>NC_140987.1:202654198-203146250 GCF_052327205.1 Somniosus microcephalus
GATTCACTATTGGATCTAGCAATGGGGAATGAACCAGAGCAGATAAGAAAAGTAACAGTAGGGGAACATCTAGGCAATAGTGATGATAATATAATACGCTTCACGATAATAATTGAGAAAGACATAAGTATGACCAAGACCAGGGTAATAGATTGGAGAAAAGCTGATTTTGAGGGTCTGAGAACTTGGGAAAATAAAATGGACAACAATATTGACAAACAGTGATGTAGAACAGCAATGGGAAACATTTAAAACAGTGTTCAACAGAGTCCAGGAAAAATATATTCTGCTAAAAAACAAGAACAAGCTAAACACCAATGAGACACCGTTGATGAATAAAGCCATGAGGGAAAAATTGAGCGTAAGAAAAGAGGCATAAATTAAGTACATGGACAGCAGGGGAGAGCATAATAAGGGAGAACAGGTGGAGATGACTGTGATGATTATTCTTGTTTTATAAGAAGCATTGTAATTGGTTGCCTGTTTTCCTGCCTTGAGATATATGCTGTAAACTTATTGGTTAGTTGATTCCATGTGACCTGTGATGGCCATCTTAAATTCAGTTTTCTACAGTTTGGTTGAGACTGGGTGCTCAACATGTACTTGCTGGTTTTTTAAGGTTAATAAAGCCTAGCTTTTGAAAGGCAATCTACTCTTTATTTCAATGACATCGGATGATGAGATTAGTAATGAGATAACTGCATCTATCTATATATATAAAGCGGATCTTCTGTCTGTCATTCCGTCTGTCTGTCTGTCTGTCTGTATTGTATAAACTCGAAAGTTATAGAGTCGAGTGACGGGACGATTGACCAATCCTACGCTTCGGTGACCCGACGGTCAACCAATCGGTGCGTGTGTGGGCGGGCCTTATCATTCTGAACCGAGGTGAGTTGCCGCCATCTTGATTCCAAACTTTTCATTTCTTTTTCCTGCTTTCTGCGTCTTTAAAAAAAAAGTTGCTTTTAAAACACTTATTTAAAAAAAAAAGTTAATTACTTTCTAAATCTTTTATCTAATCTCATTAATTTTCCTACCTTTCCCCCATTTTTGCAGGTAGGCCTCGAAGCCTGGGCGTCTGTTGCCAGCCATGCTGGACCCTAGGCAATTGTTTTGTGGCAAGCTCCTCCCACCCCTCACCTTCCACCCCCCCCGCTGGGCCCGATTCCGAACCAGCGGCCAGCCATCTTGGTAAAGGCTGACTGGGCTCACTGCAAACTCCTTGCGCTTCATTCGGGGGGGGCGGGGCTCAGGAGGGGAGGGGGAGCGGAGACCTTACCCCGGTAACCGGGCTCGCCAGCCGCAATTGGCCGCTCAGGCCCAGGCCTGGAGATTGGGAGGCGGAGAGGGGAGGAGGGTTACCAAGGCAACCGGGCCCAGCCAGCCGCAATCGGCCGTCTCAGGCCCGGTCTCGGGAGGGCGGGGCTCGGGCTCACCAGGGCGCTGCGCTCGGCATGTCAGTGCGTGGGGCGGCACGGAGCTCAGCGGAGCCATCGCCAGCAGTGGGGAGACGGTCTCTGGCTCCCCCACTCCCTTTCTCCCCCCCTCCTTCCCCACCTCCTCCACCCCTCCCCTCTCCCCCCAACCCTCCCCTCTCCCCCACCCCTCCCCTCTCCCCCACCCCTCCCCTCTCCCCCTCCCCTCCTCTCCCACTCCCCCCTCCCCCCTCCCCCTCCCCCCATTCCTCTCCCCCTTCCCCTTCCCCCCTCCCCTTCCTAACCCCCTCCCCTTCCTCCCCCCTCCCCCTGCTCTCCCCCCTCCTCCCCCTCCCCTCCCCTCCCCTTCCTCCCCCGCCCCTTCCTCCCCCCCCTCCCCCTCCCCCTCCCCTTCCCCTTCCCCCTCCCCTTCCCCCCTCCCCCTCCCCTTCCCCCCCCTCCCCCTCCCCTCCCCCTCCCCTCCCCCTCCCCTTCCCCCCAGTCGCACTCTCTCTCCCCTTCCCCTTCCGCCCTTCCCCCCTCCTTCCCCCCCTTCCCCTTCCCCCCTTCCGCCCCTCATTCCCCCCTTCCCCCCTCCTTCCCCCCTCCCCCTTCCCCCCCTTCCCCCCTCCTTCCCCCCTCCTTCCCCCTCCTCCTTCCACCCCTCCTTCCCCCCCTCCTTCCCCCCTTCCCAGTCACTCTCTCTCTTCCCCCCAGTCGCTCTCTCTCTTCCCCCCCAGTCGCTCTCTCTCTTCCCCCCCAGTCGCTCTCTCTCTTCCCCCCCAGTCGCTCTCTCTCTTCCCCCCCCAGTCGCTCTCTCTCTTCCCCCCCAGTCGCTCTCTCTCTTCCCCCCAGTCGCTCTCTCTCTTCCCCCCCAGTCGCTCTCTCTGTTCCCCCCCAGTCGCTCTGTCTCTTCCCCCCCAGTCTCTCTCTCTCTCACTTCCCCCCCCCCCCAGTCGCTCTCTCTCTCTCTCTTCCCCCCCCCCAGTCACTCTCTCTCTCTCTTCCAACAACAACATGCCCTCAAAAGAGCCTCGGCACCGCCGGGCACTCCAGCTAGTCTTCTTCTATATATATAAAGCGGTCGATCTGTCTGTCATTCTGTCTGTCTGTCTGTATTGTATAAACTCAAAAGTTATAGAGCGTACCTACACGTGTGTTACATCGAAAGAAAGCTAAGATTCCAGAACCGTCATAACCGTATTTACGTTTCAGCGAGACAAAAATTGCGCCTGCGGTATCAAAAAAACGTTCAACATTCCGCTCATTACCCGCTCATTAGCATCGAGTGACGTCGAGGTCGACCAATGGTATGGTCGAGCGACCCGACGGTCGACCAATCGCTGCGCGGCGGGGGCGGGTTCCTGGCGCGTACGGGCGGGCCCTCCTACAGTCGAGTGACGGGAAGATTGACCTATCCTACGCTTCGGTGACCTGACGGTCCACCAATCGGTGCGTGTGTGGGCGGGCCTTATCGTTCTGAACCGAGGTGAGTCACCGCCATCTTGATTCCAAGCTTTTCATTTCTTTTTCCCGCTTTCTGCGTGTTTCTTTTCAAATCTACATTTCCAGCAAAAAAAAAGTTGCTTTTAAAACACAAATTGTTTTAAAAAAAAGTTAATTCATTTGTAAATCTTTTCTGTAACATCTAGAATTTTCCTACCTTTAACCGTTTTTCCAGGCCTGTAAGCCTGGGCCTCTGTTGCCCAGCCACGCCTGAGCTAGGCAGCTCCCGTCGTGCTGAACAAGCGGCTCGCGATCTCCGCCATTTTGTGAAGGCTGGAGGGGGCGGGCCTGAGCCGAGCGTCGCCACCGCCGCCATGTTAGTAAAGGCGGGTGGGGCAGGAGTCAGCGCGCGCGACTTGAGTCCGGCCGGGCCTCATGCGGTAGGTTGCGCGGCGGCGTCTCACTCTCTGCTCTTGAAGCCGGGTCGGGCGGGGGGGGCGGGGCTCGGGAGTTCGGGCCTCCGGAGATCGGTGGGGGGGGCGAGCCTCGGGAGATCGGGGGGGCGGGGCTCGGGAGATCGGGCCTCGGGAGATCGGCGCTCGGGAGATCGGGGGCGGGGCGTGGGGCTCGGGAGATCGGGCCTCGTCAGATCGGGCCTTGGGAGGGCGGGGCTCGGGACATCGGGGGGCGGGGCTTGGAGACACCCCCCTCCTCCACTCTCCCCCTCCTCCCCCCCTCTCCCCTCCCCTCCCCCCTCTCCCTCCCCTCCCCCTCCCCTCCCCCTCCCCCTCCCCTCTCCCACTTCCCCCTCCCCACTCCCCTCCCCTTTCCCCTTCCTCCCCCTCCCCTTCCCCCCTCATCTCCCCCCCTCCCCTCCCCCTCCCTCCCCCCACTCCCTCCCCTGCGCCCCCTCCCCCTCCCCTCCCCTCCCCCCCTCCCCCTCCCCTCCCCTCCCCCCTCCCTCCCCTCCCCTCCCCCCCTCCCCTCTGATTCCCCCCTCCGCTCCCCCTCCTCTCCCCCCTCCCCTCCCCTCCTCCCCTCCCCCTCCCCTCCCCCTCCCCTCCTCCCCTCCCCTCCCCCTCTTCCCCCCTCTTCCCCCCTCCCCTTCCCCCCCTCCCCTCCCCCTTCCCACCCCTCCCCTCCCCTTCCCCCTCATCTCCCCCCTCCCCCTCCCCTATCCCCTCCCTCCCCACGCCCCCTCCCCCTCCCCCCTCCCCTCCCCTCCCCCTCCCCTCCCCCCTCCCCTCCCCTCACCCCCTCCCCCCTCCCCCTCCCCCTCGACCCTCCCTCCCCTCCACTCCCACCTCCCCTCCAATCCCCCCTCCCCTCCCCACCCTCCTCTCCCCCTCCCCTCCCCGCCCCTCCTCCCCCCTCCCCTCCCCCCTCCCCTCCCCTTCCCGCCTCCCCCCTCCCCTTCCCCCCTCCCCTTCCCCTTCCCCCCATTCGTGCTCTCTCTCCCCCCTTCCCCTTCCCCCCTTCCCTCCCCTCCTTCCCCCCTTCCCCCCCCTCCCCTTCCCCCCCTTCCCACTCCTTTTCCCCCCCTCCTTCCCCCCTCCTTCCCCCCCTCCCTTCCCCCCCCCCCCCCCCCTCCTTTCCCCCCTTCCCCCTTCCCAGTCACTCTCTCTCTTCCCCCCGTCGCTCTCTCTCTTCCCCCCCAGTCGCTCTCTCTCTTCCCCGCCAGTCGCTCTCTCTCTTCCCCCCCAGTCGCTCTCTCTCTTCCCCCCCAGTCGCTCTCTCTCTTCCCCCCCCGCCACTCTCTCTCTTCCCCCCCAGTCGCTCTCTCTCTTCCCCCCCAGTCGCTCTCTCTCTTCCCCCCAGTCGCTCTCTCTCTCTCTTCCAACAACAACATGCCCTCAAAAGACCCTCGGCACCGCCGGGCACTTCAGCTAGTCTAATCTAATATATAAAAGGATAGTGGTGTCTGTCTGTCTGTCTGTCTGTCTGGGCATCACTCAAAAGTTATCGAGCGTACCTACACATATGTTATAGCAAAAGAAAGGTTATGATTAGGAGGGTGTCCTAGGCATATTTACTTTTTGGTCAGAAAAAAATTGTTCGGACAGCATACAAAAAACCTTCAAAAAACGGCAAAATTCCGCTCAGTAGCGGTTGACCAATCCTACCGCTCATTAGCGTTGAGTGACGTGAAGGTTGACCAATCCTACGGGGGGAGCGCGCTGCGTCACGGGGGGCGTTTCATGGTGTGTGTGGGCGGGGCCTAATCCTTCAAACTGAAAAGCAAGCGGCGGCCATTGTTGTTTGTGATGGAGTAACTCTGCCTCTGTCCGACCATGGGCCCCAGTACCACCCTCACCCTCCTCCTTCTCTCCACTTTCTCCCCTCTCTCCTGTCACCCCAGCCTCTCCGCTCGCGGGTTGTTTGCATCCACGGTGGAGGAGCTGCCTGCAGGCCTCAAGCCTCGAAGCCTCGGCCTCTCCTCGCCAGCCATGCCCGAGCTAGGCACCGCCCGTCCTGCTGGGCCCGATTTCAAACCAGCAGCCCGCCATCGCCGCCATCCTGGTAAAGGCTGGCCTCCTCCTTCTCTCTGCTTTATCCCCGCTCTCCTGTCACCTGGGCCTCTCCGCTCTGCAGGATGTCACTGCCGAGCTCTTCAGGTCTCTGTCTCTCTCTCCTCCCCTCTCTCTCTCTCTCCTTTCCTCTCCCTCCTTCCCTCTCTCACTCTCTCCTTCCCTCGCTCTCTCTCTCTCCTTCCCTCTCTCTCTCTCTCTCTCTCCTTCCCTCTCTCTCGCTCCTTCCCTCTCTCTCTCTCCTTCCCTCTCTCTCTCTCTCCTTCCCTCGCTCTCTCTCTCCTTC
Organism: Somniosus microcephalus; assembly: GCF_052327205.1. Classification (NCBI taxonomy): domain Eukaryota; kingdom Metazoa; phylum Chordata; class Chondrichthyes; order Squaliformes; family Somniosidae; genus Somniosus; species Somniosus microcephalus. Next base: position 202,659,874 of record NC_140987.1, read on the forward strand.
CCTCTCTCCTTCCCTCTCCTTCCCACTCTCTCTCCTTCCCTCACTTTCTCTCTCTCTCCTTCCCCCTCTCTCTCTCTCCTTCCCTCTCTCTCATCTCTCTCATTCCCTCTCTCCTTCCCGCTCTCCTTCCCTCTCTCTCTCTCTCTCTCTCTTTCCCACTCTCCTTCCCTCTCTCCTTCCCTCTCTCTCTCTCCTTCCCTCTCGCTCTCTCTCCTTCCCTCTCTCTCGCTCCTTCCCTCTCTCTCTCCTTCCCTCTCTCTCTCTCTCCTTCCCTCTCTCTCTCTCCTTCCCTCTCTCTCTCCTTGTCTCTCTCTCCTTCCCTCTCTGTCTCTCTCTCTCCTTCCGTCTCTCTCTCTGTCTCTCCTTCCCTCTCTCTCTCTCTCTCCTTCCCTCTCTCTCCTTTCCTCTCTCTCTCCTTCCCTCTCTCTCTCTCTCTCCTTCCCTCTCTCTCTCTCTCCTTCCCTCTCTCTGTCTCTGTCTCTGTCTCTCTCTCCTTCCCTCTCTCTCTCTTTCCTTTCCTTTCTCTCCTTCCCTCTGTGCATTGAGTGCTGCTAGAGTTTGGTAAGAGGGAGAAAAGTCATTTAAGTGTATTTTGTGAATTTTAGTGTGTTAAAAAGTTAATTATTTGAAGTGTGTTTAATTTTTAAGTGTATATTAAACTGTTGGGGAGTTTAACCCGGAAGTAGAATCCGGGTATAAAAGGGGCGGGATTGGTGCTTGTGCATGGAGTGCTGTGCATTGAGTGCTGCTAGAGTTTGGTAAGAGGGAGAGTTCGGGCAAGTGGGAGGTGAGGGTGTGTTTTTTGTTCTGTTTTGTTCCCCACTCCCAGGCTTAGACAGCACTGCGGAGGCGGAGCAGCGAGACGAGTCAACCAAACAGGCCCCACAGACAGTATTCAAGGAGGAGGTTGGTGATCAGCTGGTTGGTTGGTTTTCTTCCTTCTCTTTTATTCCTTTAAGTTGGTAAGTCCTATTGAATAGTGGTGTAATAGTATCATCTACATCGGGGCAGAGGGTCTTCATAACTATAATAATAAATTTAATTAATTACATAGATATGGGTGAACAGGTGATGTGTCACTGTTGCAAAATGTGGGAGCTGGTGGACCCCATTGAGGCTCACGCTGTTTACATTTGCGATAAGTGTTTGCTGCTAGAGGAACTCCAGCTCCATGTTAAAGAGCTTGAGACCGAGCTTCAGACACTGCGACACATCAGGGAGGGGGAGAAGTTCCTGGACTCTATGTTTCAGGAGATGGTCACACCTATGAAGTTAATTACTGCAGATGTAGTCCGTGGTCAGGGACAGGACGGTGTGACTACGAGTGAGGAAGGTACAGGGATCCAGGATGTAGTGTTGAAGGAGACGCAGCCCTTGCTCTTGTCAAGCAGGATCGAGGTTCTTACTCCCTGTGAGGGCGGGAGCGGGGATTGCAGGGAGGATGAGCAACCTGGCCACAGCACCGTGGTACAGGGGGCCATTCAAGTGGAGGGAGTAAAAAGAAATGTTGTAGTGGTAGGGGATAGTATCATTAGGGGGATAGATAGGGTTCTCTGCAGTCAAGAGCTGGAGTCCCGAAAGCTGTGTTGCCTGCCCAGTGCCAGGGTTAAGGACATCTCTTCTGGGCTGGAAAGGAACTTGGAGTGGGAGGGGGAGGATCCAGTTGTCGTGGTCCATGTTGGTACAAACGACGTAGATAGGATAAGGAAGACGGTTCTGTTAAAGGAGTGTGAGCAGCTAGGGGTCAAATTAAAAAACAGAACCTCAAGGGTAATAATTTCTGGGTTATTACCTGAGCCACGAGCGAATTTGGCGAGGATAAATAAAATTAAAGAGTTAAATGCACGGCTCAAAGACTGGTGTGGGAGTAATGGGTTTTGCTTCTTGGGACACTGGCACCAGTACTGGGACAGGAGGGAGCTGTACCGTTGGGACGGACTCCACTTGGCCAGTGCTGGGACTAGAGTCCTGGCGAATCATATAACTAGGGCTGTAGAGAGGGCTTTAAACTAATTAGTTGGGGGGGGGAGGTTTCTAGAGAGCAAATAATAGAAATGACAACAGAGAAGGTCATAGACTTAGGTAGCAGTGGGGAAATTAAAAAACAGAACGTGTCAGGAAGGGACAGAAGGTATGGAGTAAAAAGTAAAGTACTAAAAAGGGAAAAAACAGGAACTAAGTGTTACAAAACATATTTGAAAGTTCTTTATCTGAATGCACATAGCATTCGTAACAAAATGAATGAGTTAATGGCACAAATAACGACATATGGGTATGATCTTGTGGCCATTACAGAAACATGGCTGCAGGGAGAACATGACTGGGCATTAAACATACCAGGTTATTTAACAATCAGGAAGGACAGGCAGGAAGGGAGAGGAGGTGGGGTGACTATGTTAATAAAGGAAGGAATCACTATAATACAGAGAAATGGTATTGGGTCAAAGGAGCAGGATAATGAAGCAGTTTGGGTGGAGATAAGGAATAATAAGGGGAAAAAAACACTAGTGGGTGTAGTCTATAGGCCTCTGAACAGTTGCAACTCTGTTGGACGGAGTATTAATCAGGAAATAGTTGAGGCTTGTAATAAGGGAACAGCTATAATTAGGGGGGATATTAATTATCATATTAACTGGGCAAATCAAATTGGGCAGAGCAGCCTTGAGGATGAGTTCATTGAGTGTATTAGGGATGGGTTTCTTGAGCAGTATGTAACTGAACCGAGCAGGGGGCAAGCAACCTTAGATTTGGTCCTGTGTAATGAGACAGGATTAATTAAAAATGTCCTAGTAAAGGATCCCCTAGGAATGAGTGACCATAACGTGGTTGAATTCCATATTCAATTAGAAGGTGAGAAGGTTGGATCTCAAACAAGCGTGCTGAGCTTGAATAAAGGAGACTATGAAGGTATAAGAGTGGAATTGATTAGAGTGGACTGGGAAAATAGATTAAAGGGTAAGACGGTACATGATCAGTGGTGTACATTTAAGGAGTTATTTTACAACTTCCAAAAAATATATATTCCACTGAGGAAAAAATGGTGTAAAAGAAAAGATAGCCATCCGTGGCTAAGTAAAGTAATTAAGGATAGTATCCGACTAAAAACAAGGGCATATAAGGTAGCCAAATCTAGTGGGAGGATGGAAGATTGGGAAGTCTTTAAAAGACAGCAAAAAATAACTAAAAGTTTGATTAAGAAAGGGAAGATAGATTATGAAAGTAAATTAGCAAAAAATATAAAAACAGACAGCAAATGTTTCTATAGTTATATAAAAAGAAAAAGGGTGGCTAAAGTAAATGTTGGTCCCTTAGAGGATGAGACCGGGAAATTAATGGTGGGAAACATGGAGATGGCAAAAACGCTGAACAATTATTTTGTATCAGTCTTTACGGTAGAGGACACTAAGAATATCCCAACACTGGACAAACAGGGGGCTCTAGGGGGGAGGAACTAAATACGATTAAAATCACTAAGGAAGTGTACTTGGTAAAATAATGGGACTCAAGGCGGATAAATCCCCTGGACCTGATGGCTTGCATCCTAGGGTCTTGAGGGAAGTGGCAGTAGGGATTGTGGATGCATTGGTAATAATTTTCCAAAACTCCCTGGACTCAGCAAAGGCCCCGGCAGATTGGAAAACTGCTAGTGTAACACCCTTATTTAAAAAGGGTAGTAGGCAGAAGGCTGGAAACTATAGACCTGTTAGCCTAACATCTGGGGTTGGTAAAATGTTAGAGTCCATTATTAAGGAGACAGTAACGGGACATTTGGATAAACATAATTTAATAGGACAAACTCAGCATGGTTTCATGAAGGGGAAGTCATGTTTGACAAATTTGCTCGAGTTTTTTGAGGAAGTAACATAAAGGGTGGATAAAGAGGAACCAGTGGACGTAGTGTATTTAGACTTCCAAAAGGCATTTGACAAGCTGCCACACAAAAGATTATTGCTCAAGATAAAAAATCACGGGATTGGGGGTAATATTCTGGCGTGGGTGGAGGATTGGCTCTCTAACAGAAAGCAGAGAGTTGGGATAAATGGTTCGTTCTCAGATTGGCAACCAGTAAATCGTGGTGTTCCGCAGGGGTCAGTGCTGGGTCCCCAACTCTTTACAATCTATATTAACGATTTGGAGGAGGGGACCAAGTGTAACATATCAAAGTTTGCAGATGATACAAAGATGGGACGGAAAGTAGTGAGTGAGGAGGACATAAAAAACCTGGAAAGGGACATAGACAGGCTAAGTAAGTGGGCAGAGATTTGGCAGATGGAATACAATACTGGAAAGTGTGAGGTTATGCACTTTGGCAGGAAAAATCATAGAGCAAGTTATTACCTTAATGGTAAGAAACTGGAAAGTACTTTAGTACAAAGGGATCTGGGGGTCCTGGTGCACGAAACTAAAAAAGTTAGTATGCAGGTGCAGCAAGTGATCAAGAAGGCCAATGGAATGTTGGCTTTTATTGCTAGGGGGATGGAATACAAAAACAGGGAGGTATTGCTGCAGTTGTACAAGGTATTGGTGAGACCGCACCTGGAATACTGCATACAGTTTTGGTGTCCATACTTAAGAAAAGACATACTTGCTCTCGAGTCAGTACAAAGAAGGTTCACTCGGTTAATCCCGGGGATGAGGGGGTGGTCATATGAGGAGAGGTTGAGTAGATTGGGACTCTATTCATTGGAGTACAGAAGAATGAGAGGCGATCTTATTGAAACATATAAGATTGTGAAGGGGCTTGATCGGGTGGATGCGGTGAGGATGTTCCCAATGATGGGTGAAACTAGAACTAGGGGGCATAATCTTAGAATAAGGGCTGCTCTTTCAAAACTGAGATGAGGAGAAACTTCTTCACTCAGAGGGTGGTAGGCTTGTGAAATTTGCTGCCCCAGAAAGCTGTGGAAGCTACATCATTAAATAAATTTAAAACAGAAATAGATAGTTTCCTAGAAGTCAAGGGAATTAAGGGTTACGGGAAGCGGGTAGGAAATTGGACATGAGTCTAGGTTCGGAATGGTCATGGCCCTGTGGGTAGTGGAGTGGGCCCAGGGGCCGTGTAGCCTGGTTCTGCTCCTACTGTGTTCTAATTCTGTGTTAGATTTCAGGAGATGGTTTTATTCCTGTTCCTGGCTGGGGTGGAGATCGCCTTTACAGAAGGTAAGTACTGTAGAAAATATAGGGACAGAGTGATCTCCTGGAAGAATTTCGATCGCCTAGATGAGTCGGAGAGGAATTTCCCAAATTTGTTTCTCCCAAATTGGCCATTGGTTCTTTTATCTGGTTTTTCGCCTCTCCCGGGAGATCACATGGGATCGGGTGGATGGAGAAGGATAGAAGATTTGAGGTTAGGATCAGATCAGCCATGATCTTATTGAATGGTGGAGCAGGCTCGAGGGGCCGATTGGCCTACTCCTGCTTCTATTTCTTATGGTCTTATGTTCTTATGTTCTCTCTCTCTCTATCTCCTTCCCTCTCTCTCTCTCTCTCCTTCCCTCTCTCTCTCCTTCCCTCTCTCTCTCTCTCTCTCTCTCCTTCCCTCTCTCTCTCTCTCTCTCCTTCCCCCTCTCTCTCTCTCTCCTTCCCTCTCTCTCTCTCTCCTTTCCTCTCTCTCTCTCTCCTTCCCTCTCTATCTCTCTCTCCTTCCCTCTCTTTCTCTATCCTTCCCTCTCTCTCTCTGTCTCCTTCCCTCTCTCCTTCCCTCTCTCTCTCTCTCTCTCTCTCCTTCCCTCTCTCTCTCCTTCCCTCTCTCTCTCTCCTTCCCTCTCTCTCTCTGTCCTTCCCTCTCTCTCTCCTTCCCTCCCTCCTTCCCTCTCTCTCCCTCTCTCTCTCTCTCCTTCCCTCTCTCCTTCCCATCTCCTTCCCTCTCTCTCTCCTTCCCTCCCTCCTTCCCTCTCTCTCCCTCTCTCTCTCTCTCCTTCCCTCTCTCCTTCCCATCTCCTTCCCTCTCTCGCTCCTTCCCTCTCTCTCTCTTCTTCCCTTTCTCTCTCTCCTTCCCTCTCTCTCTCCTTCCCTCTCTCTCTCTCTCCTTCCCTCTCTCTCTCTCCTTCCCTCTCTCTCTCTCTCCTTCCCTCTCTCTCTCCTTGTCTCTCTCTCCTTCCCTCTCTGTCTCTCTCTCTCCTTCTGTCTCTCTCTCTGTCTCTCCTTCTCTCTCTCTCACTCTCTCCTTCCCTCTCTCTCTCTCTCCTTCCCCCTCTCTCCTTCCCTCTCTCTCTTTCCCTCTCTCTCTGTCTCTCTCTCTCTCCTTCCCTCTCTCTCTCTGTCTGTCTCTCCTTCTCTCTCTTTCTCTCTCTCCTTCCCTCTCTCTCTCCTTCCCTCTCTCTCTTTCTCTCCTTCCCTCTCTCTCTCTCTCTCTCCTTCCCCCTTTCTCTCTCTCTCCTTCCCCCTCTCTCTTTCCCTCTCTCTCTCTCTTTCCCCCTCTCTTTCTTTCCTCCCCACACAGACAGACAAACTCATTTATATATATAATAAAAATTATTTGTACTTTTTTCATAACAACATGCCCTCAAAAAACCCTCGGCACCGCCGGGCACTCCAGCTAGTTTAAAATAAAACGAGGAGATATATTAAATAAACAAATGAAACTCAGAGGATTAAACCCTTGGTCCAGATGGATTACATCCGTACATTTTAAAAGAATCTAGGGAAGAGATAGAGAGGCATTACTACACATATTTAGTAATTCGTTAGAAAAAGGTGTAGTGCCAGATGACTGGCAGATAGCTAATGTAATACTGATATTTAAGAAGGGATATAGAACATGTCCAGGGAACTATAGACCAGTCAGCTTAACATCGGTGGTAGGAAAAATAATGGAATCCCTACTAAAGGAGAAAATGGAAGAACATCTAGAAACCAAAAATATAATAATAAATAGTCAGCATGGATTTCAAAAGGGAAAGTCTTGCTTGACCAACCTAATTGAATTTTTTGAAGAGTTAACAGTGAGAGTAGACAATGGTAATGCTGTAGATGTAATTTATCTAGATTTTCAAAAGGTCTTCAATAAGGTACCACATAATTGACTAATGAATAAGGTCAGGGAATGCGAAGTCAAGGGACAAATAGCAGAATGGATAGTTAGCTGGCTTCAAGACAGAAAGCAGAGTAAGGGTAAAGGGTAGCTAATCACAGTGGCAGAAGGTGTGAAGTGGTGTTCCACAAGGATCAGTGCTGGGACCACTGTTGTTCACAATTTATATTAACGATTTAGACATTGGAATCAAAAACACAATTTCTAAATTTGTAGACATCACCAAATTGGAGGGATAGTCAATACTGAAGAGGACTGCAACAAATTACAAGAAGACATTAAGAAACTTGTAGAATGGGCATATAATTGGCAAATGAAATTTAACAGATAAATGTGAGGTATTACATTTTGGTAAGAAAATAGGGAGGACACATATTACTTGGAAAATAAGAATCCAAATGGTGTAGAGTAGCAAAGGGATCTCGGAGTACAAATACACAAATCACTATAAGTATTGATACAGGTTAACAAAGCTGTAAAAAAGCAAGCCAAGCACTCAGGTTTATTTCTAGAGGGATAGAATTGAAAAGTAGAGAAATTATGCTAAACTTGTATTGAACCTTGGTTGAACCAAACTTGGAGTACTGCGTACAATTCTGGTCGCCATATTATAAAAAAGTTAGAGGCACTGGAGAGGGCGTAGAGAAGAATTACAAGGATGATACCAGAAATGCGAGGGTATATATATCAGAAAAGGATGAACAGGCTGGGTCTCTTTTCTCTTGAAAAGAGAAGGCTGAGTGGTGGCCTAATAGAGGTCTTTAAAATCATGAAAGGTTTTGATAGAGTAGACATAGAGAGAGTGGTTCCACTTGTGGGGAAGAGCAAAACTAGATGTCATCAATATAAGATGCTCACCAAGAAATCAAATAGGGAATTCAGAAGGAACTTCTTTACCCAGAGAGTGGTGAGAATGTGGAACTCGCTACCACAGGGAGTGGTTGAAGCAAATCGTATAGATGCATTTAAGGGGCAGTTAGATAAGCATATGAGGGAGAAGGGAATAGAGGGTTATGCTGATAGAGTTAGATGAGGAAAGACAGGAGGAGGTTCAAGTGGAGCATAAACTTTGGGACGGACTGTTTCTGTGCTGTATATCATATATAATCCCCAGATGTTACTGAGGAGGACTGGAGCACTAGGTCGATGCCAGGTGGTCCATCCAGTTTTATTTTTATTATGGCTTTTCATAATGGTTATGTACAACTGAATGGCTTACTAGGCCACTTCAGAGGGCAGTTAAGAATCAACCACACTACTGTGGATCTGGAGTCACATAGAGGCCAGATCAGGTAAGGATGGCAGATTTCCTTCCCTAAAGGACATTAGTGAACCAGATGGGTTTTTACGACAATCCAATTGTTTCATGGTCACCATTACTGATACTAGCTTTTTATTCCAGATTTATTTAATTCAATTTAAATTCTCCAACTGCCGTGGTGGGATTTGAACTCACGTCTCCAGATGATTAACCCTGGCCTGTGCATTACTGGTTCAGTAGCATAACCGCTATACTACCATTCTGGTACTTGTAAGATTTGCAAAATTTCTACATTTCCCCAAAGGTTATTATTAATAAAAGGGACCCTGCGTGGACATTTTAAATCAAAAAGGGTACCCAAGATGGTGTCCACGCCTCATGGCAGAAAGCCTGTGAGATTTTAAAACTTGGACTCTGCGACACAGGCAGCTTGTGGAGAAATCGAAACTAAAGCTGCAGTTTCTGTGAAGAGAGACTTTGCATTTTGAAAACCAGGCAGGACTTTGAATTATGTATTAGATCAAATTGGAGACAAATCTAAACCCAGTTAGGCCTATAGTTAAGGCCATCAAGCAGTTTGCATAAATAATCGGCAACAGATTAAGGAAGCCATTGAGGCTGGACAGGCCCATAAAGGTGCATTCATAACAAAACAAGTCAATTATCGGGCCGGTAGATGCGATTACCGGCCATCTAAAAACAGTTAGTATAGATTGCTACCATTATTTAAAATAGCCCGCCAAGATTAAGACAAAGAACTAACCTGATTTGGCGCGCAGAAAAGGGTTTTCGAAAGGAGTATAATTGAAGGCCCCGGGTAGCAATCGCTCTCTTCTCTTCTCTCTGGCCTCTCCTTGCTCCTCGCCCTCGTGGCTGTTGCTCTTTCCCCGTCCCGCGCTTACCCCCTGGCCTTTGCCCGTGCCTTTCCCCACTCCATCTGGAATCGCCCAGGCACTGCATCGGGCGGACACGGACAATCCAGGCCAGGCGAGGCGGGACGTGACGAGGCGAGGAGGCAAGATGAACTGAGGAAGACGACTGAAGACAGGCTTTGAATCATCGGGCCTTCAGTCTCAGCTGACCTGCAACTATCTTTATGCAAACTCAAACTGTCGGCCGAGGAAGAGGAACCATCATCCCTGCAAGGTAAAGCACCCAAGCAGAGACTTTAACTTTGGGGTACTCGAACCTGGACAACGCCCTTGTAGCACCCGGAGACCATGTGATGATGGCAGGCTCCAGAGAACACCAAGAGCGAACCCCGAACCCCACCGCTGTTTTGAGTTCAGCAGACCCCTTTTGATTGGTGAGCATAAATTCTGGCCCCTCATAGCTTAATCTAGTTAGGTATAGGGGTTGGGATAAGGATAAGGGGATTGTTAAGATAATTGCTTTCCCTCGATGTGCCGTGTGTTCCCCATTCCCTGTATAAGTATAGTTATTTGTATTTGCCTGTCATTTTTATACTGCTAACTTCTCGTAAGACTGTGTTAATTTTTCTGTTTAATAAAATCTTGAGTTTTGCTTACGTCCAAACCACCTGTCTACTCGAGTCTTTTCTGTATCGCCGCCTGTACCTAAGTCCGGTGTCTAAAACCCAGGGGCGTGGGAGCGATTCGAACTGCTCATAAACAGTCAGTGCTGTACTGTCGGAGGTTCTGTCTTTTGGATGAGCAATTAAATCGAGGCTCCATCGGCCCTCTCAGGTGGATATAAATGATCCCATAGCAATTTGTCAAAGACGAGCACGGGAGGTCTACCCAGTGTCCTGGGCAATATTTATCCCTTAACTAACATCACTAAAACAGGTTGTCTCGTTATTATCTCATTTCGGTTTGTAGAACCTTGCTGTGCATAAATTGGCTGCTGCATTCCTCTACATTACAACAGTGACTACACTTCAAAAGTCCTTCATTGGCTGTAAAGGTCATGAAAGGAACTATATAAATGCAAGTTCTTTCTTTCATACTGGGTGATCTGCAAACTTCAGAAACAGACGGCATTTAGTATGGCCTGGATTTTAGCTTAGAGATGGGGAGGGAGTGGGGGCTATTGTTTTGCGGTCGGGCAAACCAGAAGTATGGGTTTCCCAAACATCCTGCAGTTTTTAACTGCGGGACGTCTTTACATTTTTTTCTCTAGGTTTCCTGCCCCCAGCCAGCCTGATTGACAGGCAGGCTGGAGTCCTGTTAGGTGGGAACTCCTACAGCACAAGGCTGTAGCTGAACTGGCCTGAGAGCAGGTAGGTCTAGTGGGGGGGGGGGGTTAGGAGAGATACCGACGGACGGACGACCTACCTACCTCTCCAGTATGTTCCCAATGTTATCTCATGAATTGTGGTAGGCTTCTATGTCCTCCAGTATTTTGCTCTTCAGAAAGGCTTGGATACTGAGATTCCTGAGGGAAAACTAAGTTAGAAGCTCAACCACCTGAGAAATACCAACTTAACATGAGGAGGATTACAAGAGCAGTTGGAAGGAAGCTAGGAGACAGGCTCACCAGAGAGACTTTCAGTAACGTCTGGCAATACTATACAATGCAACATTTATAGTAACCAGGATGCTCCACATAACTTAAATGTACTGCTCTTCAAGACACTCTCATGAAGATCTCAAGTCTGTAAGCACCTTTTCAGAAAGACCTGGACAGCATTCAGGCTTGGGCTGATAAATGGCAAGTAACATTCGCACCACACAAGTGCCAGGCAATGACTACTCCAAAAAAAGAGTCTAACCACTGCCCCTTGACATTCAACCGCATTACCATTGCCAAATCCCCCACCATTAACATCCTAGGGGTCACCATTGACCAGAAACTTAACTGGACCAGCCACCTAAATACTGTGGCAACAAAAGCAGGTCAGAGGCTAGGTATTCTGCGGCGAGTGTCTCACCTCCTGACTCCCCAAAGCCTTTCCACCATCTAAAAGGCACAAGTAAGGAGTGTGATGGATTACTCTCCGCTTGCCTGGATGAGTGCAGCTCCAACAACACTCAAGAAGCTCGACACCATCCAGGACAAAGCAGCTCGCTTGATTGGCACCCCATCTGACGTAATAAAACTCACTACGCACTTGGTTTGAGTATAAAGCAAGGTTTTAATCAACTTGTTTCAAAACATGGAGGTCTAGTTATCTTACACTAGTTCCTGTTTACAAAATGTCCTGGGCATTCTGGGCCCACGCCCGAGTATTTATACTCCTTGGACGGCACCACCAGCTGGCCGTCCAGTGTTATTTCATGAGTCTTTCTTCATGGATCATAAGATTCATAACATTCTTCCTCCCTAAAGATCTGGAAGTCCAATGACTTCCTTTTAACAGATTAGCCAGACCACGAATAGCCACAGTCTTTTAGCTCTTCACTTGCGGCTGGAAGGCATGTCTCCACGGGCCGTGTCTGGGTCCCTGGGTCGTTTGATCCATACTGGTAGGTCGACAGGGCCCGTTTCACCTTGATCGACCTGAGGGAGACAGGGGAGATTGTGACTCCGGGTGCGGGTCCCCACAGGCGCAGAGCTGGCTCCATTTTGTTTGGTAGCCAGGGATTGACTAGCGTCCCGGCTTTGGGTGGCCATCCCATGTGGAGCGCTCGGCTCCCTGAGTTGATCCGGTGGAGTAGCCGGCAGATCTCTTGATGTCCCAGGTAGGGCATCATCTTCAAAGGAGTGCAGAGTGTCGGCATCATTACCGTGGGACCCTCTATCATTTGGGTCCGTGGGACCGGTTGGACAGGGAGCCAGATCTCTGAGTGAAACGGTGGACACCCGGCCATCAGGGTACCACACGTGCGCGTAAGTGGGATTAACGTCCGTTAACTCCACCTCGTCAATGAGGGGATTGTTTTTGGCAGATCGGACGAATCTTCGGAGAAGCACGGGGCCGGGAGCTGCCAACCATGATGGTAGGGACGTCCCATGTGTGGAGCGAAGCTGGAACCTGAAGAATCGCTCGTGAGGAGTGACATTGGTGGACGTGGAAAGAAGAGACCTGATGGAATGCAACACATCAGGGAGCACAGTTTCCCACTGCTGGTCTGGTAGGTTGCGTGACCTCAGTGCAAGACGAACAGCGTTCCAAATGATAGCGTTGTATCTCTCAACCTGTCCGTTACCGATGGGATGATACGGTGTCGTTTTACTTGTGGCGATTCCCTGTTGGGAAAGGTAACTTTTGAGTTCGCTTGACATGAAGGAGGGACCCCGATCAGAGTGGATGAAATTGACCGTACCGCAAAGGGAAAAGACTTGATCGAGGCATTTGATCACTGTGGAAGTAAGCATATTGGGACAGGGGAAAGCAAAGGGAAAGTGTGAATATTCATCCACCATAGTAAGTAAGTAGGTATTTCGCGTTGAGGAAGGCAATGGCCCTTTAAAGTCAATGCGGAGTCGCTGCATAGGCTGCATAGTGTGTAAGAGCGAGCCATCTGATGGACGGAAGAATTGCGGTTTTAATTCCGCACAAATTCTACAGGAGGAGCATGTTCTTTTCACATCTTCCATAGAAAATGGGAGATTTTTAGATCGCACAAAGTGCAACATACGGGTAACGCCAGGATGGCATAAGTCAGTGTGAAGATCCGCAAGGGTCGAAGTTGACATAGAAGAGCAGAATGCCCGCGTGAGGGTATCCGGGGCCACATTCTCTTTGCTGGGTCGATAATGTATGGTGTCTCCAAAGGCGGTCAATTCCATCCTCCAGAGTTGTATTTTGTTATTCTTGATCTTAGTGCGTTTCCAGTTATCCAGCATAAAGGCCACGGAGTGCTGGTCGGTTATAAGTGTGAAATGGCGACGAGCGAGAAAATGACTCCATTTACGTACAGCTTCGATGATGGCTGTAGCCTCCTTCTCGACAGGAGGATAATGGAGCTCACTACCCTGCAAAGTTCTGGACAGAAATGCCACGGGTCGACCACCTTGATTCAAGGTAGCCGAGATCGCCGCCTCCGATGCATCGCACTCGACCACGAAAGGGAGATTTTCATCAATGGAGCGAAGCGTGGATTTTTCCAGTGGATGCTTGAGGAGGTTAAAAGCTGAAATAGCCATTGCCTCCAACGGAAATGACTTTGCGTGAAGCAGGGACTGGATCTTGTCGGAGAAGTAGGTTATCCACTTCGCATAATAGGTGAACATGCCGAGTGCCCGACGAAGAGAGCCGAGATTCATAGGGGAGGGAGCTCCTGAAGCGGACGAAGTCGCTTCGGGTCCGGTTTGATGACACCGTTGCCCACCCAGTAGCCAAGGATGTTGACTGATGGTACTGATTTCACAAATTTGGACTCATTTCAGGTTAGGTTACGACGACGGAGAATGTCAAAAAAATTTTGGAGGTTGGCATCATGCTCCTTTTGGTCATGACCAGCAATGGTGATATTATCCAGATATGGAAAAGTGTCCGTTAAGTTCTCCTGTTTGACTAGGCTATCCATTGCCCGTTGAAAGACGGCTGTTAGATCCGTGTATCTTGATGTTGTGTCCTTCAATAATTAGACAAGAGACTGCAGGGAACGATCAACAGGTGTTTACTGAATGAGGGTTACTCTAGAACTAACTGTACAGATCCCAACTCAGGGTTTATATACAGGTGTGGTCACTGCTGGCACTACAGTATACAGGAGCTGTAAAAAGTACTTCTCTCCCTTAAAGGTACATACATTACAATTCCTCCCCTTTTAGATTAACAGTACCATAACACTCATTTAACAATTAAATATCAACTAATTACAATTAACACTTTTAACATGCAACATTAGCTGAAAATAGTCTATTTATAAATTCAGTCTTTGGGGAGGCTTCCTGATCCTTTCTGGATAGTGCCTTTCCCGAGTGTCTTGCTCTTGGTGCGGTGGCGATTCTGGCCCCCTGTCGTCGGTTGGTTCATCCGCTTCCGATGCTACTGTTTCTGGGGTAGATGCTACCTGTACGTCGGGTTCATCACCAGGTACGTATGGGCGAGGCATGGGGTTGACTTGTTCCTGTGACTCTAGGATCTGGTCAACATGGCGTCTCACGATGCTCTCCCCAACGTCCACTGTGTACAATAGTGGGCCCTGCGGTGTGCATATCATTCCTGGCTGCCATTTTTCTGTTCAGTAGTCGCGGGCCAAGACTGGTTGCCCTACATTGAAGCTCTTTGTTGGCTTCTCATGGATGTGCTGGAATTGTTTATTCTCAACATCTCTTCGTACATTTGGTCTGAGCAAATCCAGATGGGATCTCAACCTTCGGTTAAAGAACATCATGGCCGGGGCCTGGTTGGTGACTGCATGTGTCGCATTTCTGTAGGCTAACAGAAAATTGTCCACCTTATGCTGCAGTGGAATGTCGTCATCGCACATGGCCTTTACTGCTTTTTTAAAGATTTGTACGAACCTCTCAGCCAATCCATTTGTGGCTGGATGATACGGGGCGGATGTGTAATGCCTTACCCCATTCATTTTCATAAATCTTCGAAACTCTTCTGACACAAACTGTGGTCCGTTATCAGAGCAAATCTGCTCTGGCAAGCCGTTCCTGGCAAAAATGGTCCGTAGGACTGCAATAGTTTTCTCCGTGGTGGTGGAGGACATTTTGATCACTTCAGGCCATTTCGAGTGCGCATCCACGGCTATTAAAAACATTAAGTCCATGAATGGACCAGCAAAATCAATATGCACCCGTTGCCATGGAGATGAGGGCCACTCCCATGGGTGTAGAGGGGCATGTGGTGGTGCATTTTGGACCTTCTGGCATCCTGAGCAGTTCTTTGTCAGGTCCTCGATTTGCTGATCGATCCCCGGCCACCACACATAAGCCCTAGCAAGGCTTTTCATTTTCATCCGTCCCAGATGACCTTCGTGAAGCTCATTGAGCACTCTCTCCCTTAACTTGGGTGGAATTATCACTCGGGATCCGCACATCAAGGTCCCCTGGCATAATGACAGCTGTTCTCTTCTGGATGAGAATGCTGGCAACAGTGAGTTGCCATGTGCTGGCCATCCCTTCACCGTCAAATCATATACCCGAGACAGTGTCGGGTCATTTCGGGTCTCCTTCTCGATACCAGCGTTAGTTACTGGCAAGCATTCAATTATCGTCGAATGAAATATTTCGACAGGATCTACTGCTGGTGCTTCCTCCGCGGTAGGCAGTGGCAGGCGTGATAGCCCATCAGCATTTCCATGCTGTTTCGTGCCATTATACTCGATTTCATATTGGTGCGCCCCTAGAAAAAGGGACCGTCTTTGTAGCCGTTGCGCAGTCATCACCGGAACGCCCTTCTTTGGATTAAAGATGGAGACAAGTGGTTGGTGGTCAGTCAGCAAGGTGAACTTCTGCCCGTGCAGATAGTGATTGAACTTTTTCACTCCCCACACTAGGCTGAGGGCCTCCCTGTCAATCTGGGCATAGTTACGCTCGGCTGAGGTTAGTGACCGAGACGCAAAGGCTACTGGCCTCTCCGAGCCGTCTGGGAATTTGTGCGACAGCACCGCTCCAATGCCATAGGGTGATGCATCACACGCCAACCGAATTGGTAGTGCTGGGTTGAAATGAGCCAACACCTCTTTTGATGTGATCAATTCTTTGCTCTTCTGGAAAACTCGTTTACATTCATCATTCCACTTCCATGGTACCCCCGTTTGCAGTAGGGTGTTCAGTGGGTGTAGTACGGTAGACAAATTTGGCAAGAACTTATGGTAGTAGTTCACCAGCCCGAGGAACGACCTCAGTTGTGACACATTTTCCGGTGCTGGAGCCTTGACTACTGCCTCAATCTTTTCAGGGGACTTATGTAACCCCTCTTTATCAATAACGTGGCCACAATACGAGATCTGCTTCTGGAAAAACTCGCATTTGTGGCGATTAGCTTGGAGCCCATATTCCTTCAATCTAGTGAGCACCTGCTCCAGGTTGGCAAGGTGATCACTGTCATTTTTGCCCGTGACCAGGATGTCATCCAAATAACACTGGGTCCCTGGAATCCCTTGCAGGACTTGATCCTTTGCCAAATAGCCAGAGCTGATGCTACCCCGAACACCAGCCAGTTGTATTGGTAGAGACCTTTATGAGTGTTGATCGTGAGGTACTGTTTTGAGGCTTCTTCTACCTCCATTTGCAGGTACGCCTGGGCCAGATCAATCTTAGTGAAGCGTTTCCCTCCAGATAGCGAGGCAAAAATATCTTCAATCCGCGGAAGCGGATATTGTACATTGTGAAGGACTGGGTTCACTGTCACCTTAAAGTCCCCACAGATGCGAACCTTCTTTGGTTCCCCAGGCGTATTACTCAACGACCTCTTCTTTACAGGAACGATGGGTGTAGCCCACTCACTCCAGTCCACTTTGGACAGTACTCCTGAACGTTCCAAACCTTCCAGCTCTGCTTCGACGGCTGGGCGGATCGCATAGGTACCGGTCTGGCCTTAAAAAACTTTGGGCTTGCATTTTCCTCTATTTTGATCATCGCTGTTATGCCTTTTAGTGTTCCGAGTCCCTCCTGGAACACTTCTTGTGCGTCAGTTAGCATTTTTGACAGTCGTCCAGGTGTGACGTCGTCATCCTTTTTCGCATCTACAGTCAGTGCTTGTATGGAATGCCAATCTAGCTGTATCTTCCGGATCCATTCACGTCCTAGTAGTGGTGGTCCTCCATCTGGCAATACATATAGGTCCATTTTTGGTGCTTCCTTGCCGTTATATATAACCTTCACACTTATTTTTCCTTTGGGGTAGACTTTTTGCCCCGTGTACGTCTTCAAGACAATCGTTGTATCTCTCAAGGGTATATGTGAGAATAGCCACTTGTAGTCCCTTCAGTTTATGACTGTTAGAGCTGATCCTGTGTCCAATTCCATTTTCACTTGGACTCCTACTATCTTGAGCGTGACCCAGATAGTTTGGTGATCCTCCGTTTTGATCACATTATGTAGCTTCAGACAACCCAGCTCCTTGCTTCCGGAGCCTATATCACTTTTCTGTTCGTCTGAACTACTCTCTGTCACCTTATGTACCTTCTTGTACTTCTCCTGTGGAGATTTCTTGCTGCTGGTTTTCTTTCCCGACCTGCAGATTCTTGCTATGTGTCCTACTTTTCCACACTGTCTGCACACTTTGTCCTTGAACCAGCAATCATTATGGTCATGTGTTGTTCTGCCACAGCGATAGCACTTCACTGTTCCGTATGACATTTCATTAGTGCCATATTCTTGCGGTCTCCGTTGTATCTCTGCAGCGCCCCGTGCTGCTGCTTCATGTGATACTGCAATGCTGAAAGCCTTGTCCAGTGTAAGATCCTTTTCTGATAGAAGCCGTTTCTGGGTTCCTTCACTTTGAAGCCCACACACAAACTTGTCCCTTAAAGTATTTGCTAGTCCCGTTCCAAACTGGCAGTGTTTCGATAGCTTGCGCAGTTCCGTTAAATACTCAGCATTACTTTCATCTTTATGCTGGTTCCTTTTGTGAAACTTAAATCTTTCTGCTATCAGCAGCGGTGTGGGGTTTAAGTGGTCCTGTAGGATTGACACTATGTTTTCAAAATCCTTTTCTACTGGCTTCTCTGGGGTTACTAGGTTTCGTAGTAAGCCATACATTTTTGCACCCATTGAATTCAACAATACCAGTGCTTTCTTGTCATCTGGCACTTCATTCGCCTTGCAGTATACTTCTATGCGTTCGACATATGTCGTCCAATCTTCGACTTCATTGTCGAACGCTGTGATACTGCCACTCTTCGGCATTTTTGGGTGTGGTTAGACTGGCTTAAAATGGCATCTCCCGCGCTTTCCTTTCTTCCCCGCTGTGGCTTAAAATGGCATCTCCCGCGTTTTCCTTTCTTCCCCGCTGACGCTGCTCGGCCCTTGAACACCGGCTGCGCTCTGCGCGTTTTCCTGCGCGCCTCTCTCCCCCATTGATGCTGCTCGGCCCTTGAACACCGGCTGCGCTCTGCTCTCTCTTGTTGACGCCGCTCGGTCCTGAACACCGGCAGCGCCCTGTGCGCTCTACCCTCTGTCTCTCCCCCGTCGACGCTGCTCGGCCTTTTTCTGTGCCGTTGGTCGGCTCTAGCTGCCGCTGTCCAGGAAGGGTCTGCGCAGTACCTGTTGCCAGCCCGTTTCGCTGGACCACCGTGACTGGAAAGCCAAGCCTGGCTCTCGACAGCCTCCCCTGTGATGCTCAAATCTCTGCTGGATGACTGGGGGGTTTCCCGTGGTCGACGCCCGTGCTTCTGGACTCGGCCTTCTTCCACTGTTCTCCAGGAGCGAATCCCTGGGAGGTGATGCAGAATTGCAGGTAGGTTCGAATCTGCTCATCGCCAATGTTAGATCCGTGTATCTTGATGTTGTGTCCTTCAATAATTAGACAAGAGACTGCAGGGAACAATCAACAGGTGTTTACTGAATGAGGGTTACTGTAGAAGTGCCTTACTTCTTAGCTCTGGGTAATGACTCAATACACACTTGGATTCGTCAGACGGACAGGCCTTTTATTTAACTTCTCTTGCAAGGGGAATCAGTACCTCCACTCAAGGGGTGAGGCTACTATTCCAATGATACAGTGTAAACGTTCTATATTTATACAGTGTAACAAACAAGTTTGATTGAAATCCCTTTGTTCCTCTATCAGGATACATTTTAGATTAATCATCAGGTAGAAATAACATATTGACAGAAGGATCCTGGACACATAAGTCAACCGTTAATCTATAACAGGGCATGAATCGTGTAACCGGAGGTCCTCTTTAATCATATATAAGGGAGGCAAGCTTTGCTTTCGGTCACAAGTTATCAGGTCATTGGTACATCAAAGAAACTCATTATTCCACTTCTACATTCTCATTAGGTGGGCAGGCATCTGTTCTTGGCTGTAGTTCGAGTACGTGCAATAGCTCTAGTTACACATCGACACTTGCCCAGTGTCAAGTCTGAAAACTTTTACCCAGCAAGCACTTGAAATTAACCCCTTATATCATGTAGATTTCCTCATTCCCCCCTTTTGTCCTTTCTAAGGACAATCTATCTCGCTAAGTTTAAGAAACTCTACATCAAAGGTCTCACCCTTAATATCCTCATATTCAGACATCATTGGTACTGGAGGAGTTGACGCTAATAAGGAAAGGACTTTTGTACACAATAATTTTAAACAACCAATCAATAAACTAATTAAAATTATTATCATCACAATTGCGATAAAAGCTTCCAAAATTTGCTTTCCCAATGCTCCTCCCCATCCTGAAATCCAATCCCACATTGACCATGGTTCAGGTTGACGTAGTTTCTCTACGGCCTTCTTTATGTGGTTTACCAGATTGGTGATATTTTCTGAGCTATCTGGGATATAGGTGCAACATTCGGTTTTTATGATTGCACATGTGCCCCCTTCTTTTGCCAACAAATAGTCCAGAGCCATGCGGTTTTGTAAGGCAACAGTGCGCAAAGCCACCATTTCTGCGTTTACATCACTAAGAGCATCTGCAGTATCATTGGCTATTTGTTCCAACACTGCTGCCATGTTTATAGATTCTCTTGTTAACTTCCCTGTTCCATACCAGGGAAATGCTATAGCAAAGAACCTTTCAATTTCTGTAATGGCTCGTTTTGCTCGTGTCCCAGGGTGGCTATCCAAAGATAAAATGTGATGTATATAAGGCACTACATATCCCAAATAACATGACCCAGTCCAATTTTGTGGTAACCAGGGGTATGCTCTATGCCCACAGATGAAATAGGTGTTATTATAGGCTTCAAATTTGTTCCATATCTGGTGCATCATTCCTATTCCGTATTCTCCTTTCCAGATTTTTTTTGCTAGTCAAATTTTGTACTGTGGACAGATTCCACCATCCCCAATAAGGCCATTCGATTGCACCTGGTGGTTTAGTAGTAGTTTTAGTCAAAGTGTAGTTACATTTGCACTCACTCCATCCAACCATCAATCCTTCTCCATTGTCGTTTACAAGACAGACTTCTCCTTTTGTTTTATTTATGGTTCCCATCGACGTAACTAATAGACTCTCTGGATTCCTTCGATTATCATATAGGGGATGAAACCACCCTTCAAATTTTATAAGGTTGTATCCTGCATTTTTCCATTCATTTTCCAACTGATCTGGGTTTAAACTATTTTGGGTCTGAAATGTACTGGCTGCCTCCTTATTCCAGGTGGTATTAGACTGTAATAACCACCCTACCATCTCTTCTATCTCGAAGGGAATGGGCCTTAGAGGTATTCCACCCTCTGCATGCACAGGGATGTGGCTGCATATCCAGCATTTGGCAAGGTTCTGTTTTTTAGCATACAGATAGCTCATGTATACAAAGGTATTAACTTGATGATAGTTATGCTTATTTAACAGTCTTCTACTTCTCCCTCCTTGTTTCCTAGCGGTCCTACTAATTTTTCTTTTCTGAGTAATTGATGTTGAAACGAGGGGTTGTGTAAAAGGATTATCACAAAACATTGACTTAGCTGTCAGGGCCAGTCCTCCTCTTGAATTACCACTGCAGATAACCCCTCCGTTCGCAGTTTTGTCACTTGGTAATACAGTATCAGGGCATGTGACCCATAGCTTATCAAGCCTTTGTCCACTATCTTCTTCTACTATCTTACCCTGTCTTACCCTAAGATTTAGGGGTTGATACGGGGGTACCTGCATAGTATGGTCCTGGAGCTAGACTTTCATGGTCTCATTATAACATATAACATAAAAGAGATTTTTGGTTAAAAGTACACATTCTTTTATACATGGTTTGCCTTTCAGAGGATCTGGGTAAATCCATATGGCAGTTTCAATTATCGTTAACAAAGGGAACAGTCTTATTAGAGTCCAAATCCAGTTCATCTTGGCAGTGTATTGTCTTAGACTGATGCCTTCTTACAATGGGACGCGTGTATCCATGTTGGTCGCTCCTTTACTTTTACAGCGGTGTTTGTGGTCAGGAGTACTTGGAAGGGTCCCTCAAATCTGGGTTGAAGGCCATTCTTTCGTTTGAAGATTTTTATGTAGACGTTATCTCCTGGCTCGAAAGTATGGCACTTTCCTTCAGCGGGATCGACCTGGGCTTCCTTCACCTGTTGATGGAAACTAGAAATGCATTTGGTTAGTGCAATGCAATAACTCAACATATCTTCCTCCATTTTATGGATGTCCATTTGTTTAGCTGTTAAAGGTGCCGAAAAAGGCAATCTTTGTGGTCTTCCCATGACGATCTCGTGAGCCGACAATCCTGTAGTTCTGTTGGTAGCAGACCGCATTGTCATTAAAGCTATGGGTAACAAATCAACCCATTTAAGTCCAGTTTCTTTACATAGTTTTGCAAGCTTGTTTTTCAGCATCCCGTTATATCTTTCCACTAGTCCAGCCGACTGTGGATGATAACTGCAATGAAGGTGCTGGTTAATCTGTAAAGCTTTGCATAGTTCCTTAATCACTGTTCCCGTAAAATGGGACCCATTGTCACTTGACAGTTTTGCTGGTATCCCAAAGCGAGGTACAATGTCCTTCAATAAACATTTAGCAACAGTAGTGGCGTCACTCTTTCTACAAGGAAACGCTTCAATCCATCTTGAAAACATATCAACAATAACTAATACATATTTAAAGCTCATACACACAGGTAGTTCAATAAAATCCATTTGCAAGTGTACAAAAGGACCCATGGGGTTTGGATGGGATGCGGGCTGTACCTTCTTGATTTTTTTTCCTGCATTCATGGTCTGGCAGATAATACAATTTTCACAAATTTGTTTTGCCAATTTTGAGATTCCTGGTGCATACCAGGTCTTGAGGATACAGTCCGCCATCCCCTCTTTGCCCGCATGGGTGAATTTATGAACACATCGGGCAATTGGTGATAGTAATGATTTGGCTGCCACCATGCGGCCGTCATGATGAACCCATAAGCCGTCAGTGTTTTTAAAACAATGATTAACAACCCATTCCTTTACTTCATCAGAACTGGCCCTATTTTGATGGGTCAGCACATCATCTAAGGACGGGGGCTGCGGTATCTCTGGCTTTTCCCTAACAGGGAAGGCTGAAACTTGTCGTTCAGTACTTGATATAGCTACTGACTTAGCAGCGCTATCTGCAGCAGCGTTTCCAAGCGCAACCTTGTCCAAATGCCCCGTGTGCGCTTGGCACTTAATAATTGCAATCTGTTTACGTCTCTGAATAGCTAGTAAAAGATTTTTCACTTCTTGTGCATTTTTAATCTGGGTTCCCGAGGAAGTCAGGTAACCATGAATTTTCCAAATTTGTCATGCTCATGTATTCATTGTCTACAATAGCCAGTCATTCCTAGAAAATGCTTCATTTCTCCTTTAGTTTTTGGCAACGATGTGTTGCAAACAACCTTTATTCTATCCGGCGTTAACTCCCTGTTTTAACAATGATCTCATCACTGGCTCAACTCCTTTTTCTGCTTTCTCTGACAATGGATACTGTGACCTTTTGGGTAATGGTGCAGCTGGATTAATTGTAACTTTATAGGGCTGTGCAGTCTAATAGTTAGGAGGTATTTTAAATCTTGTCCTGTTTTGTCATAGCAGGCCGTGCAGTGCAATTTTGAATGCCATTTCCCTAGTTTCAGGGATTCCTGGTATTGTTTAATGGAGCTTGTAACGAATCCCCACGCTCCTAACAGACTGACAAGTTTGGGACTCAAACTTGGGTCGGCAATTTCCCATGCGTAAAGAACAGGGTGTTTTATTTCTGTTACTGGGTACGCATATGCCTTATCTACTTGGATTTCTACCGTTACTCCTGATGGGGAGCAAATAATTGTAGCATTAATTTTGCACAGCAAGTCTCTTCCACATAAATTCATAGAGACATCTCCTGATAACAGAAAGGAGTGTTCTTCCTCAAATTCTTCTACTTTTACTGTGAGGGGAGTCGATTGATTCAAGCGTTGTAGTATTCCAGCCAATCCAGCTATCGGGGTCTTTTTCCCATTAATAGGCATTCCTTCAGAATATCCTTTCCCTAACACTGAAAAGGTTGCTCCTGTATCTACTAAAATGACATAGGTCTCCCAGCTATTTGCATTTTAATTTCAGGTTCGCTGCGTGAATTTAAAGAAACAACGGGCATTTGGTGGTCTGTGGCGCCTGGGGCTGCTGGTGTCAGTCAGTAATTCTGATCTCTATTTCTCCTAAATCCCTGTCCGTTTGTAGGGTAACCTCCTGACTGGTCCGAAAAAGGGTTATGGACAGTGAAATTAGGACCTTTATTCTCTAACGGAGGTCCATTATTGGAGGTTTTATTCTGACGATTTTTCGCAGGGCATTGGTTTGCCCAATGTCCGGGTTGTCCGCAATTGTAACAATTACCAGATCGTCCATACCCTCTTACTCTACCACGTCTTCCTCTATATTCCCCTCTATTCATCCTTCTATAGTTACCTTGTTATCCTACCATAATAGAGGAGAAAGGTGTTTCTTCGGGGTAATTTTTTTTTCTGACTCAACAAACATAGAGGCAGTCTTTTTATCTGGCTGTTCTCTATTTCTCTCTCGTCCGTTAAACATTTCTCGAGGCAAGTAATTCTTTCTATGTTAAATGACTATCTGAGGGAAAGGGTCTAGTCTTATTTACAGTCCATTTGGACCAATTTGGTAGGTGATCAATGGATGATTGACCAGTTCTTTAACATAAAGGCTGCTGGCGTGCCTTTCTCGGGTGGCTTACTGGCGCTAGCACTCATTTTAGCAGCTTAAATGGTTCACTTAAAACAATCTAAACTCCCGTGACAATCCATGATCTGCGTTGTACGCCCCTACAGATCAGATTAATAAACTATACATACGTATAAAACTCGAGGGTTCTCAACCCTCGTGGAAGGTATTTCTAACTGGGGAAAATACTGAATCCACAATAGCTTAGTGGATCATGTAAAAGACATCACTATTTTCTCAACCATACATTCTGCCGCGGGACTCACTTCCCCGGCTTGGGTCTTTTCCAACCCCTTCTGCAGTTTTTTTTCAGCTTAAATATTTTAGTTAAAACATACAACAATTCCGTAACACTCTATGATCTGCGTGGGACGCCTCTACAGATCAGACATGACTAAACATTAATACATATAACAATAAACAATAAACAATACACTTGTTAAACAACAACCAAAGTGTTACTAAATCCCCAACCTATGCAGCCTTACTGGACAAAGCTGCAAAGTTGATTGATAATAACAAGTAGTTAAATACTCACTCTCATAAACATTAAACATTGACACTGTGTTTCAGACAACCGCCCACTCTTCTCTCTTTTTTTTTACCCTATTCCCTTTAGCCAAATCTTTAGCAAAAAAAGGGCCTTCAATTTGTCCCAGCTAACTTCAAGCTCTTCTCTCCTTCTACCCTACTCCCTTTAGCCAAATCTTTAGCAAAAAGGGCCTTCAATTTGTCCCAGCTAACTTCAAGCTGGAACCTTGCTAGTTCAATTTCCAGTAAATCGCTAGCTCCTTAGTTAATCAAATTCCTGACTTAACCTTCTCTCTCAGCAAGCTGGAACCTGGCTAGTTCAATTTCCAATAAATCGCTAGCTCCTTAGTTAATCAAATTCCTGACTTAACCTTCTCTCTCTGGTACCTTTATTTCAGCGCTTCCTACAGTCCTTTTCTGCACGATCCTGTTCGCGGGGCGTCAGCGCCTCATGGCTGGTCCTCTGTTCCGTTTCTGAAAGGGAAGCAGTCACAACGGCAGTTTAACCCCCGAACCTTGTGAGTCAATTACCTGATGGCAGTGCTGTCCAATGGAATAAACAGACTGTGCGCAGCTATGCTTATGGCAGGGAAAGTCCCAAAAATGTGGCAAAACACCACCTTCGGCCGATGGGATTTTCCCAACCGAGCAACGTACTCGGCGTCTGTTAACTCACCAATTGGTACAGCAAGCCATCTCGGTGGAACCTCCAAATTGTAGAAGTGCCTTACTTCTTAGCTCTGGGTAATGACTCAATACACACTTGGATTCGTCAGACGGACAGGCCTTTTATTTAACTTCTCTTGCAAGGGGAATCAGTACCTCCACTCAAGGGGTGAGGCTACTATTCCAATGATACAGTGTAAACGTTCTATATTTATACAGTGTAACAAACAAGTTTGATTGAAATCCCTTTGTTCCTCTATCAGGATACATTTTAGATTAATCATCAGGTAGAAATAACATATTGACAGAAGGATCCTGGACACATAAGTCAACCGTTAATCTATAACAGGGCATGAATCGTGTAACCGGAGGTCCTCTTTAATCATATATAAGGGAGGCAAGCTTTGCTTTCGGTCACAAGTTATCAGGTCATTGGTACATCAAAGAAACTCATTATTCCACTTCTACATTCTCATTAGGTGGGCAGGCATCTGTTCTTGGCTGTAGTTCGAGTACGTGCAATAGCTCTAGTTACACATCGACACTTGCCCAGTGTCAAGTCTGAAAACTTTTACCCAGCAAGCACTTGAAATTAACCCCTTATATCATGTAGATTTCCTCATTACTCTAGAACTAATTGTACAGATCCCTACTCAGGGTTTATATACAGGTGTGGTCACTGCCGGTACTACAGTATACAGGAGCTGTAAAAAGTAGTTATCTCCCTTTAAGGTACATACATTACAACGGCCACCCCATTGGTGACCCCAAATGGAAGGTGACAAAACTGGTAAAGCCGATCATTGGCCTCAAAGGCCGTATACTTTTTATCAGAGTCCTTTAACGGTGCTTGATCGTATGCGCTCTTTAAATGAAAAGTTGAAAATACCTTGTAGTTGGCAAGGTTATTGACCATGTCATCGATACATGGTAGTAGGTAGGCATCCAGGTCGGTATATTGGCTAATAGTTTGCGAGTAATCGATGCAAAGACGTTTCTTGTGTTGCTTCAGAGGATTTTTAACAACGACGACTTGAGCCCACCAGGAAGATGAACATGGCTCAATGATACCGTCAGCTAGAAGGTGAGAGATTTCTGCCTCGATAAAGGATCGATCATCTTGGCTGAAATGTCGTGATTTAGTGGCTATGGGCTTACATCAGGGGGAAAGATTGGCAAACAAGGAGGGCTCGTCGAGCAAATCTGCCGAAAGCGCACAAAACGGTCCTTTGGAAATAGTAAGCTCCGGCTTTGACCCTCCAGACTCGAAAGTGAGTCTTTTGTGTTGTTTCTGGAAATCCTGTCCCAGGAGCACATCACTGCATAGGTTTTTGAGCACCCTGAGCTGGGTGGAGAAATAAGTGCAGCCATTGAGAATAAGGTCGACAAGACAAAAGCCGGAAGAGTTGGTGGTCAGTGTTGTCAGAGCCCTTGCAATTTCCCTGTCCGAGGGGTAAATACTCAGTTTTAACTTACTGACAGCCCATTCACTAATGAAGCTGTCAGAGCTGCATGAGTCAATTAGTGCGTTCAGAATGTGTCCATTTACCGAAACCTTCGTGGCTGCATGGGACAGACTTTGGGGAAAAACAGCTGTGATGGGAGGAGGGGCAATTATACCCTTGACAGCTGTAACCTTAGTAGTGGTTCTTGGGAGAGGAGCAGTTTCAATCATAGCAGCTATAACCTTAGTAGTGGCTCTTGGGGGTGGAGCAGTTTTATAGATAGTAGCTGCAAAACTAATAGGAGCTCTCGACCGGTATACCTTAGAAAAGGAGCCTTTCTTACTAACAGAGGCTCTTGACTGGCATACCTTAGAAAAGTGACCTTTCTTGCTGCAATGATTTCAGGTTGCGTTACGAGCAGGACAAAATTTTCTATAATGGAACGCACCTCCACAGAAGAAACACTTCCTTCCAGATTGCCAAGATGCCGCTAGGGCAGGGTCGTCATCAGTGAAGGCTTCTAGGGTAGGATTGTCATCTGCTAGGTTAGAGTCATCATCAGTGAGGGCTTCCACCTGAGACCTATCGAAGGAGTCATTAAAAGTGATAGCAGCAGCCCATGCACGAGGTAAAAGATAGGTATCTGCATTCCTCTTTGCTAACTCCAGGGAACACGCCTGGTCATAGGCAGCCTGTAACTCGAGGGTTTTATTCTCCAACAGACACTGGCGTATGAAGGGAGATGTAACTCCATTAATAAATGAATCGCGAATTAGCTCCTTCTGGTACTACTCAGCTGTGACAGCTTTAAGGTTACAATCCTTGCTGAGCCTGCGAAGCTTTTGAAGGAATTCGTCAAGTGATTCCCCGGGTTGTTGTTGAGTTGTGGCCAATAGATGCTGAGCAAAGATTTCATTTGAGGCCTTAACATATAGTCGCTGTAATATTAGGATAGTGGAGTCATAGTCTACACAGTCTTCGACATAGTCAAACACATGAGGAGATACATAATTGGCAAGTATCTCTAATTTATCAGGAACATTCTCTCCACAAACCCTGAGGAAGTTGCTGAAGGTACGATACCAGTGTTTCCATACCTTAGCAGCTGTAAGTGAATTTGGGTCCAGGTCAAGACGGGCGGGTCTAAGTAGTTTGTCCATGATGGATTGATTACTACGCCGGAGTTCCCTTCTGCAGTTGAAGTCGTAGCTGGCTGTTCCCGAAATCACTCAGAGCATGGAGTCGATATCAAGTTGATTAAATTGACGTAGTAAAACTCACTACGCACTTGCTTCAAGTATAAAGCAAGGCTTTAATCAACTTGTTTCAAAACATGGAGGTCTGGTTATCTTTCATTAGTTCCTGTTTACAAAATGTCCTGGGAAAGCTGGGCCCACGCCTGAGTATTTATACTCCTTGGACGGCGCCACCAGCTGGCCGTCCAGTGTTATTTCATGAGTCTTTCTTCATGGATCACAAGATTCATAACACCATCCACCACCTTAAACATTCACTCCCTCCACCACCGGCGTACCGTGGCTGCAGTGTGTACCATCTACAAGATGCATTGCAGTAACTCTCCAAGGCTTCTTCGGCAGCACCTCCTAAACCCGCGACCCCTTCCACCTAAAAGGACAAGGGCAGCAGGCACATGGGAACACCACCACCTCCAAGTCACACACCATCCTGACTTCAAAAATCCTGGAACTCCCTCCCTAACAGCACTATGGGAGTAACTTCACCACACGGACTGCAGCAGTTCAAGAAGACGGCTCACCACCACCTTCTCAAGGGCAATTATGGATGGGCAATAAATGCTGGCCTTGCCAGGGACTTTCACATCTCAGGAACAAATTTTTAAAAAATACTGCCTATCTTAGCAAGTTTCACATTCTCACCACTCTCTGGACGAAGAAGTTTCTTCTGAATTCCCTATTTGATCTCTTGGTGACTATCTTATATTGATGGCCTCTAGATTTGTTCTTCCCCACAAATGGAAACACGCTCTCTGTGTCTACTCCATCAAAACCTTTCATAATTTTAAAGAACTCTATTAGGCCACCCCTCAGTCTTCTCTTTTCAAGAGTAAAGAGACCCAGCCTTTTCATCCTTTAATCATATAAATGTTTTGGCATTTGTTAACTTTGCTGACCTTTTGGAATCATTAAAACCTCATCCTGCATTGCAGAGTGGTGCTAAGGGTTAGTGCATGCCATTCACTACATAAGAACATAAGAACATAAGAAATAGGAGCAGGAGTAGGCCAATCGGCCCCTCGAGCCTGCTCCGCCATTCAATAAGATCACAGCTGATCTGATCCTAACCGCCAATCTACTATCACAGAACCATCTCCTGAATCTAACAGAATTAGACACACGAAATAGGAGCAGGATCAGGCTACACGGCCCCTGGACCCGCTCCGCTACCCACAGGGCCATGACCGATCCGAACCTAGACTCAAGTCCAAATTCCTGCCCGCTCCCCATAACCCTTTATTCCCTTTACTTCTAGGAAACTGTCTATTTCTGTTTTAAATTTATGTAATGATGTAGCTTCTACAGCTTTTTGGGGCAGCATATTCCATGGACCTACCACCCTCTGAGTGAAGTAGTTCCTCCTCATCTCAGTTTTGAAAGAGCAGCCCCTTATTCTAAGACTATGCCCCCTAGTTCTAGTTTCACCCATCATCGAGAACATCCTCCCCACATCCACCCGATCCAACCCCTTCACAATCTTATATGTTTCAATAAGATCGCCTCTCATTCTTCTGAACTCCAATGAGTAGAGTCCCAATCTACTCAACCTCTCCTCATATGTCCATCCCCTCATCCCCGGGATTAACTGAGTGAACCTTCTTTGTACTGACTCGAGAGCAAGTATGTCTTTTCTTAAGTATGGAGACCAAAACTCTATGCAGTATTCCAGGTGCGGTCTCACCAATACCTTGTACAACTGAAGCAATACCTCCCTATTTTTATATTCTATCCCCCTAGCAATGAAAGCCAACATTCCATTGGCCTTCTTAATCACTTGCTGCACCTGCATACTAACCTTTTGAGTTTCGTGCACCAGGACCCCCAGATCCCTTTGTACTTCAGTACTTTCCAGTTTCTTGCCATTAAGATAATAACTTGCTCTACGATTTTCCCTGCCAAAGTGCATAACCTCACACTTTCCAGTATTGTATTCCATCTGCCAAATCTCTGCCCACTTATTAGCCTGTCTATGTCCCCTTGCAGGTTTTTTATGTCCTCCTCACTCACTACTTTCCCTCTCATCTTAGTATCATCTGCAAACTTTGATATGTTACACTCTGTCCCCTCCTCCAAATCGTTAATATAGATTGTAAAGAGTTGGGAACCCAGCACTGACCCCTATGGAACACCACTAGTTACTGATTGCCAGTCCGAGAATGAACCATTTATCCCAACTCTCTGCCTTCTGTTAGATAGCCAATCCTCTATCCATGCCAAAATATTATCCCCAATCCCGTGATTATTTATCTTAAGCAATAATCTTTTGTATGGCACCTTGTCAAATGCCTTTTGGAAGTCTAAATACACTACGTCCACTGGTTCTCCTTTATCCACCCTATATGATACTTCCTCAAAGAACTCCAGCAAATTTGTCAAACATGACTTCCCCTTCATAAAACCATGCTGACTTTCTCCTATTAAATTATGATTATCCAAATGTCCTGTTACTGTCTCCTTAATAATGGACTCCAATATTTTACCTACCACAGATGTTAGGCTAACCGGTCTATAGTTTCCAGCCTTCTGTCTACTGCCCTTTTTAAATAAGGGCGTTACATTAGCAGTTTTCCAGTCTGCTGGGACCTTTGCTGAGTCCAGGGAGTTTTGGAAAATTATTACCAATGCATCCACAATCCCTACCGCCACTTCCCTCAAGACCCTAGGATGTAAGCCATCAGGTCCAGGTGATTTATCTGCCTTGAGTCCCATTATTTTACCGAGTACCACTTCCTTATTGATTTTGATCGTGTTTAGCACCTCCCCCCCTATAGCCCTCTGTTTGTCCAGTGTTGGGATATTCTTAGTGTCTTCTACTGTAAAGACTGATACAAAATATTCATTCAGTGTTTTTGCAATCTCCATATTTCCCACCATTAATTTCCCGGTCTCATCCTCTAAGGGACCAACATTTACTTTAGCCACCCTTTTTCTTTTTATATAACTATAAAAACTCTTACTATCTGTTTTTGTATTTTTTGCTAATTTACTTTCATAATCTATCTTCCCTTTCTTAATCAATCTTTTTGTTATTTTTTGCTGTCTTTTAAAGTTTTCCCAATGCTCTATCCTCCCACTAGATTTGGCTACCTTATACGCCCTTGTTTTTAGTTGAATACTATCCTTAATTTCTTTACTTAGCCACGGATGGCTGTCTTTTCTTTTACACCCTTTTCTTCTCAGTGGAATATATTTTTTTTTGGAAGTTGTAAAATAACTCCTTAAATGTACACCACTGATCATGTATCGTCTTACCCTTTAATCTATTTTCCCAATCCACTCTACTCAATTCCACTCTCATACCTTCATAGTCTCCTTTATTCAAGCTTAGCAAGCTTGTTTGAGATCCAACCTTCTCACCCTCTAATTGAATATGGAATTCAACCATGTTATGGTCACTCATTCCAAGGGGATCCTTTACTAGGACATTTTTAATTAATCCTGTCTCGTTACACAGGACCAGATCTAAGGTTGCTTGCCCCCTGGTCGGTTCAGTTACATACTGCTCAAGAAACCCATCCCTAATACACTCAATGAACTCATCCTCAAGGCAGCCCTGCCCAATTTGATTTGTCCAATTAATATGATAGTTAAAATCCCCCATAATTATAGATGCTCCCTTATTACAAGCCTTAACTATTTCCTGATTGATACTCCGTCCAACAGAGTTGCAACTGTTCGGAGGCCTATAGACTACGCCCACGAGTGTTTTTTTCCCCTTATTATTCCTTACCTCCACCCAAACTGTTTCATTATCCTGATCTTTTGACCCAATATCATTTCTCTGTATTACAGTGATTCCTTCCTTTATTAACATAGCCACCCCACCTCCCCTTCCTTCCTGCCTGTCCTTCCTGATCGTTAAATAGCCTGGTATGTTTAATTCCCAGGCATTGTCACCCTAGAGTCATAGAGTCATAGAGTTTTACAGCACAGGAAGAGGCCCTTCGGCCCATCGTGTCTGCGCCGCCCATCCATCCCTGTCCAGTCTAATCCCATTTTCCAGCATTTGGTCCATAGCCTTGTATGCAATGGCATTTCAAGTGCTCATCCAAATGCTTCTTGAATGTTGTGAGGGTTCCTGCCTCTACCACCCTTTTAGGCATTGAGTTCCACATTCCAACCACCCTCTGGGTGAAAAAGTTCCTCCTCAAATCCCCTCTAAATCTCCTGCCCCTTACCCTGAATCTATGCCCCCTTGTTATTGACCCCCCTACTAAGGGGAAAAGTTCCTCTTTGTCTACCCTATCTATGCCCCTCATCATTTTGTACACCTCAATCAGGTCCCCCCTCAGCCTTCTTTGCTCCAAGGAAAACAACCCCAGCCTGTTTAGTCTTTCTTCATAGCTGAGGCGCTCCATCCCAGGTAACATCCTGGTGAATCTTCTCTGCACCCTCTCCAAAGCAATCACATCCTTCCTATAGTGAGGCGACCAGAACTGCACACAGTACTCCAGCTGTGGCCTCACCAGCGTTTTGTACAGCTCCATCATAACCTCCCTGCTCTTATATTCTATGCCTCGGCTAATGAAGGCAAGTATCCCATATGCCTTTTTAACCACCTTATCTACTTGTTCCGCTGCCTTCAGAGATCTATGTACATGTACACCGAGATCCCTCTGACCCTCTGTACTTCCTAGGGTCCTACCACTCATTGTGTATTCCCTTGCCTTATTTGTCCGTCCAAAATGCATCACCTCGCACTTTTCAGGGTTAAATTCCATTTGCCACTTTTCCGCCCATCTGACCAACCCGTCTATATCGTCCTGTAGCCTGAGGCTTTCCCCCTTGCAATTTACCACCCCACCAATTTTCGTGTCATCTGCAAACTTACTGATCATCCCTTTTACATTCTCATCCAAATCATTTATGTAGATCACAAACAACAAGGGACCCAGCACCGATCCCTGAGGTACCCCACTGGACACAGGCTTCCAGTCACAAAAGCAACCTTCGACCATCACCCTCTGCCTCCTGCCACTCAGCCAGTTTAGGATCCAACGCGCCAAGGCACCCTGGATCCCATGGGCTCTTACCTTCTTGACCAGTCTCCTATGCGGGACTTTGTCAAAAGCTTTACTGAAGTCCATGTAAACCACATCCACAGCATTTCCCTCATCCACCTCCCTAGTCACCCCCTCGAAAAATTCAATCAGATTTGTCAGACATGATTTACCTTTGACAAAGCCATGCTGACTATCCCCGATTAATCCTTGCCTCTCCAAGTGGAGACTAATTTTGTCCCTCAGAATTTTTTCCAATAATTTCCCTACCACAGATGTTAGGCTCACTGGCCTGTAATTCCCTGGTTTATCCCTGCTACCCTTCTTGTATAATGGTACTACATTAGCTGTTCTCCAGTCCTCTGGTACATCCCCTGTGGCCAGAGAGGTTCTGAAAATTTGGGTCAGAGCCCCTGCAATCTCCTCCTTTGCCTCCCACAGCAACCTGGGATACATCTCGTCCGGTCCTGGGGATTTATCGACTTTTTGGCCTGCTAAAACCGCTAGCACCTCCTCCCTCTCGATGCTAATATGTTCAAGTATGTCACAATCCCCTTGCCCGATTTCTATGTCTGCATCGTCTTTCTCCATAGTGAACACAGATGCAAAAAATTCATTTAAAACCCCGCCTACATCATCTGGTTCTACACACAGGTTGCCACTTTGGTCCCTAATGGGCCCTACCCTTTCCCTGGTTATCCTCTTGCCCTTAATATACTTATAAAACTTCTTAGGATTTTCCTTTATTTTGCTCGCCAGTGTTATTTCATGGCCCCTCCTCGCCCTCCTAATTTCTTTTTTAAGTATGCCCCTGCACTTTTTATACTCCTCTAGGGCTTCTTCCGTCTTTAGTCTTTTGTAACTGCCAAAAGCCCCCCTTTTATTTCTAATGCATTTTTGTATCTCCCTTGTCATCCAAGGTTCCCTTTGCTTGTTGGTCCCACCCTTGACCTTTACAGGAACATGTTGGCGCTGTACTCTCTCTATTTCCCTTCTGAAAGTCTCCCACTGTTTTGATGTGGATTTTCCTATAAGCAGCTGCTCCCAGTCCACTTTGGCCAGATCCTGCCTTATCATATTAAAATCGGCCTTCCCCCAATTTAGAACCCTTATTTCCGGGTCGTCTTTGTCTTTTTTCATGACCACCTTAAATTTCACCGAATTATGGTCACTGTCGCCAAAATGCTCTCCTACTGACACTTCCACCACTTGCCCGGCTACATTCCCCAGAATTAGGTCCAGTACCGCCCCCTCTCTTGTAGGACTTTCTACATGTTGGCTCAAAAAGCTCTCCTGGATGCACTTTAAGAATTCTGCACCCTCTAAGCCTTTCACACTCTGACTATCCCAATTTATATTGGGGAAGTTGAAATCCCCCACTATTATTACCCTATTATTTTCACACTTCTCTGAGATTTGCCTACATATCTGTTCCTCTATCTCCCCCTGACTGTTTGGGGGCCTATAGTACACTCCCAGCAAAGTGCTTGCCCCCTTTTTGTTTTTAAGTTCTACCCATATGGCCTCATTTGAGGAACCCGCTAATATATCATCCCTCCTTACAGCAGTAATTGACTCCTTAATTAATATTGCAACACCCCCTCCCCTTTTACACCCCCCTCTGTCTCGCCTGAAGATTCTATACCCCGGAATATTGAGCTGCCAGTCCTGACCCTCCCTCAACCATGTCTCCGTGATGGCAACAATATCGTACTCCCATGTGTTCAACAACAACTTCAGTTCATCCACCTTATTTGCAAGACTCCTTGCATTAAAATAAATGCCTTCCAGCCCTGCCATATTCCCTTTTGCCTTCACATATTTGCTCTGCCTTCCCAGCTGACTTGTTTTTTCCTCTGTATTTGGCTGTAAATCACCCCCTACTATAGCTCCACTCTGTACCCCATCCCCCTGCCAAGTTAGTTTAAACCCCCCCCAGCAGTGCTAGCAAACCTCCCCGCAAGGATATTGGTTCCCCTCTGGTTCAGGTGTAAACCGTCCGACTTGTACAAGTCCCACCTTTCCCAGAAGCAGACCCAGTGATCCAGGAAACTAAAGCCCTCCCTCCTGCACCATCCCTTTAGCCACGCATTCATCTGTTCTATCTTCCTGCAGTCATGTTTCTGTAATGGCCACAAGATCATACCCATATGTAATTATTTGTGCCATTAACTCATCTATTTTGTTACGAATGCTACGTGCATTCAGATAGAGAACTTTTAAATATGTTTTGTGACACTTAGTTCCTGCTTTTGCCCTTTTTATTACTTTACCTTTTACTCCATACCTTCTGCCCCTTCCTGACACGCTCTGGTTTTGAATTTCCCCACTGCTACCTAAGTCTATGACCTTCTCTGTTGTCATTTTTATTATTTGCTCTCTAGGAACCTCCCCCCCACTAGTAAGTTTAAAGCCCTCTCTACAGCCCTAGTTATATGATCCGCCAGGACTCTAGTCCCAGCACTGGCCAAGTGAAGCCCGTCCCAACGGAACAGCTCCCTCCTGCCCCAGTACTGGTGCCAGTGTCCCAGGAAGCAAAACCCATTTCTCCCACACCAGCCTTTGAGCCACGCATTTAACTCTCTAATTTTATTTGTCCTAGCCAAATTCGCTCATGGCTCAGGTAATAATCCAGAGATTATTACCCTTGAGGTTCTGTTTTTTAATTTGACCCCTAGCTGCTCATACTCCTTTAACAGAACCGGCTTGCAAGTCCTAGCTACGTCGTTTGTACCAACATGGACCACGACAACTGGATCCACCCCCTCCCACTGCAAGTTTATATCCAGCCCAGAGGAGATCTCCTTAACCCTGGCACCGGGTAGGCAACACAGCCTTCGGGACTCTCGCTCTTGGCTGCAGAGAACTCTATCTATCCCCCTAATAATAATATCCCCTACCACTACAACATTTCTATTTACTCCCCCCTCTTGAATGGCCCCCCGTTCCACGCTGCTGTGGCCAGGTTGCTCATCCTCCCTGCAGTCCCTGCTCCCATCCCCACAGGGAGTATGAACCTCGAACCTGTTGGTCAAGCGCAAGGGCTGTGGCTCCTCCAGCTCTACCTCCTGGATCCCCGTACCTGCCTCACTCGTAGTCACACTGTCCTGTCCCTGACCATGGGCTACATCTGAATTACTTAACTTCATAGGTGTGACCACCTCCTGATACACAGAGTCCAGGTACTTCTCCCCCTCCCTGATGTGTCGCAGTGTCTGAAGCTCTACCAATGGTGCTTCCTTCAATATGGTCACTGGCTGCTGTATTGGCAGTTCTCTTGCAATCCACTCCCACTATTATGTTCCCCTCTCTCTCATGTCTAATTTCAGTTATATACACTTCAAAAATTACTGGGCTAAAAATTTGATTGCCCCTGAAAATGAGCGCGGGATGCGCGATCAACCCACGTCCATTCTAAGTAATCCAGGCAGCAGGCAAACTTTGTGCTGCCTGCTCATTATAATGATTGTGGCATGTAGCCCACCACTGAACGTGCTTCTGAGTGGCTGCATGCCTCAGCAAGGGGTCCATGTTTGTGCAAGGCTAGCACCACTTAAAGCTGCTTCTTAAAGTCAGCCTGCACCTCTTAAAGGGGAGCTGCCTTCTGGC
Source organism: Somniosus microcephalus (assembly GCF_052327205.1). Lineage (NCBI taxonomy): Eukaryota > Metazoa > Chordata > Chondrichthyes > Squaliformes > Somniosidae > Somniosus > Somniosus microcephalus. The sequence goes on from NC_140987.1 coordinate 202,696,330, forward strand.
TGCAGCAGGTGATTCATCTTGCTGAGAACATATTCTGAGTAGGAACAACACGGAGTAATGGTGCAACTGGGCAGAGAGCGGGCTCCAAGATTCTCTGACACAGCACTGGAGGCCTTGATGCAGGAGGTGAGAGGTCGTCTATCCACAGGGCACCAGGAGACCCTCCAGAAAAACTCTGAGAAGGCAATGGAAGCAGATAGCCATCGCAGTCAATGCCAGCAATGTAGCCCCGAGGACCTGGATCCAGTGCCGCAAGAAGTTTAATGACCTCACACAAGTGGTCAATATCAGTGAATTCATCCTCAAATTCCATAAACCTTATAACTGTACCACTAGGCTGAGACACTGCTCAATTCACCACCCACTTCACTCAGCTACCAACAATCTCTATCTATCACGACTCATATCTCTCATTCATAGCTTCACCTCACCTTCATACAATTACCACTGCTGCAAGCCTCATACCCACATCTTACAGCTTGCACACACTACCAGCTATTCAACCATAACAGACACATCACCCAAACACATTGCACCACACTCACTGACACACTCCTACAGAAGTATGCACAATGAAATGCTTCATGCATTGGCATGCCTACCATAAATCCTGAGTGCAATGTCAAGGAGTGTGGAGGAGTTCAGCACCAACCTTGCACAGGGCTTTGCTCAGAGCTTGGAGCCCATCCTTTCCAGTATGGAAATGATGGGCAACTCCATTAACGCACTTGCGGACCCAACCATGATGCAGCATCTGATGGCTGATTCCATTGCAACACAGGCAGAAGCCATCCAATGTTTGAGTGCTGCAGTGGAAGCTCAGACCTCTGTCATGCAAGCTTAGCTTGTTGCTACATGAGCTCAGTCTGAAGTCCTGCAAGCTTAGCTTGCTGCCACGTGAGCTCAGACTGCTGCCAGCATGGCTGCAGATAACAGTGCTCAAAGGGTGTCACAGCAGTCCATCCTCCAACGGAATACTAGGATTGCTGAAGCGCCACCCCGGGGGAGTGGTAGTGGCTCCATGGAGGACGAACCTGCTGTCCTCTCTCAGGATGACAGCATTTGTCCTCCCACCACTGCCCTTGCTATCCAGACTGCTGCTGCCCATGCTGAGGTGGTACAATCTGAAGCTAGGCCTTCTAGGCCCAGAGCTGCTCAAGGTCATCCTCCAAGGCCATCTGCAGTCTCCTCCACTGAAAGTCAGCAGCCTTCCAACAGCCATGCTGCAGCCACTGGGGTAGCACTTTATTGGAGCACTAGGACAGGCAAAGGCACACAGAAGACAGATACTAAGGGAATGCACAAGGGGGATTAGTTGACTTTGATATGTAATATTTGATGGTATGATTTATAAATCTGGTTTGGAATGTTTGTCTTGTGGTGGCTTTTAACTGTAGCACTGTGGCCAAGAGGACGCTGTAATGGTCAGCAACAGAGGGAAGTAAGATGTGGGACTGTTGGTGAATGGGGAATTGGGGTTGCGTTCACTAGTACTGCAGTCGGATGAGTTGATCACGGACATCCTGCCCAGAAAGGAGCTCTGTTGGTTGCTCCTCTCTTCCTCCTCCTCAGTTCTTTGAGCAGCTTGTCCTCCTCTGTGTCGCCTCTGCTCATTCTCCCTGTCATGCTGCAGGCTAAAGGGGATACAAACTACTGCACCCATGTCTCGGAGCAAGTGGTCTGAACAGAAGCCTTGAAGTAACCTGACACACCGCTCCCTGGACACTTCAGCAACTTCAAATATGATAACAGAGAACAACACTTCTACAAACTCACCTAGAACAAGTAGGAACCAATCATCAACTAACCTGAAAGCAGGTGATGGTCCCTTTAGATAGCGTCGGTGGGGGTCCTTCCTGCTGTTGAACGCATATTCAGCTGTGTGTGTGTAAGAGAGGGCGTTAGCTGCAACATTGAGGTCAAAAATGGCAGCGTTGGTGTCAAATCAGCATTACACGCTGATTGATGTCATGATCTGTGTACTCTGCATACTTTCAGCACACGCTTACAGCGTCCGCGCTAATGACGTACCTAAAATGGCATCCAGCGTGGCCCGCACCAGAATTGTGCACGTGTGCCATGGATGCCATTTTGGACCCAAATCGGCACCTGTAGCGCTGAAAGACCTGTCGCTACGCAGCTGAGTTTAGCGGCCTCAGGCTCTCTTCTTCCTGTTTCCTTTTAGAGCCATGATTCAATTTACTGCTTTAAGAACAGTCCAGCTTTAAGAGCAGCACTTCCGCCTTTACAAAGGCTTCCTCCGCTCCCCACCCACCCATGAATTTTCCAGGCCTCCGAGTGTTACTCTCTGATTGCTGGTGGGATATGAGTCTTTGTTTTGCACAGCAAAATTTAAATATGCTGACCCCAGAATTTCAGACAGTGTCGGTGTCGGCCTGAGTGGGTGGTTGCAATGGATCGCAGGCCTTGGAATTTGGGAGAAGTGGAACTCAAAGTGTTAAGGCTATAAGGTTTTTCTATTATTTACACTGTGCCTTGCTATTAACTAAATGCAAGCTGACAGAGACCCTTAAAGGTAACTCATGAATAAAATAGGGGCTAAAATGGCAGTCATACAGCATTATATAATGAAAGTCACATTATCATCATGTTGATTCTCAGTATGCAGACAGGATGTTTTGTTGAGCCACAAGCAAATCATCATGTACACAGTGCTATTTCCATAGAGTTATTTTTCCATGCACTTTAATGTAATCTCAACTGTTTAAAGTCAAAATAAATATTTTTTTCATTTCTTTTGGATGTAGATTTGAGCAAAATCAAAAGAAAGAAATGCAATAAGCTGGAAATCTGAAATGAAAACAAAAAGTGTTGGAAATCAGCGTCTGAAAGGAAGAAATACTCTTCAGAACACTCCCATGAGGGTCTCAAGTCTGTAAACATATTTTTCAGTTCCACAACAGCTTTGTTTTCAGAAGAAAAATCATGAATATCACAATAATATTTCTGACAACAATCATATAAATGTTCTGGCACTTGTTAACTTTTCTGACCTTGTGACATCACTAAACCTCATCCTGCATTGGAGAGGGCTGCTCGCAGTTAGAGCGTTGTCCCTCACTACCAATGTTGCTTCCTTCACCATAGTCCCCAGCTGGTGTGTTGGCATTTCTCTTGCAATCCATTCCACTATTATATTCCCCCCTCTCTCATGTCTAATTTCAGTCAGTTATATACACTTCAAGAAGTTTCAGGCTCACTTCCTGTTTCCTTTTAGGTGTTTCCATGATACAAATTACTGCTTTAAGAACAGTTCTGTTTCATACCAAAACACCTCTTTGCAGGTGGTTTGTTTGTTTCTCATATCTTCACCCTTGGAAAATAGTGTGAAGTAGTTGAAAGATTCGTAGGCTAATTAACACTCTGAAAAGCCATGATGTGAACAAGCCTTAACCATCTTTATACCAGCCGATAGGGTGGTTAGTCCTATATGGTGGGAGGATTTTATGGTCACCCACGAGCTATATGATGAAGGTGGGGCCACCTGATGTGAACCCAGAATTCAGTGCCAGAGATCTGGGCTGCGGTTTTGTTGGCGCTCAGAGGGTGGGTTTGGAGGTGGGTCAGAGGTTAAACTCGCCTCCAAACAACCTTCCCAAGTGTTGGGTCCCCGATTTGTGAATGAACCCGACACCTAGCGGCGGGAAACGGATTAAAGGCAATTAACTGCCTATTACCAGGTACTTGTCAGTAGTTTTCATGTTGTTTTTCGATTTCCCAGCTTCTGGGTCGGGTTCCATGATGTCCGGACAACACGCCAGGTAAGTGTGACGTGTTGTGAGTCTAGTCTAATGTTTGTGAAAAGATGACAGCTGCAGAAGTGGCGTCAAGGATGCAATGTTGCACCTGGTGAGTTTCAGAGCAAAGAAAATGTTGGTTACTGCATTTTTAATACATATACAGATTTCTTTAGCTTACAAGTTTTTAAATCCAACTGTATGTCCAGTGCCACCTCATTGGGAGAATCTCTTTCACCAGTGACAGGTCGCTTCTGTCATCTCACCTGCAGCTGCCATCTATTCCAGCATATGAAGGGAGTCATTGGAGAGCCTGGGTGCAAGAGTTCACCTTTGTGCAGTGATTGTCAGTGTTTTCAGCAACTCAATGCTGGCAAACACTGAAAAATCAACAGACAAAATAAAATTGTGCATGGTCCTGCTTCCTGTTAATTGGCTGGTAAGCCCGCAGGAACAAAGCGAATCAAGGGAAAATCATGTCTGTGGAGCGGAGGCAGCTGAGGGCGAGACCTGAACCCGGAAACCAACTGGCCCGGACCCATCCCGACACCGAGGAGAAAATCGCGGCCTTGGTCTCCACTCGCTGGGAGTGTCCGGAACAGAGTTCGAACCCAGTATCTTGCTGGAATTTGCATGGGTTGCACTCCCATCAGTTACACTGGGACCGTGCATGTCATAGAGGGGAAACTGAGTTGCGCCCGCTTTGGGGCACTTACTTTTAGCGCCCCGAAAAAATTAGCACCCCTGCGGCCGCTTTTCCCAGGTAGCGCTCTGAGAGGGAGGAGGGGCGCTACTGGAAGCGCCCCATGTCCCTCTTGGGGCGCTGTGAGGCAATATCGCGGCACTATGAGCCGCAGTACTGCAGGCCTTCCTCTCCTTATTAAAGGGGAGGGGCCTGCCGCAGCGCGTCCCAGCGCCCAGCTGGGCCACCAGGGATCGGGAGTGCCGGCAAACGAGCCCGGCACTCAAGAGGAGTGCCGGGTTCATGGAAAGCAGCTGGAACCCCACGGGGGGGGGGGGGGGCTTCACTGGGGCCGGGGACAGCAACGGGGGCAGGAGCTGGCAGGCGGCCAACAACATAAATGACCGCCCGCCACCCCCACTTTAAATAGCACTGCCCTGGCCGCAGGTAGGCCCCCCTGACCCCGTCGGACATAGCGTCCGGTGGTAAGTCAGGGGGCGTTACCAAAGATTGCGGCCGGGGCACTGCGCACGCCGATGACGTCATCGTTGCTGACGGAAGTGGTGGAAGCGGAGACACTCAATGTTTTCAAGGGGTAAACTGGATAGGCACTTGAGGGAAGTAAACTTGCAGGGATAGAGCAGGGGAATGGGACTGACTGGATTGCTCTACAGTGAGCCGGCACGGACTCGATGGGCCAAATGGCCTCCTTCTGTGCCTTTGACTCTGAGAGAAAGATTCGGTTGCTTTGCGCCTCCCATTAGCACACTAAGAGGGTGCTAACGGTTACCGATGCCACTAACCCCCCGCTGAATTTTGCAGGAGGCGTTGGCGACAGCGGGCCCAGGTGCTAGTTGCTTTGCGCCCCATTAGCACCCTCTTAGTGTGCTAATGGGAGGCGCAAAGCAACCGAATTTTTCTCTCAGAGTCAAAGGCACAGAAGGAGGCCATTTGGCCCATCGAGTCCGTGCCGGCTCACTGTAGAGCAATCCAGTCAGTCCCATTCCCCCGCTCTATCCCTGCAAGTTTACTTCCCTCAAGTGCCTATCCAGTTTACCCCTTGAAAACATTGAATGTCTCCGCTTCCACCACTTCCGTCAGCAACGCGTTCCAGGTCCTCATCACTCGCTGCGTAGAAAAGTTTTTCCTCACGTCCCCTCTGTATCTCTTGCCCAAAACCTTTAATCTGTGTCCCCTAGTCCTTGTACCAACAATTAGTGGGAACAGCCTTTCCCCGTCTAGCCTATCCAAACCTTGTACACCTCTATTAAATCACCCCTCAACCTCCTTTGCTCTAATGAAAACAAATCCAACTTCTCCAACCTGTCTTTGTAGCTAAGTTCCCCACCCCCAGAACCATTCTGGTAAATCTCCTCTGCACCCCCTCAAGTGCCTTCACATCCTTCCTAAAGTGTGGCAACCAGAACTAGATGCAATACTCCAGTTGTGGCCTAACCAGCGCTTTATAAAGGTTCAGCATAACATCTCTATTTTTGTACTCAATACTTCTATTTATGAAGCCCAAGATCCCATATGCTTTGCTAACCACTCTCTCAATATGTCCTGCCACCTTCAGGGACCTATGTACATTAACTCCCAGGTCCCTCTGTCCCTGCACACGCTTTAAAACTGTGCCATTAAGTGTATATTGCCTCTCCCTGTTCCTTCTGCCAAAATGCATCACCTCACACATCTCTGTATTAAATTCCACCTGCCACTTGTCTGCCCATTCTGCTAGACTTTCTGGGGGAAAAATTCAGTATCGCCCCGTTTGGGGCGTCATAATCGGCCGTGCGCAAAGTTTAGCGTCTGACGATAATTATCGCCTCCTGGAGCAAACTTGGCTTTTATCGCCACTGGAGGTGATTGGAGCGCTAAATCAGGCGCTTCACACCTGTCTTAAGGCGCAAAGGCCGAAGAGCGAGGCGCTACCTCAGAGCGCTGGCGAAGCAAGGAAGGGCAAATCAAAATAAACCTGCAAAGTGCTGCTCAGTACTCAAAACTCCTTCACACAGCGTTGAATCTCTCCAGAAGTCAGTCTCTCTCTCTCTCTCAGAATGCGTGGTGCAAAAATGTCACCGACAAAAAAAGGCAGGAAGCGGTCGCCTTTAAATAGCGCTCCCCTAGTCCCTTTCTGACAGCATAACGCTCCCCTCAACCTGTCATTGCTAGCAGCAGATGGTAAGGCAGGGGGTGCCACTCAATATCCGGTCTGGGGCGCTAACAGGGCGTTGCGCACTCGACTGACTTCACAATCTGCCGGCGCAAGAGATCGTGGCGTTAGTGTTTAGCGCCGCCGCAAAATGTCTAGTTAATTTTGCGAGCGGCGCAAACATCACCACGCCCGGGCGCTAGTTGCTTTGTGCCCCATTAGCGCCCTCTTAAGGCGCTAACGGGAGGCGCAAACAACTGAATTTTCCCCCCTCTGTGTCCTGTTGCAGTCGATTGGTATCATCCTCATTGTTTACCACACCCCCAAGTTTGGTGTCATCGGCAAATTTAGAAATTCTACTCTGTATACCAATATCCAGGTCATTTATATACATCAAAAAATGCAGTGGCTCCAGCACTGACCCTTGGGGAACACCACTGTTTACCATCCTCCAACCTGAAAAACAGCCATTTACCACAATTCACTGTTTTCTGTCCTTAAGCCAATTTCTTATCCAAGCTGCCACTGGCCCACCCATTCCATGAGCCTCAAGTTTGTTAACCATCCTTCTATGTGGTACTTTGTCAAACGCCTTCTGAAAATCCATGTAGACAAGATCCATTGCATTCCCTTCATCAATCCTCCCTGTTACTTCATCAAAAAATTCAATTAGATTAGGCAAACAGAATCTGTCTTGCATAGAAACATAGAAGATAGGAGCAGGGGTAGGCCATTCGGCCCCTTGAGCCTGCTCTGCCATTTAATGAGATCATGGCTGATCATCCAAATTCAGTACCCTGTCCCTGCTTTCTCCCCATATCCCTTGATCCCTCTAGCCTTAAGAAAAATATCTAACTCCTTCTTGAATATATTTAATGAATTGGCCTCAACTGCCTTCTGTGGTAGAGAATTCCACAGGTTCACCACTCTCTGGGTGAAGAAATTCCTCCTCATCTCTGTTCTAAATGGCTTACCCCTTATCCTTAGACTGTGACCCCTGGTTCTGGACTCCCTGACCATCAGGAACATCCTTCCTGCATTTAGTCTGTCTAGTCCTGTTAGAATTTTATAAGTTTCAATGAGATCCCCTCTCATTCTACTAAACTCTAGCGAATATAAGCCTAATCGACCCAATCTCTCTTCATACATCATTCCTGCCATCCCAGGTATCAGTCAGGTGAATCTTCGCTGCACTCCCTCCATGGCAAGAACATCCTTCCTCAGATAAGGCGACCAAAACTGCACACAATACTCAAGGTGTGGTCTCACGAAGGCCCTGTACAACTGCAGCAAGACATCCTTGCTCCTGTACTCGAATCCTCTCACTATGAAGGCCAACATACCATTTGCCTTCTTAACCGCCTGCTGCACCTGCATGCTTACCTTCAGTGACTGGTGCACAAGAACACCCAGGTCTTGTTGCACTTCCCCTTTTCCCAATCTACTGCCATTCAGATAATAATCTGTCTTCCTGTTTTTGCCACCAAAGTGGATAACCTCGCATTTATCCACATTATACTGCATCTGCCATGCATCTGCCCAATCACCCAACCTGTCCAAATCATACTGGAGTTTCTCTGCATCCTCCTCACAGCACACACGCCTTTTACACACCTGTGTTGGCTCTCCTTAATTAGCTTAAACCTCTCCATGCGCCCGTTAATTTTTTCCTGGATTATTGTTTCTAAAACTGTACTCACCACTGGTGTTAAACTGTAATTACAGTACTAGGATTGTCCTTAAACCCTTTCTTGAACAATGGTGTCACATTTGCCACTTGTGGTGACCTCCAGCGCTGCCCCCCGCAGAGTTCACAGAGTCATTGGGAGGGCAGCTCATTTTCACGGGCCTGATGTGTACCTATGTCGCTACAGGCGCATCTTGGACACTTCCCAAAGCACACAGGCTGGAAACTCCAGCGCCTGCTCCTGTCTTGGTGGGTCCCGGATCCCCTCCCCACTTTGGGAAATTATTTTTTTGTCCCTTCAGCCCTTTTACAAAGGGGGATGATTTTTTTCAGGGCTCCAGGTCATATCTGCCTCTGACAAGGCCATCTGGAAACTCCCAGCAAAGGCCAAAACCCGGCCTATCCAGGTTCTGGCCAATTCCCGGGACCTTCCACTGCATAACCAAAGGATTTAAAGCAGGAGTGCGTCAGAGGGCCCAACATAAGAACATTAGAATTAGGAGCAGGAGTAGTCCATACAGCCCCTCGCGCCTGCGCCACCACTCAATAAGATCATGGCTGATCTTCGACCTCAACTCCACTTTCCCGCTCGAACCCCATAGAATCCAAAAATCTATCTATCTCAGCCTTGAATATATTCAACAATTCAGCATCCACAGCCCTCTGGGGCACAGAATGCCAAAGATTCCTAACCCTCTGAGTGAAAAAATTCCTCCTCATCTCAGTCTTAAATGGCCGACCCCTTATCCTGAGACTATGCCCCCTAGTTCTAGACTCTCCAGGCAGGGGAAACAACCTCTCAGCATCTACCCTGTCAATCCCCCTCAGAACCTTATATATTTCAATGAGATCACCTCTCATTCCTCCAAATTCCAGAGAGTATCGGCCCAATCTACTCAACCTCTCCTCATAAGACAACCCTCTCATCCCAGGAATCAATCTAGTGAACGTTTGTTGTACCGCCTCTAAGGTATGTATGTCCTTCCTAAGATAAGGAGACCAAAACTGTGCACATTACTCCAGGTGTGGTCTCACCAAAGCCCTGTACAATTGGTGTGAGACTTCCTTACTCTTGCAATAAAGGCCAACATGCCATTTGCCTTCCTAATTGCTTGCTGTACCTGCATGCTAACTTTCTGTGTTTCTTGTATGAGGACACCTAAATTTCTCTGAACACCAACATTAAATTGTTTCTCACCATTTAAAAAATCTGTTTTTCTATTCTTCCTATCAACGTGAATAACCTCACATTTCCCCACTTATATATTTAAAAACATTTTGTTCTACATGATGTTTTCAAACACTTTGAGATTGGAATTATTTCTAGAGCAAAGCAGTGTATTAAATGAAAACTAATTTCTTTTGTCCTTTTTTAAAGCACTTGCATAAATACACAACTTTGCTGTCAGTTTATGGAAGTTCAAGTTCTATAGGATGCACTAAGAAAATGCACAACTGAATGGTCAATTGGATCTGCAAGAATGCTGCTTAACTCACGAGACAGCCAAACAGCTATTTGATCATTACACAGGAGATCAACATGGGATCATCTGCAAGGAAAGTCTGTTAGCATAGCTGGAAGAGGATGTCAGACTTCAATAACAACAACTTGCATTTTATAAGCACTACTCACGGGCAGGAAGACATCTCAGAATGTGTTACAATAAGGAGGAAAAAGATATCGTGGACATCAAGCATAAGGAAAGTGGAGGAAATATGGAAAGGTTAGGATGGGGAAACTAAAGATACAGTTGAAGAGAAGGCTTCTGAATGGATTTTTGAAAACAGGAAGACAGAGGAAACTGCACAGAGAGGTTCAGAGGATAAGAGTGTAATGGTTGAACAAATGGCCACCAAAGGTGAAGAGAAGGAAATGAGGAGGTCACAAAGGTAGGGTGAGGTGATGCCATGGTAAGATTTTAAAAAGGACAAGAATTTTGAAATCAACATGTTGGGACACGGTGAACATGTGGAGCTTTCAGAAGACAGGAGTGATGGGGATGTGGGATTTAGTGTGGTGAAGACGTGCAAAGTGGATTTTTGGATTAATTGAAGCTTGTGGAAAGTTGAATCAGGGATAATAGTTAGGAGGTCATTAGAGAGGTCAAGCTTTGAGGTGACATACCCATGGACTAGAACTTTTGAAACAGAGGGGAAGCGAAGCAATGGAGGCATAAAGTGTTGCAGAGGTGAAAGATAATCTGCGCTTGAAGGGGGTAAGTTCAAAACAAATTTTTTCTCCAGGTTTCCTGCCTGACAGCAGCCTGATTGACAGGGTGGCTGCCTGTCAGGCAGGAAGGCTTGCAGCAGGACGCAGCGGAGGAGCAGGTAGGGAGACAGGGAGAGATCATGGGTGGGGGGTCGAGTGAGGATTTGGAGAGATCACAGGGTGGGGGGGCGAGATGGTGGCCGGGGGATAGTGCGTGGTTGTGGGGGTGAGATGGTGGTCAAGGGGGGTGGGGGGCGATAAGATGGTGCCGGATGTGCTAGATGGTGGTCGGGGGTGGGGGACGGATCACGCGGGGGAGATCGCGGGGGTGGGGGGCGTCGGACAGATAGTGGGAGGGAGTTTACAGGTTAGCTTGCTGGGCCTGGAGGAAAGACTCCTGCACCTCCTGGCCCACAAGCAGTGCTGTAAAGGCACTTAGCTTATGTATCCAGCCCTTATCATCTCCTTTAACCTGCTGGGTTTCCCGAGGTCAGGGAAACCTGACCGACATGAGTTAAAAATAAAAAGCATGATAAAATAAAGGCAAGCAGCCTCTTTAAAAGCTTTTACCAACTGACCCGCCACCTGAGAGCGGATTAGTTGCCTGCTCCACACCCTCCATCCCCTCTCAGTTAAAACCGGAAGTGAGTGGGTTCGAGATGGGTTTGAAATTTAACATTTTTAACTTCTCATCTGACCCAAACCCACCCATTTTTTAGGGTTAAAATTACCCCCAATAATTCAGAGGCTAGTGGTCAATCTATAAATTGGGAATGTTCTTACTGGAAAAGAGATGTTTGAGAGATGATATGATTACTGCTTTTAGGATTCTAAAGGGACTAGATAATGTAGATCATGACCAGCTATTTCACCTTGTCCAGGACAGTAGAACCAGAGGACACAGACTGCCCTTGAAGGGGAGTAAATTCAAAACTAATCTGCAGAATATTTTAGTGAGCAAGTGGATAATCTATGGAACAGGCTCCCTAGGGAGATGGTGGAAGCAGTTAGTATTGATTCATTAAAATGTAAATGAGATAGCTTTCTTCCAGAAAACAATATTTTGGGAGATGAGTAATTTTGAGACATGACATGTGGTAAGTGTAGCATGCTTGGAAGGAACAGGTGATTTTGGACCTATGGTTCCCAAAGCTCTCCTTATGTCATTTCTGGGTCTGTTGTGTCTAATTCTGGGTCTAATTGATAGAGATTGATTGCTATGATTAGTCAACAACTTCATTATTGTCGTATCATGTGACAACCATGATGGTAGAAGGTGAACTAGATGGACCAGCGTCTTTTTTCGTTTAGCAATTCCTATGTTGCTATGTAAAACAGTTTTGGAAAAAGAGTGCATATGATGGAGGAAGCTGAACACACGGTCAGGTGATCTGACAAGGTTTTGCAGCTACTTGGCTTAGCAGCTGGAAAAGTTGATGAAATCCATGGCAGAAGCACAGAGGTGCTGATGGGCACTGAAGAGAATGGTCTCAGTTTTACCAACAGTCGGCTGGAGGAAACTTTGGCCCATCCAGGTCTTGTCATCAGTCAGGCAGTGAAAGTTTGGCATCAACCTTTTGGGTCAGTGGAGGAGGCAGTGAAGAAGAGGAATTGATGGCCACTACCAGACCCTTTCGCTCCAACAGGACCATCAGCATGATCCTGCCACTGCCTCACCATATATTGCCACCACTCTTCTGCCAGTACTTGGGGTCACCAGTACTGCAGTGGGGAGGCAGGAAACCTAGCCCTTTTCCAAAGCCGCCCCCCATTTATCATTTACATTTTTTGGTACAGCGGAGGAAAATTCAGCTAGAAATGAATCAATCCAGAAAAGCTGCAAGCTATAGAAATGCAAGGTCAATATGCTGGAAACAATTTTTTCTTAAATCATAGAGATGAAGAAAATGGTCCAGTGCCTTGATCAGTAATCAGTTAAACTTAATTAAGAGGCCGTGTGTTTTGTGGGCTTTGACTTTTCTTTTTCTATCCTGTTGAACCAAATCCTTTACTTTGAAATCTTAAAATATCAGTTGCACCTCGGTAAGCCACATTACAGCTGCCATCTGTATTTAATAGTAAGGCTTGATTCACAATCCAAACCTCATTCATTTGACACATGTGGAAAACTCATCTTCCCTCACCTCTCTTGAGGGGGTATTTTATCTCATGGGCAGAAAGCTAGCAAGAGTCCCAGGCCACCTGCCCAGAAACTGCAGTGGAAGGGCATTATTAACAATCCGCTGGCTAACTTTCCACCTGAATAGAGCATCCAGAGGCAGCTTGCTGGCTTTGAGCCACCAGGCTGGTAGTCAGGCAAGTTGTGGAGTGGGTTCAGGAGGGTGGCGGGGGGGAGGGGGCTGGGGCATTTTGGGGCCCTGAGGAGCACTACCGCTCCTCTGGGTTGCACAAATCAAGTTTCTCACTTACCTTATTCTGCTGGGTGTTCGCCAGGTTTTAATGAGCAGAGCATCAGCAGCAAATGCTATACTCATAAGGTAGTTAAAATTGTATCAGGAACGTAATTACATAATTGGACGCCAATTTACATGTATTCATGAGGCTCCCGAGTGAGTCAAGCGGGCACCTCAACCAGCCAAAAGACCAGTGGCGTGAGTATAGACATGGGGCAGGAAACGAGCAGTAAGTGTACCACTTGGGTTTTAGCCCACATTCCTCCCAGTTTATGCTGGGTGGAGGAAGTTAAAGTTCCTCCTTAGATATGTGTTGGGAAAATATGAAATTCTGGCCCTTAAATTCTGTGGTTTTTTTTCAGTCTTCTTTGTTGTAACTTCCATGGGAGACTGATAGAACCCCCAAAGAAACAACATTAATAGCTAGAGTTACACTTGTTCTGAAATACTAAATTCTAGTAGAATTGGCTGTTGGCAGAAGATGCTCCCACCTCCAAAGTGATGCATGAATGTAAATGACAGGATAATGAGGGCAAAACCCGATAAGGGTAGATTTTGACCTTGAGTGATAGTGTAAAACGAGTGATAGCAAATCGCCGGCCCGTTTTACTTCTCTCCTGATTTGTATTTCCATTGACTTCAATGGAAATAAAACTCAGATGAGATTTAAAACTGGCTGCTGATTTGCTATTACCTGTTTTAACTATCGCTCAAGGTCAAAATCTACCCCACTGTCTCACAAATTCTGTTAATTACATTAGAACTGCACCTGACTTAATTTAAGCCTGCAAAAAAGCCAGATGAGTTACTTGCATGACTTGTCAAACCAGGAAGTGGTGGAGTTCACAGGCTTTATTCACATCTTTGTCTGAAAAACCGGCTTTGACTGGTGCAGTTAGAATTTTTTTTATCAGCTGTACTGCTGAGAAAGGATTCTGCAAATTGACTTTCAGCAGTTTCAGGAAAGGAAATATTTTTCTTCCCACCATTCTGTCATGGGGCCTTTAACCTATGGTTCACTATGGGCATTTCCATATATGCCCTTATAATGTAGGCAGAACAGGAATAGGAGGAAGAGGAAATGACAGAGGAAATGCAGCATCGTCTACATCAAAAGAGGCAAAGGCAAACAGCAGATACCCTTCCACCAGTCTATAGACCACACTACTTCCTCAGTAATATTTCAGAAGAGGTCTGCTTAAGAGGCAACAGTTGGTAAGGAGGCTTAGAAGTAACTGTGTTTCATTGCAAATTGACCTCCAAACATCCTCTCAAACAAAAAAAGACAAGAACAGACATACCTCAAAACATTAGATTTTTTTGGCTCTGTAGCCCCCGTATTTTGGGCGCTATGAGGCCTCTTAAGTTATGAAAATGGCATATGCCACATGCTTGCACACTTCCAGTAGGAAGTGCACTGGTCATCATCTTGGTAAAGGGGTTTGCGCGCGTGCACCTAACGACCGCTGGCAGCATGCAGAGCAGGCAGATCATGACGTCAATCAGCGTGTAATGCTGATTTGATGCCAGCACTGCCATGTTGGACCTCCATGCTCCAGCCTATGCCCTCTCTTAACCTCGCACAGCTGAAGATGGCATTAAACGCAATGAAGGACCCCCCACCATCGCTATTTAAAGGGATTATGAACTACTTACAGGTTAGTTGCTGGATTATTTCCTCTGGCTATTGCAGCAAAGAGAGACAACTTCATCTCATTCCCGCTTGCCAGAGACAAGCAGGCGGAGCAAGCAAGAGGATTTGCAGGCTTTCCCATGGTGCAAGGTGCCATTGCCTGCATACACATTGCTTTGCGTGTGCCTCATGTGAACTCGGCCATGTATCTGAACCAAAAGGGATTTCACTCCCTCAATATGCAGCTGGCGTGTGACCATAGGCAGCGCATTTTGCAGGTCAGTGCCCAGTATCCTGGCAGCAGTCATGATCCATTAATTCTGTGGCAGTCCTCTGTGCCAGCTGTATTTCAACCACCATGGCAAACCGAAGGGTGGCTACTGGGCCACAAGGGTTATCCACTCATGACATGGCTCATGACTCCGGTCTGGAACCCACGCACACATGCACAGCAGGCATACAATGAGCGCAATGCTGCCACAAGGAATCTTAGAGCAGACCATTGGTGCCCTCAAGCAATTGTTCTGCAGCCTGGACTGCACTGGAGGAGCCCTGCAGTACTCAGCTGAGCGGGTCTCAAGATTTGTCATGGTATGCTGCAGGCTGCCTAACCTGGCCATCATGAGGGAACAGCCCTTGCCACCACCTATCAGGTGAGAAGCTGAGGAAGAGCAGGAGAGGAGGGGGTGCAAGAGGAGAAAGAGGAAGGGAGGTTACAACCTAGACAGCCATTTTCTGCCCAGGCACTACGTGAACAAACAATTCATGAACGATACCAGTAACTTCAACTCCAATTCCCCATTCACCAACAGTTCCACACCCTTTCCCTTCCCTCTGTCACTGAGCATCGTATTGTCCTCTTTCACACAATGCAGAAATAAAAGCCAACACAAAATACACATTCCAATCCAAATTTAAATCATGCCATACTGCATACAAAAATAAAATAATCACCCTTGTGTATTCCCTTAGTGCCTCTTCTGTGTGACTTTGCCTGTCCTAGTGTTCCTACGAGGTGCTTCCTCAGTGGCTACAGCATGACTGCTGACTTTCAGTGGTGAAGACTGCAGATGGCCTTGGAGGGTGACCTCGAGCAGCTCTGAGCCTAGAAGGCCTGGCTTCAGATTGTGCCATTTCAGCCTGGTCTTCAGCAGTCTGGGCTGGCTGGCTGACAGGCAACAGCAAGTGGCAGGGGTGCGAGTACATATGCTGTCATCCTGAGAAAGGACAGTGTTAGATCCATGTATCTTGATGTTGTGTCCTTCAATAATTAGACAAGAGGCTGCAGGGAACAATCAACAGGTGTTTACTGGATGAGGGTTACTCTAAAACTAACTGTACAGATCCCTACTCAGGGTTTATATACAGGTGTGGTCACTGCCGGTACTACAGTATACAGGAGCTGTAAAAAGTAGTTCTCCCCTTAAAGGTACATACATTACAATTCCTCCCCTTTTAGATTAACAGTACCATAACACTCAATTAACAATTAAATATCAAACTAATTACAATTAACACTTTTAACATGCAACATTAACTGAAAATAGTCTATTTATAAATTCAGTCTTTGGGGAGGCTTCCTGATCCTTTCTGGGTAGCGCCTTTCCCGAGTGTCTTGCTCTTGGTGCGGAGGCGATTCTGGCCCCCTGTCGTCGGTTGGTTCATCCGCTTCCGACGCTACTGTTTCTGGGGTAGATGCTACCTGTACGTCGGGTTCATCACCAGGTACGTATGGGCGAGGCATGGGGTTGACTTGTTCCTGTGACTCTAGGATCTGGTCAACATGGCGTCTCACAATGTTCTCCCCAACATCCACTGTGTACATTAGTGGCCCCTGCCGTGTGCATATCGTTCCTGGTTGCCATGTCTCTGTTCGGTAGTCGCGGGCCAAGACTGGTTGCCCTACATTGAAGCTCCTTGTCGGCTTCTCATTGATGTGCTGGAATTGCTTATTCTCAACATCTCTTCGTACATTTGGTCTGAGCAAATTCAGACGAGATGTCAACCTTCGGTTAAAGAACATCATGGCTGGGGTCTGGATAGTGACTGCATGTGTCGCATTTCTGTAGGCTAACAGGAAATTGTCCACCTTATGCTGCAGTGGAATGTCGTCATCGCACATGGCCCTTACTGCTTTTTTAAAGGTTTGTACGAACCTCTCAGCCAATCCATTTGTGGCTGGATGATACGGGACGGATGTATAATGCCTTACCCCATTCCTTTTCATAAATCTTCGAAACTCTTCGGACACATACTGTGGTCCGTTGTCGGAGCAAATCTGCTCTGGCAAGCCGTTCCTGGCAAAAATGGTCCTTGGACTGCAATATTTTTCTCCGTGGTGGTGGAGGACATTTTGATGACCTCAGGCCATTTCGAGTGCGCATCCACGGCTATTAAAAACATTGAGTCCATGAATGGACCAGCAAAATCAATATGCACCCGTTGCCATGGAGATGAGGGCCACTCCCATGGGTGTAGAGGGACATGTGGTGGTGCATTTTGGACATTCTGGCATCCTGAGCAGCTCTTTGTCAGGTCCTCGATTTGCTGATCGATCCCCGGCCACCACACATAAGCCCTAGCAAGGCTTTTCATTTTCACCCCTCCCAGATGACCTTCGTGAAGCTCATTGAGCACTCTCTCCCTTAACTTGGGTGGAATTACCACTCGGGATCCACACATCAAGGTCCCCTGGCATACTGACAGCTGTTCTCTTCTGGATGAGAATGCTGGCAACAGTGAGTCGCCATGTGCTGGCCATCTCTTCACCGTCAAATCATATACTTCCAAAAGGCATTTGACAAGGTGCCACACAAAAGATTATTGCTTAAGATAAAAAATCACGGAATTGGGGGTAATATTCTGGCATGGATAGAGGATTGGCTATCAAACAGAAGGCAGAGAGTTGGGATAAATGGTTCATTCTCAGAATGGCAATCAGTAACTAGTGGTGTTCCGCAGGGGTCGGTGCTGGGTCCCGAACTCTTTACAATCTATATTAACGATTTGGAGGAGGGGACCGAGTGTAACATATCAAAGTTTGCAGATGATACTAAGATGGGAGGGAAAGTAGTGCATGAGGAGGACATAAAAAACCTGCAAGGGGACATAGACAGGCTAAGTAAGTGGGCAGAGATTTGGCAGATGGAATACAATACTGGAAAGTGTGAGGTTATGCACTTTGGCAGGAAAAATCGTAGAGCAAGCTATTATCTTAATGGCAAGAAACTGGAAAGTACTGAAGTACAAAGGGATCTGGGGGTCATGGTGCACGAAACTCAAAAGGTTAGTATGCAGGTGCAGCAAGTGATTAAGAAGGCCAATGGAATGTTGGCTTTCATTGCTAGGGGGATAGAATATAAAAATAGGGAGGTATTGCTTCAGTTGTACAAGGTATTGGTGAGACCGCACCTGGAATACTGCATACAGTTTTGGTGTCCATACTTAAGAAAAGATATACTTGCTCTCGAGTCAGTACAAAGAAGGTTCACTCGGTTAATCCCGGGGATGAGGGGATGGACATATGAGGAAAGGTTGAGTAGATTGGGACTCTACTCATTGGAGTTCAGAAGAATGAGAGGCGATCTTATTGAAACATATAAGATTGTGAAGGGGTTGGATCGGGTGGATGCGGGGAGGATGTTCCCGATGATGGGTGAAACTAGAACTAGGGGGCATAGTCTTAGAATAAGGGGCTGCTCTTTCAAAACTGAGATGAGGAGGAACTACTTCACTCAGAGGGTGGTAGGTCCATGGAATATGCTGCCCCAAAAAGCTGTAGAAGCTACATCATTACATAAATTTAAAACAGAAATAGACAGTTTCCTAGAAGTAAAGGGAATTAAGGGTTACGGGGAGCGGGCAGGAATTTGGACATGAGTCTAGGTTCGGATCGGACATGGCCCTGTGGGTAGCGGAGCGGGCCCAGGGGCCGTGTAGCCTGATCCTGCTCCTATTTCGTGTGTCTAATTCTGTTAGATTCAGGAGATGGTTCTGTGATAGTAGATTGGCGGTTAGGATCAGATCAGCCATGATCTTATTAAATGGCGGAGCAGGCTTGAGGGGCCGATTGGCCTACTCCTGCTCCTATTACTTATGTTCTTATGTTCTTATACCCGAGACAGTGTCGGGTCATTTCGGGTCTCCTTCTCGATACCAGCGTTAGTTACTGGCAAGCATTCAATTATCGTCGAATGAAATATTTCGACAGGATCTACTGCTGGTGCTTCCTCCGCGGTAGGCAGTGGCAGGCGTGATAGCCCATCAGCATTTCCATGCTGTTTCGTGCCCTTATACTTGATTTCATATTGGTGCGCCCCTAGAAAAAGGGACCATCTTTGTAGCCGTTGCGCAGTCATCACCGGAACGCCCTTCTTTGGATTAAAGATGCAGACAAGTGGTTGGTGGTCAGTCAGCAAGGTGAACTTCTGCCCGTGCAGATAGTGATTGAACTTTTTCACTCCCCACACTAGGCTGAGGGCTTCCCTGTCAATCTGGGCATAGTTACGCTCGGCTGAGGTTAGTGACCGAGACGCAAAGGCTACTGGCCTCTCCGAGCCGTCCGGGAATTTGTGCGACAGCACCGCTCCAATGCCATAGGGTGATGCATCACACACCAACCGAATTGGTAGTGCTGGGTTGAAATGAGCCAACACCTCTTTTGATGTGATCAATTCTTTGCTCTTCTGGAAAGCTCGTTTACATTCGTCATTCCACTTCCATGGTACCCCCGTTTGCAGTAGGGTGTTCAGTGGGTGTAGTACGGTAGGCAAATTTGGCAAGAACTTATGGTAGTAGTTCACCAGCCCGAGGAACGTCCTCAGTTGTGACACATTTTCCAGTGCTGGAGCCTTGACTACTGCCTCAATCTTTTCAGGGGACTTATGTAACCCCTCTTTATCAATAATGTGGCCACAATACGAGATCTGCTTCTGAAAAAACTCGCATTTGTGGCGATTAGCTCAGAGCCCATATTCCTTCAATCTAGTGAGCACCTGCTCCAGGTTGGCAAGGTGATCACTGTCATTTTCGCCCGTGACCAGGATGTCATCCAAATAACACTGGGTCCCTGGAATCCCTTGCAGGGCTTGATCCATTGCCCTCTGCCAAATAGCCGGAGCTGATGCTACCCCGAACACCAGCCGCTTGTATTGGTAGAGACCTTCATGAGTGTTGATCGTGAGGTACTCTTTTGAGGCTTCTTCTACCTCCATTTGCAGGTACGCCTGGGCCAGATCAATCTTAGTGAAGCGTTTCCCTCCAGATAGCGAGGCGAAAATATCTTCAATCCGCGGAAGCGGATATTGTACATTGTGAAGGACTGGGTTCACTGTCACCTTAAAGTCCCCACAGATGCGAACCTTCTTTGGTTCCCCAGGCGTATTACTCAACGACCTCTTCATTACAGGAACGATGGGTGTAGCCCACTCGCTCCAGTCCACTTTGGACAGTACTCCTGAACTTTCCAAACCTTCCAGCTCTGATTCGACGGCTGGGTCGCATAGGTACCGGTCTCTATTTTGATCATCGCTGTTATGCCTTTTAGTGTTCCGAGTCCCTCCTGGAACACTTCTTGTGCGTCAGTTAGCATTTTTGACAGTCGCCCAGGTGTGACGTCGTCATCCTTTTTCGCATCTACAGTCAGTGCTTGTATGGAATGCCAATCTAGCTGTATCTTTCGGATCCATTCACGTCCTAGTAGTGGTGGTCCTCCATCTGGCAATACATATAGGTCCATTTTTGGTGTTTCCTTGCCGTTATATATAACCTTCACCCTTATTTTTCCTTTGGGGTAGACTTTTTGCCCCGTGTACGTCTTCAAGACAATCGTTGTATCTCTCAAGGGTATATGTGAGAATAGCCACTTGTAGTCCCTTCGGTTTATGACTGTTAGGGCTGATCCTGTGTCCAATTCCATTTTCACTTGGACTCCTGCTATCTTGAGCATGACCCAGATAGTTTGGTGATCCTCCGTTTTGATCACATTATGTAGTTTCAGACAACCCAGCTCCTTGCTTCCAGAGTCTATGTCACTTTTCTGTTCATCTGAACTACTCTCCGTCACCTTATGTACCTTCTTGTACTTCTCCTGTGGAGATTTCTTGCTGCTGGTTTTCTTTCCCGACCTGCAGACTCTTGCTATGTGTCCTACTTTTCCACACTGTCTGCACATTTTGTCCTTGAACCAGCAATCATTATGGTCGTGTGTTGTTCTGCCGCAACGATAGCACTTCACTGTTCCGTATGACATTTCATTAGTGCCATATTCTTGCGGTCTCCGTTGTATCTCTGCAGCGCCCCGTGCTGCTGCTTCATGTGATACTGCAATGCTGAAAGCCTTGTCCAGTGTAAGATCCTTTTCTGATAGAAGCCGTTTCTGGGTTCCTTCACTTTGAAGCCCACACACAAACTTGTCCCTTAAAGTATCTGCTAGTCCCGTTCCAAACTGGCAGTGTTTCGATAGCTTGCACAGTTCCGTTAAACACTCAGCATTACTTTCATCTTTATGCTGGTTCCTTTTGTGAAACTTAAATCTTTCTGCTATCAGCAGCGGTGTGGGGTTTAACTGGTCCTGTAGGATTGACACTATGTTTTCAAAATCCTTTTCCACTGGCTTCTCTGGGGTTACTAGGTTTCGCCGTAAGCCATACGTTTTTGCACCCATTGAATTCAACAATACCAGCGCTTTCCTGTCATCTGGCACTTCATTCGCCTTGCAGTACACTTCTATGCATTCGACATATGTCGTCCAATCTTCGACTTCATTGTCGAACACTGTGACACTGCCACTCTTCGGCATCCCTGGGTGTGGTTAGACTGGCTCAAAATGGCATCTCCCGCGCTCTCCCTTCTTCCCCGCTGCGGCTCAAAATGGCGTCTCCCACGCTTTCCTTTCTTCCCCGCTGACGCTGCTTGGCCCTTGAACACCGGCTGCACTCTGCGCGTTTTCCTGCACGCCTCACTCTCCCGTTGACGCTGCTCGGCCCTTGAACACCGGCTGCACTCTGCGCGTTTTCCTGCGCGCCTCTCTCTCCCGTTGACGCTGCTCGGCCCTTGAACACCGGCTGCGCTCTGCTCTCTCTTGTTGACGCCGCTCGGTCCTGAACACCGGCTGCGCCCTGTGCGCTCTACCCTCTCTCTCCCCCCCGTCGACGTTGCTCGGCCTTTTTCTGTGCCGTCGGTTGGCTCTAGCCGCTGCTGTCCGGGAAGGGTCTGTGCAGTACCTGTTGCCAGCCCGTTTCGCTGGACCACCGTGAACTGGAGAACCAAGCCTGTCTCTCGACAGCCTCCCCTGCGATGCTCAAATCTCCACTGGATGACTGGGGGATTTCCCGTGGTCGACGCCCGTGCTTCTGGACTCGGCCTTCCTCCACTGTTCTCCCGGAGCGAATCCCTGGGAGGTGATGCAGAGTTGCAGGTAGGTTTGAATCTTCTCGTCGCCAATGTTAGATCCGTGTATCTTGATGTTGTGTCCTTCAATAATTACACAAGAGACTGCAGGGAACAATCAACAGGTGTTTACTGGATGAGGGTTACTCTAAAACTAACTATACAGATCCCTACTCAGGGTTTATAGACAGGTGTGGTCACTGCCGGTACTACAGTATACAGGAGCTGTAAAAAGTAGTTCTCCCCTTAAAGGTACATACACTACATGTGTACATTGTACTCCATGGAGCCACTGCCAGTGGAAAAGGATATTTAAAACATAGGCCCAGAAATTCCAGAACGGGGCTTGCAGCGCGTGCAAGCCCCGTATTTGCACTTACCCCGCGCTCGTGCCGATCAGCTTCTGGGACGCCTGAACTTGCAGAAATAGAAAGCACATTCCCGGGCAGCGTATGACGTCACGCCGCCCAGGAGTGCAGCCAGTGCGAAGCCAGGAGCGTGCAGTGTAAGTGAGACACGCCCCTTGAGGTCTCAGTTTCACTGGACACGCCCCCAATGTTTCTGTCAAGCTGCTAAGGATTTTTACATGCAAAGCAGCAGTTTAAATAGGTTTTTGGAAGTTTTTTGAAGATTTTGGTAACTTTTATAAACTTTTTTAAATGTTTACATTATTTGGAGTAATCTGAAGTAGTTTTAAAGAGAATTAAAGCAATTTAGAGACTTTTAAAAGCCCTAAAAGAATTTTTTTAATTCCATTTATTTATTTAGCAATGTCGTCATCATACGTGTCTTCACACTGTTCCCTTTGGGGAACTGTATGAAGTGGTGGAAGGATTTATGGCCATGATTAACGCTCATTCCGTGACCGTAACCATCTTTGAACCAGCCATTAGGGCGGTTAGCCCTATGGCGGGAGGGTTTTACGGGCTCCCACAAGCTATACAAGGAGGGGGGGCCACCCACACCCACGGATGCAAATATCCCACTGGATGTCAACCCAGAATTTAGAGCCGGAGCTCCGACTCCACTTGCCGGGACTGTCTGGAGCGGGGTTCGAAACCCTACCCTGATCTGGCCCAGCGGCGGGGATCCTACCGCTATGACAAAGGCCCAATCCAATTAGCAACGTGAAATGGCAGCATAGGGCTCCAGTCACGGGGAGGGAAAAGGCGCAGGAAACGTATGGGTGTCACCTTTTGTGCGGAGTGGGCCTTTTGCGTAGCAGTAAGCATCCCCGCCGCTGGGCCAGAAGGAGTAGGGTTTTGAACCCCACTCCAGACAGTCCCGGCAAGTGGAGTCGGAGCTCCAACTTTAAATTCTGGGTGGACATCCAGCGGGATACTTGCGTCCGTGGGTGTTGGTGGCCCCACCCCACTCAGATAGGTTGTGGGAGCCCGTAAAACCCTCCCGCCATAGGACTAACCACCCTAATGGTTGGTTCAAAGATGGTTACGGTCACGGAATGAGCGTTAATCACGGCCATAAATCCTTCCACCACTTCATACAGTTCCCCAAAGGGAACAGTGTGAGGATACGTACGATGGTGACCTCTTGCGCAATGCACCTCCTTGGACCCTCAGTCACAGATGCGAGGGGGCAAGTCGTGCAATTGTTAAATTTTTTATTTTATTGACATGTAAAATGTTGGCCCAGTAATTCCCTTCCAAATGCGCTAGTACGGTCGGGGTACTTACGCATCTGGCCGGATGAAATGCCGGTTTTCAGCATGCACAGTGCATGTGGGGAAAACCAGCATTTCCTGTCCTCTGAACGAAGGGGTTCAGAGGCAGAACGCGTGCGACTGCACAGGCAGCGCGTGCGCAGTATAATTCGCCGCTTTCATTAATGCTTTCAGTGAGGTCCAGTCATTACAACTTACACATGAAAAAAGCATGGGTACAGTTGCTCCAGAGGCTGCGGAGGAAGATATTTCTTATCGTGGAGCTTCTGAAAGTATGTATGTCTGTATATATTCCTTTGCGTGTTATGTATATATTCCTTTACTTATGTGTATGAATGTATTATTTAATTATGACTTTCAGAGAAAGTAACTTATTGGAAAATCATAATTAAAAATATACATTCATACACATTAGTAAAGGAATATAAAACATACATACATATACGTAAAGGAATATATGTGGACATACATACATAACTCATTCTCACATTCCATTCACACAGCCACAATTGCTCCTTCTACCTACCGTTATGAAAACCCGTTTAAAAAAAAAAAAATTAAAGTTTAAAACTTACTTAAAATTTCTTAAAATAACTTCCCTCCCTTTCCCAAACCTAAATATTGCATTTCATAAGCTCCTCCATGTGGTAAACCACTGTATTGTATATTGCCACCTCTGGGTGGCGCTGTGTATGGAGGCATGCCTCAGCTGACTCCACCCACCACTGTGTGGGTTTCGTTCAGACTTGTTCAGTCACTCACGAAGAAGCATGGTCTCTTCTTAGCTAATAAAAGCCTTATTCATCTCTTCTTTCGACTCATCATCTCTTCTTCGACTCATCACCTTTTATGAAGTAATTGATAAGCGTATCAATTTTATTAGCTAAAAGTTAAATGGCGACACCTGAGGAGCAACAACAGCAACGGATACAGCAGACATTGCTGAGAGCCCTCAGACCACCACGCCTGGACCTCGACCCTCAAGATGTGGGTGCGTCAGCCAAGTTTGAACACTGGCTGAGCTGCTTTGAATCCTTCCTCGCAATCTCACAGGTTACAGAGGAGGATCACAAACTGAAAATTTTGACCGCCCAGGTGAGCCATCAAGTATATATGCTAATCCGGGACTCTAATACGTACGTGGCGGCTCTCGAGCTACTAAAAGGGCAATATACGCGCCCAGTGAACACAATTTACGCCCGACACCTCTTGGGATCCCGCAGGCAGCAACCGGGAGAATCGGTAGGGGCATTTGCACGGGCGCTACTGGCACTCTGCAGAGACTGCGATTGTAAAGCGGTAACGGCTGTGGAGCACGCGCAGGGACTCGCCTGTGATGCCTTCGTCAGGGGCCTCCAGTCAGACCACACCCGGCAGAGACTGCTAGAAAGCAAGGAACCCGACCTGAAGACGGCCATTGCCCTTGCGCTCTCGTTAGAGGAGGCCCACCGAAACCTCGAGGCATACCCCCGTAACGGCGCCGAGACATGGCAATCGAAACCGTGGGACACGGGACCGCCGCCCCCGGCACCAACCGCTGCAGCGACCCAACCGAGACAGCAGCCTCCGGTAAGAACTGCTTCGATGCCCAGTAACCAGGCCCAAAAATGCTATTTCTGTGGCCAGTTAAAACATCCCAGAGCGCACTGCCCAGCTAAGACAGCTACCTGCTCGGGCTGCGGGAAGAAAGGCCATTACGCTAACGCCTGCAAGGGGAAGCCAGCCAGCAGCGCAGCGTGCGGGCCGTGGGAGCAGCCATCTTATCCGCCATTTTGTGTACCCCCGGCCGCATGGCATCCGCCGCCATCGTATCCAACGCACTCAACCGCCATTTCGTCACCGGAACCGACCACCGTCTCGGCGGATGACTATAGTGACTCACTAAGCCACATACTGGCCTCCGTGACGCTGGATCAAGGCCACCCTCACCATCTATCCAGCTCCATGATGGATATCGCGGTAAACGGCCGTGCCACCAGTTGCCTGATCGACAGCGGGAGCACAGAGAGTTTCGTCCACCCCGACACGGTACGTAGCCACTCCCTCACGATTCTGCCAACGCACCATCGCATTTCTATGGCGTCCAAGTCCCAGTCAATGGACATCAGCGGCTACTGTGTGGTGACCCTGTCAGTAGGGGGCACTGAATATCAAAAATTTAAACTGCTAGTCCTGCCCCGTCTTTGCGCTGCCGTCCTGCTAGGGTTGGATTTTCAGTGCCACCTTAAGAGTGTCACACTAGCATACGGTGGACCCCTCCCCCCACTCACAGTCTGCAACCAACAACTTTTAAATCGCCCGCTGCAAACCACCTGCAGCCTTTCCACATTAAAAGTCCCCCCCCTCCCCTGTTCGCTAACCTCACCCGCGACTGTAAACCCATCGCTACCAAAAGCAGGCGGTACAGTGCCGGGGACAGAGCTTTTATCAGCTCTGAGGTGGAGCGGCTCTTGAAGGAGGGCATTATCGAAGGTAGCACTAGCCCCTGGCGAGCCCAGGTTGTAGTCGTTAAAACCACTGCAAAACGCCGCATGGTAATCGACTACAGCCAAACCATAAACCGGTACACCCAGCTGGACGCGTACCCCCTCCCTCGCATATCTGATATGGTCAATCAGATTGCGCAATACAAAGTATTCTCCACCATCGACCTTAAGTCAGCGTACCACCAGCTGCCCATCCGCCATGAGGACCGCCAGTATACTGCCTTCGAGGCAAACGGCCGCCTCTACCACTTCCTTAGGGTCCCCTTCGGCGTCACCAACGGGGTTTCGGTCTTCCAAAGGGAGATGGACCGAATGGTTGACCAGAACGCGCTGCGGGCAACCTTCCCCTATTTGGATAACGTCACCATCTGCGGCCACGACCAGCAGGACCACGACGTTAATCTAGCAAATTTCCTCCGTACGGCCCAACGGCTGAACCTAACGTACAATAAGGAAAAATGTATGTTTCACACCAAGCGCCTGGCCATCCTCGGCTGCGTGGTGGAGAACGGAGTCATCGGGCCCGACCCCGACAGAATGCGCCCCCTAATGGAGCTACCCCTTCCCCACTGCCAAAAAGCACTGAAGAGATGCCTGGGGTTTTTCTCCTACTACGCCCAGTGGGTGCCCCTCTATGCAGACAAAGCCAGGCCCCTCATCAAAGCCACCTCCTTCCCCCTGACACCAGAGGCGTGTGCAGCCTTCACTCTTATCAAGAACGATATCGCGAAGGCCGCAATGCACGCGGTGGATGAGTCCATCCCCTTCCAAGTGGAGAGCGATGCCTCCAACTTCGCCCTAGCCGCGACCCTTAACCAGGCGGGCAGACCCGTGGCCTTTTTCTCAAGGACCCTCCAGGGCCCCGAGACGAGACACTCCTCCGTCAAAAAGGAGGCCCAGGCTATTGTAGAAGCGGTGCGTCACTGGAGGCATTACCTGGCCGGGAAACGATTTACCCTGCTCACTGACCAGCGTTCAGTAGCTTTTATGTTTAATAATAAGCAGAGGGGTAAAATCAAGAACGACAAGATCTTGAGGTGGAGAATCGAACTCTCCACCTACAATTATGATATCTTGTATCGGCCAGGGAAACTCAATGAGCCCCCAGATACCCTATCACGTGGTACATGCGCCAACGCGCAGAGTGATAGGCTGCAGTCCCTCCACAATGACCTCTGCCACCCGGGGGTCACCAGGTTTTTCCATTTTATCAAATCCCGTAACCTGCCCTACTCCATCGAGGAGGTCAGGACCATGACCAAGAGCTGCCAAATCTGCGCCGAGTGCAAACCGCACTTCTATAGGCCGGACAGAGCAAGCCTGATCAAGGCCACCCGCCCCTTCGAACGCCTGAGCGTCGATTTTAAAGGGCCCCTCCCCTCCGCTGACCGCAATGTGTACTTCCTCAACATAGTTGATGAGTACTCCCGTTTCCCCTTTGCCATCCCTTGCCCAGACATGACCAGTACCACGGTCATCAAGTGTCTGAATGACATCTTCGCTCTGTTCGGGTTCCCCAGCTATATACATAGCGACAGGGGCTCATCGTTCATGAGCGACGAACTTCGGCAGTACCTGTTAACAAGAGGTATCGCCACGAGCAGGACCACCAGTTACAACCCCCGGGGGAACGGCCAGGTGGAAAGGGAGAACGCGACGGTTTGGAAGGCAGTCCTCTTAGCACTAAAATCTAAGGGCCTTCCGACCTCCCGCTGGCAGGAGGTCCTCCCTGCAGCGCTTCACTCCATTCGGTCACTGCTTTGTACTGCCACTAATGCGACCCCTCATGAGAAAATGTTCGTTTTCCCCCGGAAGTCTACATCGGGAACCTCGCTACCGGCATGGTTGACCTCTCCTGGGCCCGTCCTACTGCGGAGGCACGTGAGGACGCATAAAACGGACCCCCTGGTCGAGCGGGTGCACCTCCTACACGCCAACCCCCAGTATGCCTGGGTGACATACCCAGACGGGCGGGAGGACACGGTCTCCATACGAGATCTCGCACCCTCGGGTACCCCTGAATTACCACCGTTATCCCCCTTACCACCGTTATCCCCCTTACCACTGTTATCCCCCACCACCCCTCCCAACCCAACCCCTGCAGACGGCATGCCAAAGCCCCAGGAATCTTCGCCAACCACCCAGACACCAGACCCGACGTCGGATGCTGCAACACCACCGCCGCCACCACGACGATCAGGACGTCAGACAAGGCCTCCTGATAGACTTAACTTGTAGTACCCTTCACCCCGCCGGACTTCACATTAAACAAGGGGTGAATGTGGTAAACCACTGTATTGTATATTGCCACCTCTGGGTGGTGCTGTGTATGGAGGCATGCCTCAGCTGACTCCACCCACCACTGTGTGGGTTTCGTTCAGACTTGTTCAGTCACTCACGAAGAAGCATGGTCTCTTCTTAGCTAATAAAAGCCTTATTCATCTCTTCTTTCGACTCATCATCTCTTCTTCGACTCATCACCTTTTATGAAGTAATTGATAAGCGTATCACTCCATAAAATATATCTCCTTCCCCAGCCAATGAACAACTTTACACTTGCTTTTTTCACGTGTAAGTTCTAGGGACTTACCCTCACTGAATCCATCAGTGAAATCTACAAAGTTCACTGCGCAAGCGCTGCCTGTGCAGTCGCACGCGCTGTGAATAGACCTCGGGTCTGGAAATGCCGGCGTTCCCCGCATGCGCTGTTCCTGCTGAACGCCGGCATTTCCAATGGCCAGATGCGTGAGTAACCCGACCGTACTCACGCTTCTGGCCTGGAATTTCTGGCCCATTGTGTCAATCCTACAGGACCACTTAAACCCCACACCACTGCCACTCTCTCGAGGCAGCGCCTCAGCAATCCGAGTACTCTGTTTGAGAACAGATTGCTGGACTGCTGTGATGCCCTGGAAGCCCCTTTGCACACTGGTATCCAGAGCCATGATGGCAGCAGTTTGAACTTGCATGGCCAGGGGTACAGTTGGTAGCATTTTCCATTTGAGGATGCATTCATTGATGTTGACAACTTCTATGAGATCTTTAAACTTCTTCCTGCGCAGTCTCAGCCATGGCTCAGTTGGTAGCACTCTCGCCTCTGAGTCAGAAGGTGTGGGTACAAGTGCAGTACTGAGGGAGTGCTACACTATCGGAGGTGCCGTCTTTCAGATGAGACATTAAATCAAGGCCCTGTCTGCTCTCTCAGGTGGATGTAAAAGATCCCATGGTACTAATTTGAAGAAGGGCAGAGGAGTTATCCCCGGTGTCCTGGCCAATATTTATCCCTCAATCAACATCACTAAAACAGATTATCTGGTCATTATCACATTGCTGTTTGTAGGAGCTTGCTGTGTGCAAATTGGCTGCCATGTTTCCTACATTACAACAGTGACTACATTTCAAAAGTAATTTATTGGCTGCATAGCACTTTGAGATGGTCTGCAAATCTTTCTTATTTTTCTTTGGCATTCTGGTCCGTGGGGCTAAACTCCTGGCATTGACCCACACCACTATCTCTTGCCACTGTGACGGTGCCAGTCAGTTCCTTTTCTAGCCTCTAGATGGCACCTTCACTTGTTTGGCCCTCTTTTTGTAGGACAAAAAATAAATTGAACAAATAAACTGTAACTAAAACTCTAATAAATCTTTAAATAAAGCTTAACAAATCAAATTAAAATCTTGTCGTTTAAACCAATTATGCACTCCAGTCCCCGCGGCGCCCACCGTTCACGGAAGTGCTCGAGCGCGCCGGCGGACACTGCGTGCTCCATCTCCAGGGCCACCCGGGCGCGAACATGGCCGCGGAAGCGAGGGAGGCAATCTGGCTGGATGACCCCCTCGGCCGCCCGCTGCCTGGACCAATTAATGGCTTTTTTTTGCCAGGCCCAGGAGCAGACCCACGAGGTGGTCCTCCAGCCTGCCCGCTCCCCTCCGCACCGGGTGACCGTAGATCAAGAGCGTGGGACTGAAGTGCAACCAAAAATCAAGGAGCAGCCCCTTCAAATAATGGAAGAGGGGCTGCAACCTCACACATTGAAAATAAACGTGGAATACGGACTCCTCCAGACTGCAGAACAAACAGGCGGTCTGGGTGTCCGTAAATCTATTTAACAATATATTGCACGGGACTGCTCCGTGCAACACCCTCTAGGCCAAGCCCCCAATAGAACAAGGGAGGACTCCCGCATAGAGAGCCCTCCATTGGGGACCTCCGCCTCCGCCGGAAGGCAAAACGGCACGCCACGGCGTGTCCGGACGGCAGGCGAAGATGACAAAGTGGAAGGTGTGCAGGAGCAGCCCGTACAGGAAACCCCTCCGTGCAGAATGAAAAGGCACGGAGGGCATCTCCTCGAGACGGCTCAAGTTGTGAGGCGCCGATCCCCGAGGGGAGTTTCGGGGCAGGGCGCCGAATTCCGTCCGAACGGGGGAAAGCTCGGACGGGATCGCCCCACGCGCTTGAGCCGCCTCGATACACCTCGTGGCGCCGGGGTGCAGCGTCGCTTTCACCGCCTCGATGGCATCGACCGCGAGCCGGACGTTGTCCCAGGACATGTGCCGTACCAACTCCTCCGGCGCCATCCAGCCCGCTCCTCCGCCATCGAGTAGGTCCCCGACTCTAGTCACCCTGCCAGGCACAGCCCTGCGTTCCGCCAGCCACCCGAACTCGCGGACGTGGAGGTGCGGATTCCTGAACAGCGGCTCCCGGAGGACAGCCGCCATTCCTGATGGGGGAGAGCTCCGCCTGGAGGCGACGTAGTTCCAAACCCATAGCAGTTCCTGGTAGAAGACAGGCAGCTCCCGCAGGCTGGCACGCCTGCCGCCCACTTCCAAAAACAGAAGCTGCATGTCGTAATTGAGGCCGTGCAGCTGGCGTAAAAAATACGTCGCCAGCGCACACCATCTCGGAGGATTCTCGACGTACAGGTATCTCTGCAGCGTCTGAAGACGGAAAGTCGCAGCCTGGGTGCGGAGGCACACCAACGCCTGACCGCCCTCCCTAAGCGGGAGACTCAGAACCGCGGCAGAGACCCAGTGCTTCCTTTCGTCCCAGAAGAAGTCGACGAGCTTCTTCTGTATCTTGGCGACAAACGCAGGGGGAGGGATCAAAGTGACGAACCGGTACCACAACATGGCGGCCACCAGTTGGTTTATGACCATCGCTCGACCCCTGTAGGACAACACTTGGAGCAATCCTGTCCAGCGTCCTAAGCGAGTGGTGACTTTGGCCTCCAACTCTTGCCAGTTCGCCGGCCAGGCGTCCTCGGCAGGGCTGAGGTAGACTCCCAAGTAGAGGAGGTGCGTGGTGCTCCAGGTGAAGGGCCTGAACTCCTCCGGCAGGGAGTCCATCCGCCACTGACCCACCAGGAGTCCAGAACATTTCTCCCAGTTGATCTTGGCGGAGGATGCGTCCGAGTAAATCTGCTGGCATTCCCGCATCCTCCGCAAGTCAGCGGGATCCGTGACCGTGAGGAGCACGTCATCGGCGTAAGCCGAGAGGACCACCTCCACGCCCGGCCCTTGCAGAGCCAGTCCCATCAACCTCTTCCGCAAGAGGCGCAGGAAAGGCTCTACGCAAACGGCATATAACTGGCCGGACATGGGGCATCCCTGACGCACCCCCCTCCCGAAGCGAAGGGGCACCGTCAAGGACCCGTTAACTTTAATCAGACACTCCGCGGCAGCGTACAGAAGTCGGATCCGGGCGACAAAATGCGTCCCGAACCCGAATGCGCGCAGAGTCCCGAAGAGATACTCGTGATCCACCATGTCGAACGCCTTCTCCTGATCCAGGGAAAGGAAGGCGACCGACAGACCAGCCCTCTGGGAATGGTGGACCAGGTCCCGGACCAGATGGATGTTATCATGGATGGTCCAGCCCGGGACCGTGTAGGACTGGTCGGGGTGGATCATGTGGGCCAGCACGGCACCTAGGCGAGCAGACATAGCCCTGGCAAAGATTTTATAGTCCGTGCTGAGGAGGGAGACCGGGCGCCAGTTTTTAAGGAGGCGGAGATCACCCCTCTTAGGCAGCAGGACAATAACCGCCCTGCGCCAAGAGAGCGGCATCTCCCCGGTCGCCAGACATTCCCCCAGGACCCGCGCGTAGTCGCCCCCCAAGACGTCCCAGAACACCCTGTGGAACTCCACGGTCAGCCCGTCCAGCCCCGGGGACTTTCCCCTAGAGAGCTGGCGGAGGGCGCCGGTCAGCTCCTCCAGACTCAGAGGAGCGTCCAATTTTTTGGCGTCCTCCAGGCCGACCTTCGGCAGGTCCTCCCACAAAACTCCGCACGCATCCTCGCTGGACGGATCCGGAGAGAACAGAGCCCCGTAATAGACGCGGGTCTCCGCGCGGATTCCCTCCGGATCCGAGACCAGAGATCCGTCGTCGGCCAGCAGCTCCAAGAGCTGCTTACGGACCCCCCGTCTTTTTTCCAGCGAGTAGAAGAAGGGGGAGCCGCAGTCCAGGTCCCGCAGGAACTGGATCCGCGACCTCACGTACGCGCCTCGGGACCCGACAAGCTGCAGGTCCTTCAGCGCGCTCTTCTTCTCTTCGTACACCATCCGCAGGGCCGGGTCCTCGAAGACTTGACCGAGACGGGATTCCAGGCGAGCACCTCCTTCTCCAACTGCCCGACCCGGGCCTCCCGCCTCTTGGTCGACCCCTTCGCGTACTCCTGACAGAAGAGACGGATGTGAGCCTTGCCCACATCCCACCATAGCCTCAAGGAGGGGAAGCCCCCCCGCTTCCTTCTCCAGCCGGCCCAGAACCGACTAAACGAATCCCGGAACTGTGCGTCCTCCAGCAGCAGGTTGTTAAAGTGCCAATACGTGGACCCCCCCCGTGCGCGCAGCGGAACGAGCTCCGCCCACACCAGGTGGTGGTCCGTGCATGGCACTGGCCGCATGGAAGCCGCCGGAACGCAGGAGACGTATGCCCGGGAAATGTAAAGGCGGTCGATCCTGGATGCTCCTCTCCCAGACCTCACGCAAGTGAAGGCGCTGGAGTCGGGATGGAGATTTCGCCAGACGTCCACCAAGTCGAGGGACCCGACCAGGTCCCTCAACTTCTCCATCGCCGCCGGGCATGCCAGGGTGCCCATGCGGTCCCTTGCCTCGAGGGTACAATTAAAATCCCCCCCGAGGATGACGCACTCGCCCGCGTCGATGGAGCCCAGAAGAGTGGACACTTCTTCAAAGAAGCGCGCTTGCTGCGCACCGGCCCCAGGGGCGTACACGTTCACTAGATGGAGCGGCACGCCCCCCAGGCGAACAGTGACCTGGAGCAAACGGCCCGGCACGAGCTCCTTGACCCCCAAGATCTCCAGCTGAAAATGCGGGGCCAGCAAGATAGCCACCCCACTGGAAACACTGGAGAGGTGACTCATGCTGACCCCGACTTGCCATTCCAGGAGCCACGTGGCCTCGTCTCCCGGAACGGTGTGGGTTTCTTGCAGGAAGCACACCGCATACTTCCCGTCCCGAAGGACCGAAAAGTTATTAAATCTGCGGCTAGCTTCCCTGCTGCCGTTGATGTTGAGGCTGGCTATGGTTATCTTCATCTCAGAAGCATAGAACAATCTCTACTTATATCTAACGGGGGAAGGGAGAGCGGCCGCTAGTCAACCACCACTCCCTTAGCAGCCCAGTGAGGAAGGACCGGAGCTGACGCAGCCTGGGCGGGTTCACTCCCGCGCCCGCGTCCATGGCTTTGACGGCGGTGCGGGCCGACCCGACGAGCAGCGCCAGGTCCGGCCATCTGTCAAGGGCCACCCGAATCCTGTGACGACCCTGGCACGTGGCCACAAAGTCCCGGAGTTCCTCGATGGGAATGAGGGGGGTCCCGGCGAGGGACGGGAGGTCATCCATCGCCTCATCGGCGATGGAATCCCAGTCGTCCTCCGCCCCCACCACCGAGTCCCCGTCCTCCTCCGGGGGGTCGCCACCGACGGCCGACCCGTCCGTCACGCAGAGCGCAGTGAACGGCTCGGCCGCAACGGCCGGCCCCGGCTCCGCCCGGATCCCACCCCCAGGATCGGTGGCGGAGGATTCCTCCCTGGGCTCCTGCAGGGGCGCCGGGCCAGAAGCCGGCGGCGGTTCGGAGCCCCCCTCCGCCCCAGGCGCCGGAATGACCGGAGAGACCGGAGAATATGTAAATCCGATCTCCTCCAAGTCGCCCGGCGCCAGAGACACAGACAGAGGGCCTTCCTCTACCGCGCCACCGGCCTCTGACCCAGCAGAAGGGGTATTTCTCGTAAAATCCTCGACGAGGTCGAGCAGCACCTAGGAAATATCCGGGCTGCTTTGGGCGAGCTCATCTTCCGCGAGCTCGCCCGACCCAGACTCCAAGCCGCCCGACTCATCGAGGGGTAACGCCACCGAAAGGGGATCGATCTCAGCCGCGGGTTGTTCCGCGACCCCCCCCCCACGGGCAGGGTCTCGTCCCCATCCCCGGGAGGCACGAGCTGGGCAGACACCTCTGCCTCAGCCTCCCCAGGGACAGGCGACCCCTGCCGATCGCTTACGATGGTGACAGCGGTGGGGTGGGGCGCAGTACCCGCGGCGGGCGACGACTCCCCCTGACCGGAGGGACCTTTCTCCTCCTGGTCCTCCTCCTCCTCCTGGGGGTCGCACCTTCTTTTTAAAGTGGAGGGATAGGGGGAGACCTCCATTTCTGCAGGGGCCTCCCCTGCTCCCTCCGGTGGAGCAGGTTCGTCGGGCCCCTCGGGCCCGAGCCCGGCCGCAGGTTCTGGCGCTCCCGCCTCGGCAGTCGCGGCCACAGGCTCGGGCACGAGGTCCCCCCCACTGTCGCCCCCCGCGACCAACGCGGCAATGCTCTCGGGCGTCAGGGGCTCCATGTCATGGGACACACCCTCCACGGGGGGACCCGCCCTACGGTGTTTATTTTTCCCCCGCGCCTTCCTCCCGACCGGACACACTTCCTCCCCCTCGCCGGAGGCCTGGATGGCATCGACCTCCAATGACGACCGCACCCTGATAGTATTTGTTTGGGGGGGGGCACGGCCAGTCCCTGGGGGAGGAGCGGCGGCGGCGCCAGCCTCGGCCACGCCAGACGACCTGGCGACCTTGGAGCCACGGCAGCTTTTTCGTACATGCCCCACCTCCTTGCAGGCGTGGCACCACACGCCGTCCGTCGTCCAGAAGACGCGGTGAAGGGTCCCCTCATGGAGGACCGAAAAAGCCCCGTCAGTCTCACCCTCCCGCGCCAGCTGAACAAAGGCCTGGCGCCGGAAGGAGAAGACATGGCGAAGGCTGGCTTCCCGGAATCCGAGCGGGATCGGCGTGATCCCCGACCTCACCTCCCCAAGTTGGAGCAAGTGGGGGAGGAGGAGCTCACTCGAGACGTAGGGTGGGACGTTCGATAACACGACCCTCTGCGTGGTGGCCTCTAGAGGGTCCACCGGCAGGAAGGTCCCGCCCACGGTGAGCCCCTTGGTGATGGCCAGGGCCACCGCCCGCTCCGACTCCAGGAAGAACACAGCCTTCCCATACATTTTTGAGGCGGCGAGTATGGCTGGAGGGCCGACAACCCCAGCCATGGCCCTCACGCACGCCTCGATGGTCATGTTGGGGTGGGTGTAGCTCTTCACCCCAAGCTTCTTTGTTATCAGTCGGAACGGCGACGGGGCAGCAGCAGAAGCGGGAGTAGCCGTGGCTTTGGTCGCCACCGCCGCATAAGTTCTTGCTGGCCCCGTCACCGCCGCAGATGTGGACGCCATAGTGGGGTGGTTCTTTAAAGAGCTACACACACCCCAAGTCACAGGCCTGAAGGTGTTAATGGCCTTGGTAAAAGTCTTCCCTTGAGCAGAGGGAGTGTAAAGTAACTGGCCCGCCTCTCCCCCTGATGGAATTAATTGGGAGAGGGGCCTTTCTTCCCTCTGCTCAAGTGGCAATTAGTAGATTTAAAGGGGAGGTGCCTTTCCAGAGAGGCAAAGAGAGGAAAAAGAGAGAGAGAGAGGGGTGGGTGGGAAGGAGGGGGGCCGCAAAGGCAGGGTCCTCACTCAAGGTGGTATTCGATGGGTGGGTGTCGGCAGGGTGCACTCCCCGATGGAAAAACAAAGTCTTAGGCAGATGGTCTTCGGGCAGGGGGAGAAGATGTCTTCGCCTGGGGAGGCTGGAGAAAGCCCAGGCTCAGCCCCACACCAGGTCTTCTCACTGCAAGGGAAAAGGCTTCACCTGGGCAGGCTCCAGCCAACCCAGGCCAGGCTTTCCGGCCCGTCTTCTTTCCTCCCCCCGCCTAGAATGCAAAGTCTTTAGGGGAATGCACAAAAGACACCCACCTGCAGATGTTGAAAGATGCAGCAGCTCCTCCCCTCCTTCCAAGTTGGAGCCGAGTGGTATTCCTCTCCCCTCTCTCCCTCTCCTGGACCGGAGGCCAAATTGGGAGGCAGTGATGGAAGGCCTCTCCAGTTGTAATACTGGCCTCCTCCTCTGTCCTCTACTCCTCCCTCTCCAGGCACCTCGGTAGATGTAGGTGGTTGTAGATGGATGGTTGCTGGTAGTGGTGGCCTGGGGTCACTCCTTCCCCTCCACTCCCAGGCCAAGGCGACCACCACCTCCCACACAGCAGCAGCAGCAGCACAACCTGCTCCACTGAGAGCAAGGTCCAGAATGAGCTTGTGAGGGTGCCAGTCAGTTCCTTCTCTAGCCTCTAGATGGCACCTTCACTTGTTTGGCCCTCTTTTTGTAAGACCAAAATAAATTAAACAAATAAACTGTAACTAAAACTCTAATAAATCTTTAAATAAAACTTAACAAATCAAATAAAAATTTGGTTGTTTAAACCAATTATGCACTCCAGTCCCCGCGGCGCCCACCGGTCACGAAAGTGCTCGAGCGCGCCGGCGGACACCGCGTGCTCCATCCCCAGGGCCACCCGGGCGCGAACATGGCCGCGGAAGCGAGGGAGGCAATCTGGCTGGATGACCCCCTCGGCCGCCCGCTGCCTGGACCAATTAATGGCTTTTTTTGCCAGGCCCAGGAGCAGACCCACGAGGAGGTCCTCCAGCCTGCCCGCTCCCCTCCGCACCGGGTGACCGTAGATCAAGAGCGTGGGACTGAAGTGCAACCAAAAATCAAGGAGCAGCCCCTTCAAATAATGGAAGAGGGGCTGCAACCTCACACATTGAACATAAACGTGGAACACGGACTCCTCCAGACCGCAAAACAAACAGGCGGTCTGGGTGTCCGTGAACCTATTTAACAATATATTGCACGGGACTGCTCCGTGCAACACCCTCCAGGCCAAGTCCCCAATAGAACAAGGGAGGACTCCCGCATAGAGAGCCCTCCATTGGGGACCTCCGCCTCCGCCGGAAGGCAAAACGGCACGCCACGGCGTGACCGGACGGCAGGCGAAGATGACAAAGTGGAAGGTGTGCAGGAGCAGCCCGTACAGGAAACCCCTCCGTGCAGAATGAAAAGGCACGGAGGGCATCTCCTCGAGACGGCTCAAGTTGTGAGGCGCCGATCCCCGAGGGGAGTTTTGGGGCAGGGCGCCGATAAGGAATTCCGTCCGAACGGGGGAAAGCTCGGACGGGATCGCCCCACGTGCTTGAGCCGCCTCGATACACCTCGTGGCGCCGGGGTGCAGCGTCGCTTTCACCGCCTCGATGGCATCGACCGCGAGCCGGACGTTGTCCCAAGACATGCACCGCGCCAACTCCTCCGGCGCCATCCAGCCCGCTCCTCCGCCATCGAGTAGGTCCCCGACTCTAGTCACCCTGCCAGGCACAGCCCTGCGTTCCGCCAGCCACCCGAACTCGCGGACGTGAAGGTGCGGATTCCTGAACAGCGGCTCCCGGAGGACAGCTGCCATTCCTGACGGGGGAGAGCTCCGCCTGGAGGCGACGTAGTTCCAAACCCATAGCAGTTCCTGGTAGAAGACAGGCAGCTCCCGCAGGCTGGCACGCCTGCCGCCCACTTCCAAAAACAGAAGCTGCATGTCGTAATTGAGGCCGTGCAGCTGGCGGAAAAAATACGTCGCCAGCGCACACCATCTCGGAGGATTCTCGACGTACAGGTATCTCTTCAGCGTCTGAAGACGGAAAGTTGCAGCCTGGGTGCGGAGGCACACCAACGCCTGACCGCCCTCCCTAAGCGGGAGACTCAGAACCGCGGCAGAGACCCAGTGCTTCCTTTTGTCCCAGAAGAAGTCGACGAGCTTCTTCTGTATCTTGGTGACAAACGCAGGGGGAGGGATCAAAGTGACGAACCGGTACCACAACATGGCGGCCACCAGTTGGTTTGTGACCATCGCTCGCCCCCTGTAGGACAACACTCGGAGCAATCCTGTCCAGCGTCCTAAGCGAGCGGTGACTTTGGCCTCCAACTCTTGCCAGTTCGCCGGCCAGGCGTCCTCGGCAGGGCTGAGGTAGACTCCCAAGTAGAGGAGGTGCGTGGTGCTCCAGGCAAAGGGCCTGAACTCCTCCGGCAGGGAGTCCACCCGCCACTGACCCACCAGGAGTCCAGAACATTTCTCCCAATTGATCTTGGCGGAGGATGCGTCCGAGTAAATCTGCTGGCACTCCCGCATCCTCCGCAAGTCAGCGGGATCCGTGACCATGAGGAGCACGTCATCGGCGTAAGCCGAGAGGACCACCTCCACGCCTGGCCCTTGCAGAGCCAGTCCCGTCAACCTCTTCCGCAAGAGGCGCAGGAAAGGCTCTACGCAAACGGCATATAACTGGCCGGACATGGGGCATCCCTGACGCACCCCCCTCCCGAAGCGAAGGGACGCCGTCAAGGACCCGTTAACTTTAATCAGACACTCCGCGGCAGCGTACAGAAGTCGGATCCGGGCGACAAAATGCGTCCCGAACCCGAATGCGCGCAGAGTCCCAAAGAGATACTCGTGATCCACCCTGTCGAACGCCTTCTCCTGATCCAGGGAAAGGAAGGCGACCGACAGACCAGCCCTCTGGGAATGGTGGACCAGGTCCCAGACCAGATGGATGTTATCATGGATGGTCCGGCCCGGGACCGTGTAGGACTGGTCAGGGTGGATCATGTGGGCCAGCACGCGCCTAGGCGAGCAGACATAGCCCTGGCAAAAATTTTATAGTCCGTGCTGAGGAGGGACACCGGGCGCCAGTTTTTAAGGAGGCGGAGATCACCCCTCTTAGGCAGCAGGACAATTACCACCCTGCGCCAAGAGAGGGGCATCTCCCCGGTCGCCAGACTTTCCCCCAGGACCCGCGCGTAGTCGCCCCCCAAGACGTCCCAGAACGCCCTGTGGAACTCCACGGTCAGACCGTCCAGCCCCGGGGACTTTCCCCTAGAGAGCTGGCGGGGGGCGCCGGTCAGCTCCTCCAGACTCAGAGGAGCGTCCAATTTTTCGGCGTCCTCCAGGCCGACCTTCGGCAGGTCCTCCCACAAAACTCCGCGCGCATCCTCGCTGGACGGATCCGGAGAGAACAGAGCCCCGTAATAGGCGCGGGTCTCCGCCAGGATTCCATCCGGATCCGAGACCAGAGATCCGTCGTCGGCCAGCAGCTCCAAGAGCTGCTTACGGACCCCCCGTCTTTTTTCCAGCGAGTAGAAGCAGGGGGAGCCGCGGTCCAGGTCCCGCAGGAACTGGATCCGCGACCTCACGTACGCGCCTCGGGACCCGACGAGCTGCAGGTCCTTCAGCGCGCCCTTCTTCTCTTCGTACACCGTCTGCAGGGCCGGGTCCTCGAAGACTTGACCAAGACGGGACTCCAGGTCGAGCACCTCCTTCTCCAACTGCCCGACCCGGGCCTCCCGCCTCTTGGTCGACCCCTTCGCGTACTCCTGACAGAAGAGACGGATGTGAGCCTTGCCCACATCCCACCATAGCCTCAAGGAGGGGAAACACCCCCGCTTCCTTCTCCAGCCGGCCCAGAACCGACTAAACGAATCCCGGAACCGTGCGTCCTCCAGCAGCAGGTTGTTAAAGTGCCAATACGCGGACCCACCCCGTGCGCGCAGCGGAACGAGTTCCGCCCACACCAGGTGGTGGTCCATGCACGGCACCAGCCGCATGGAAGCCGCCGGAACGCAGGAGACGTATGCCCGGGAAATGTAGAGGCGGTCGATCCTGGACGCTCCTCTCCCAGACCTCACGCAAGTGAAGGCGCTGGAGTCGGGATGGAGATTTCGCCAGACGTCCACCAAGTCGAGGGACCCGACCGGGTCCTTCAACTTCTCCATCGCCGCCGGGCATGGCAGGGTGCCCATGCGGTCCCTCGCCTCGAGGGTACAATTAAAATCCCCCCCGAGGATGACGCACTCGCCCGCGTCGATGGAGCCCAGAAGAGTGGACACTTCTTCAAAGAAGCGCGCTTGCTGCGCACCGTCCCCAGGGGCGTACACGTTCACTAGATGGAGCGGCACGCCCCCCAGGTGAACAGTGACCTGGAGCAAGCGGCCCGGCACGAGCTCCTTGACCCCCAAGATCTCCGGCTGAAAATGCGGGGCCAGCAAGATAGCCACCCCACTGGAAACAC
The DNA here is from genome assembly GCF_052327205.1 of Somniosus microcephalus. Lineage (NCBI taxonomy): Eukaryota > Metazoa > Chordata > Chondrichthyes > Squaliformes > Somniosidae > Somniosus > Somniosus microcephalus. The sequence continues at coordinate 202,736,907 of NC_140987.1, forward strand.
TGGAGAGGTGACTCATGCTGACCCCTCCTTGCCACTCCAGGAGCTACGTGGCCTCGTCTCCCGGAACGGTGTGGGTTTCTTGCAGGAAGCACACCGCATACTTCCCATCCCGAAGGACCGAAAAGTTATTAAATCTGCGGCTAGCTTCCCTGCTGCCGTTGATGTTGAGGCTGGCTATGGTTATCTTCATTTCAGAAGCATAATCCACCCTCTACTTAAGACTAACGGGGGAAGGGAGAGGGCGGCCGCTAGTCAACCGCCACTCCCTTAGCAGCCCAGTGAGGAATGACCGGAGCCGACGCCGCACGAGCGGGCTCTCTCCCGCGCCCGCGTCCATGGCTTTGACGGCGGTGCGGGCCGACCCAAGGAGCAGCGCCAGGTCCGGCCATCTGTCAAGGGCCACACGAATCCTGTGACGACCCTGGCACGTGGCCACAAAGTCCCGGAGTTCCTCAATGGGAATGAGGGGGGTCCCGGCGAGGGATGGGAGGTCATCCATTGCCTCATCGGCGATGGAATCCCAGTCGTCCTCCGCCCCCACCACCGAGTCCCCGTCCTCCTCCGGGGGGTTGCCACCAGCGGCCAACCCGTCCGTCACGCAGAGCGCAGTGAACGGCTCGGCCGCAACGGCCGGCCCCGCCTCCGCCCGGATCCCACCCCCAGGATCGGTGGCGGAGGATTCCTCCAGGGGCTCCTGCAGGGGCACCGGGCCAGAAGACGGCGGCGGTTCGGAGCCCCCCTCCGCCCCGGGCGCCGGAACGACTGGAGAGATCGGAGAGACCGGAGAATATGTAAATCCGATCTCCTCCAAGTCGCCCGGCGCCAGAGACACAGACAGAGGGCCCTCCGCTACCGCGCCACCGGCCTCTGACCCAGCAGAAGGGGTATTTCAAGTAAAATCCTCGACGAGGTCGAGCAGCACCTGGGAAAAGTCCGGGCCGCTTTGGGCGAGCTCATCTTCCGCGAGCTCGCCCGACCCAGACTCCAAGCCGCCCGACTCGTCGAGGGGTAACGCCACCGAAAGGGGATCGATCTCGGCCGCGGGTTGTTCCGCGACCCCCCCCACGGGCAGGGTCTCGTCCCCATCCCCGGGAGGCACGAGCTGGGCAGACACCTCTGCCTCAGCCTCCCCAGGGATGTGCGAACCCTGCCGATCACTTACGATGGTGACAGCGGTGGGGTGGGGCGCAGTACCCGCGGCGGGCGACGACTCCCCCTGACCGGAGGGACCTTCCTCCTCCCGGTCCTCCTCCTCATCCTGGGGGTCGCGCCTTCTTTTTAAAGTGGAGGGATAGGGGGAGACCTCCATTTCTGCAGGGGCCTCCCCTGCTCCCTCCAGTGGAGCAGGTTCGTCGGGTCCCTCGGGCCCAAGCCCGGCCGCAGGTTCTGGCGCTTCCGCCTCGGCGGTCGCGGCCACAGGCTCGGGCACGAGGCCCCTCCCACTCTTGCCCCCGCGATCAACGCGGCAATGCTCTCGGGCGTCAGGGGCTCCATGTCATGGGGCACGCCCTCCATGGGGGGACCCGCCCTACGGTGTTTATTTTTCCCCCGCGCCTTCCTCCCGACCGGACACACTTCCTCCCCCTCGCCGGGGGCCTGGATGGCATCGACCTCCGACGACGACCGCACCCCGGTAGTATTTGTTTGGGGGGGGGCACGGCCAGACCCGGGGGGAGGAGCGGCGGCGGCGCCAGCCTCAGCCACGCCAGACGACCTGGCGGCCTTGGAGGCGGGGCAGTTATTTCGTACATGCCCCACCTCCTTGCAGGCGTGGCACCGCACGCCGTCCGTCATCCAGAAGACGCGGTGAAGGGTCCCCTCATGGAGGACCGAAAAAGCCCCGTCAGTCTCACCCTCCCGCGCCAGCTGAACAAAGGCCTGGCGCCGGAAGGAGAAGACATGGCGAAGGCTGGCATCCCGGAATCCGAGCGGGATCGGCGTGATGCCCGACCTCACCTCCCCAAGTTGGAGCAAGTGGGGGAGGAGGAGCTCGCTCGAGACGTAGGGCGGGACGTTCGATAACACGACCCTCTGCGCGGTGGCCTCTAGAGGGTCCACCGGCAGGAAGGTCCCGCCCACGGTGAGCCCCTTGGTGATGGCCAGGGCCGCCGCCCGCTCCAACTCCAGGAAGAACACAGCCTTCCCATACATTTTCGAGGCGGCGAGTATGGCTGGAGGGCCGACAACCCCAGCCATGGCCCTCACGCACGCCTCGATGGTCATGTTGGGGTGGGTGTAGCTCTTCACCCCAAGCTTCTTTGTTATCAGTCGGAACGGCGACGGGGCAGCAGCAGAAGCGGGAGCAGCCGTGGCTTTGGCCGTCGCTGCCGCATAAGTCACTGCTGGCCCCGTCACCGCCGTAGATGTGGACGCCATAGTGGGGTGGTTCTTTAAAGAGCCACACACACCCCAAGTCACAGGCCTGAAGATGTTAATGGCCTTGGTAAAAAAAGTCTTCCCTTGAGCAGAGGGAGTGTAAAGTAACTGGCCCACCTCTCCCCCTGATGGAATTAATTGGGAGAGGGGCCTTTCTTCCCTCTGCTCAAGTGGCAATTAGTAGATTTAAAGAAGGTGCCTTTCCAGAGAGGCAAAGCGAGGACAAAGAGAGAGAGAGAGGGGGGGTGGGAAGGAGGGGGGGCCGCAAAGGCAGGGTCCCCACTCAAGGTGGTATTCTGTGGGTGGGTGTCGGCAGGGTGCACTCCCCGATGGAAAAACAAAGTCTTAGGCAGATGGTCTTCGGGCAGGGGGAGAAGATGTCTTCGCCTGGGGAGGCTGGAGAAAGCCCAGGCTCAGCCCCACACCAGGTCTTCTCACTGTAAGGGAAAAGGCTTCACCTGGGCAGGCTCCAGCCAACCCAGGCCAGGCTTTCCGGCCCGTCTTCTTTCCTCCCCCCGCCTAGAATGCAAAGTCTTTAGGGGAATGCATAAAGGACACCCACCTGCAGATGTTAAAGGATGCAGCTCCTCCCCTCCTTCCAAGTTGGAGCTGAGTGGTATTCCTCTCCCCTCTCTCCCTCTCCTGGACTGGAGGCCAAATTGGGAGGCAGTGATGGAAGGCCTCTCCAAGTGTAATGCTGGCCTCCTCCTCTGTCCTCTCCTCCACTCTCCCCAGGCACCTCGGTAGATGTAGATGGTTGTAGATGGTTGTAGGTTGCTGGTAGTGGTGGCCTGGGGTCACTCCTTCCCCTCCACTCCCAGGCCAAGGCGACCACCACCTCCTACACAGCAGCAGCAGCAGCAGCAGCACAACCTGCTCCACTGAGAGCAAGGTCTAGACTGAGGTTGTGTGACGGTGCCAGTCAGTTCCTTTTCTAGCCTCTAGATGGCACCTTCACTTGTTTGGCTCTCGCCCTTTGTTAATTGTTCCTAGCCTCCTGTGTTAATTCTTAACGGCCTGTTAGCTGTTCATGGGTTGCACCTGGTTTTCTTGGTATATAAGTTCTGTGGTTGCTTCCTTCCTTGCTCAGTCCTAACCGGGGATCCGGGGACTAGCCTTTGCTCTGTGGCTCCTGGCTTTGACTAGCTGGGTGCCATGGTTCTCTCGAGTTCTGTATTTAAGATGTAACTAACTCTGTGTTCTTGTTGTTCTTAGTCTTGATAAGGTGCTGGCTGGACTAGCGTGTTGCCATGCTGGCGCTTGTCTTGAGCTTTGTATTGAGAAGCCTGTTACCCCTGCGGCAGCACCTCATGATAGCTTGTCTCAAGTCTCGTCTCGGCAAGCTGGTTGCGCTTGTGGTAAGCTTATCCCAGCTCAGTATGGACAAGTATGTTGCCTCATGGAAGCTGTCCTGGGTTCCTATTCTTGACTAGCCGTTTTGTAACTTGTCTCGAGTTCTATGTATATTGTTCTTCTCTCGAGTTCTATGTATGATGTGGTGTTCCTGTCTCGAGTTCTTACGTATGCTGTTGTGTTCCTTGTATGAATCTAGTTACGTGTGAATCTAGTTAAGTAATGAATAAAGTACTGTTCCTTAAGATTGTATACCTGCCTCTAGCCTGGTTTCTGCACTTGGGTCCAGAACCTACCTTGCCCGGAGAGCACGGCCCCGTATCTACACGGCCCCGTGGCTCCCCAACCCTGACAGTAGGACTGAGCCATACATGGACCCAGTAGAAACCAACCGGCTAAGGTTTGAAACTCTCGAGTTAATTTTCGAGTTCTCTTGGGCAATATTCAGTTCTCCTTGGAAGGAGACCCCCACTGTGTTAAGTTTTCGAGTGTACTTTCAAGTCTTGTGTTAAATTTTCGAGTGAATTTTTGAGCCTCCTGTGTTAAATTTTCGAGTGAATTTTCAAGTCTCTTGTGTTAAAATTTCAAGTAAAACTTTCGAGTCTCCTGGGCCTTCATAGTGTTAAATTTTCGAGTGAACTTTCAAGTCTCTTGGGCCTTCATTGTGTTAAAATTTCGAGTGAACTTTCAAGTTTCCTGGGCCTTTGCTGTGTTATATTTTCAAGTCAAACTCTCAAGCTTCTTGGGCCTCTACTGTTAGACCCCCAAGTAGACTCTCAAGCTGCTTGGGCCTCTACTGTTAGACCCCCAAGTCAACTCTCAAGCTTCTTGGGCCTCTACTGTTAGACCCCCAAGTAAATTCTCAAGCTTCCTGGGCCTCTACCGTGTTAAACCCCAAGTAAGTTCTCAAGCTTCCTGGGCCTCCCGTTGTGTTAAACTTTCAAGTCCGCTTTCAAGTTCTCCTAGAAAAGTTAGGTTTTCAAGTTCTCCTGGGCAAATTAAGTTTTCAAGTTCTCCTGGGCAAGTTAAGTTTTCAAGTTCCTCTGGACAAGTTAAATTTTCGAGTTTTCCTGGGCAAGGTAAACTCTCAAGTTCTTCTGGACAAGTTAAATTTTTGAGCTCTCCTGGATAGGAATATTTTCGAGTTCTTCTGGACAAATGAAACTTTCGAGCTCTACTGGATAAGACATTCTTGAGTTCTCCTGGACAATTAAATTCTCAAGCTCTCCTGGACAAGTTAAATTCTCGAGTCTTCGTCCTTCTTGCATCCCTTCGGAATATAGTCCATTGAGCGTGCTAACTCTGGAGAAACGATGGCTCCGTTGCTTACCAAGATTTTGGTCAGATGATCGCCACGACATGTCTCTGCCGCTAGTGGATGAAGAGGATGATTCTGTCTTGAGATTTCTGAACATCTGCAGTTTGTGAACAGTTGGAATGGGGAATATCATTGCTTGAAAAGTTAAGAAGAACGCCCTGTGTATTAGCGCCCTGTGTATTAGCGCCCTGTGTATTAGCGCCCTGTGTATTAGCGCCCAGTGTCTTTTCGAGCCCTGTGTCTTTTCGAGCCCTGTGTCTTTTCGAGCCCTGTGTCGTTTCGAGCCCTGTGTCTTTTCGAGCCCTGTGTCTTTTCGAGCCCTGTGTCTTTTCGAGCCTTTTGTCTTTTCGAGCCCTGTGTCTTTTCGAGCCCTGTGTCTTTTCGAGCCCTGTGTCTTTTCGAGCCCTGTGTAGGGAACGTCAGGAGCCGTTCCTGGGGGGGGGGGTCCTGTGACGGTGCCAGTCAGTTCCTTTTCTAGCCTCTAGATGGCACCTTCACTTGTTTGGCTCTAGCCCTTTGTTAATTGTTCCTAGCCTCCTGTGTTAATTCTTAACGGCCTGTTAGCTGTTCATGGGTTGCACCTGGTTTTCTTGGTATATAAGTTCTGTGGTTGCTTCCTTCCTTGCTCAGTCCTAACCGGGGATCCGGGGACTAGCCTTTGCTCTGTGGCTCCTGGCTTTGACTAGCTGGGTGCCATGGTTCTCTCGAGTTCTGTATTTAAGATGTAACTAACTCTGTGTTCTTGTTGTTCTTAGTCTTGATAAGGTGCTGGCTGGACTAGCGTGTTGCCATGCTGGCGCTTGTCTTGAGCTTTGTATTGAGAAGCCTGTTACCCCTGCGGCAGCCCCTCGTGATAGCTTGTCTCGAGTCTCGTCTCGGCAAGCTGGTTGCGCTTGTGGTAAGCTTATCCCAGCTCAGTATGGACAAGTATGTTGCCTCATGGAAGCTGTCCTGGGTTCCTATTCTTGACTAGCCATTTTGTAACTTGTCTCGAGTTCTATGTATATTGTTCTTCTCTCGAGTTCTATGTATGATGTGGTGTTCCTGTCTCGAGTTCTTATGTATGCTGTTGTGTTCCTTGTATGAATCTAGTTACGTGTGAATCTAGTTAAGTAATGAATAAAGTACTGTTCCTTAAGATTGTATACCTGCCTCTAGCCTGGTTTCTGCACTTGGGTCCAGAACCTACCTTGCCCGGAGAGCACGGCCCCGTATCTACACGGCCCCGTGGCTCCCCAACCCTGACAGCCACTGCCTTCTGAGCATGTGTCTGAGGGCCTCCAGCCCCTTTGAGGATACAGGACATTTCCCCTTCTTTCCACCTCTTCCACCAAGATCGCCAGTGCAGCGTCCAAAAACCTTGGTACGCACTCTCTCCCATGGGCAACCATTGTTGATTCATCCATGGCACAATATTCAGAATGATCTCAACATCACCACAAGTCATAATACACCTCCCCTTTAAGAGGTGCAGGCTAGCTTTAACTGCTAAACACTCATGATATTGGGCCCCCCTGCTGATGCGTGCAGCCAATGAACAGCTGCTTACAGAAATCATGGAAATGAGCAGGCAGCATGAAGTTGGTGTCCTGCCTGCATTGCAATCAATGGGTGCGGGTAAATCGCACTTCCCTGTATTTGTTTTCAGGGGTTATCTAATGTAACCCCAATACCACCAAGTGGTTCTATGTATTGACAACAGGTGCTTCTTTTGCCACTGTGTCTGTCCCTGGTGCATCTCTGTGCTGCACCAAGGCGCTACCTGAGAGACCAGGACACTAGTGCAGCTTGGTGCTGTGATTTTAGGAACCTCTTGGGATTGAGGTGGTCCTCATCTCAGGGTGTCTGGGTACCAGGGGGACTCTTCAGCAGGCTGTGGTTCCACTGTAGGTGTGTGAGCAGCCTGGCCTTGTATCCTAATCATAGAATCATAGAATGATATAGCAAAGAAGGAGGTCATTCAGCCTATCGTGGCTGTGCCAGCTCTTTGAAAGAGATATCCAATTAGTCCCACACCCCTACCCTTTCTCCATAGCCCTGCAAATTTTTCCCATGCAGGTGATACATTAGAAGGCACCTGAAGAGGCTTACTGGAAAAGTCGCATGCGTTGTCAACAGGGGAGTGGATGGCATCGTTGAACATGAGGATGAGAATTTTAATTTGTAGGTGTTGGGAGACTGGGAGCCAATGTAGGTCAATGAGCATGGTTGATGGGTAATCGGGCCTTGGTGCAGGATAGGATACATACAGTCAGCAGAGATTTGGATGAGCTGAAGTGCATGGAGGGAAGAGGATGGGAGGCCGGCCAAGAAAGCATTGGAATAGTCAAGTCTGAAGGTGGCAAAACCATGGATGAGGATTTTGGCAAAATATGAGAGAGGCAGAGACAGGTGATGTTACAAAGGTGGAAGTAGGCTGTTTTTGGAATGGAGAAGATCTAGGCCCAGAAATTGGGCTACTTACTGCCACCTGTTAGTGCCGGCATCCTGAAAAAAAATGGCGGCCGCCACTCTAACACCCGCCTCTGGCACGGGACTTGGTGACCGCCATTTTGATGAGGGCCATAGTGCTGCCAATAGCAGTGCTGGCCCTGGACATGCAAATATGGAGAGACTTCACACCTCGCTCTACGAATTTGCACCTTTGCGCTGAGTTTAGCGCTGGGTCCTAAGCTCACTGGAGAGAGAAACAGTTAATGTTTCAGATCGAGATGCTGCTTGACCTGCTGAGTATTTCCAGCATTTTCAGCTTTTATTTTGGATTTCCAGCATCTGCTCATAGGGGGAAGAGGAAGACGCAGAAGAGAAAGACGCAGAAGGGAGGAGGCAACCCAGACAGCCCCTTTCTGGCCGGGATATCTGGGATGCAATCATCCGCCTGCGGTACCAGTGACCACAACCCCAATTCCCATTTTAACATTTGTTCCACACTTTACCTTCCCTCTGTTATTGACCGCGAGGGTACTAGCATCTTGTATCCTTGCAGCCCCGTTGCTGGCCAAGGGCTCAGCCATGCCCCTGCCAAGAATGGCCAGCACCGTCTCCTCCAATGGGGTGAGGTGAAGCTGGGAATGGGAGGTGCGGCGCGTGTTTGGTACAGATTATTGGTAGGTGAGTGATGGGGGGGGGTGGTGCAGGGGGTTGTTGTGCATTGAGCAGTGGCTAATGCTGCAGTTGGTAGAAGATGGCTTTTGAAGATGCATTCACTGGCCTTAACCACTGGTCTGAGGTCAGGAAGCTTCTTTGGGCAGTGGAGGCAGGTCGTGGGAGCGACACTGCTGGCAGTGACGGCCTCATTGATCTGGTCCCACGTCCTTCTTTCTGGAGGGCCTCCTGGCCCCTGTGGCTCCTCTTGCAGTGTTGATCCCCGGCACAAAGCTGGAGTGCTGTGTGCGAGACTCTGGGTGCCCTTTCCCTGGCTTGCTGAGCCATTCGTGTTAGTGCTGAAGCACTTTTCCCAGTTTTTTTTAGGTGCAGAGGAAATTCATCTTTAAGTGCTGAAGACTCCCATTTGGGAATTCTTTTTAATGTAATTTTTTTTCAGAAGGCAGTTGAGCTGTAAGGGCTAAAAACTGCCTATTTTTAAATGATTTTTTTTTTCATTTTAGTTCCACTTTAAGGGACCGCACTGCTTTCTAAAATGACAGCCTTGCTTTAAGAAAATGCTGTTCTTGCTGCAATTATGCCACGGCCACGCTACATTGGGCCTCCTGCTGAGACTACCGCCAGGAGAACCAGTCTTTTATAGTGAATTTAGCGCTGCGCTACTGTTAATTACCAAGCAGCCCCAATTTACCGGTACTGCCAGCACTATAAATTTCGGTGGCCGTTAACTGAGGCCCATGGTGCCACCGGCAGGTTTCCAGCAGTCTCGAATTTCTAGGCCCTAGTTTCGGAAGCTTAGTTCAGGGTCAAATAAAGAAAGTACTGCATTGTGTTGAATTATTCTCAGATATTGGCACGAAGGATGACATTGGACTGCACCATGGCACCTACCATCTTTCTTAGGCCTCTGAGATGGCCCTCAGTGCCTCATGTGTGTGCGATGCTCATTCAGTTTGTTCTTTTTAGAGTAGGAGCCAGAGATTGACTTCTGCAGAGCCTTCACTGTCAGATCCCACTGTTACCGCTGGCTCCCCTGACACCCTGGTGTGCTGTGTCTCCAGCAGTAAAAAATCCTCATCAGAACTATTTATGTTCTTCCCAAATAGAGTTTTCTGGGCTGGTGAGTGAAAAAGAAAGGGGGGAATGATGGCATGGGTGAAGACGTGGCTGGTTGGACAGAGATAGAAGGCCAATTGCCTCTTTCTTCCTCCTCTACCTTAGTGGAATCTTGTTTTGGGTTATCTAGAGAAAAAGAAAATGAAGAGATGTTTATAATATTGTACGGCTACCGTGACTGTTCCTTTGTAGCTTTTGAAGGTGCCTGATCATGTTTCCTGTTTGTGTGTTTGTGTTCTCAAACCATTATACAGACAAGCCGCAGATGGCCCAGACAAACCTGCAGGTGCCACTCACCCTCTGCCATGTATCACCCGAAGGATTTGGGTCACATGGCTCTCCAGAATATTCAAAAGCTTCTTCTTCATTAGGGGGTCGAGGTCTATTGTTAGGAGGACCACCACTTATTGCCTGAAATGAGGATCATAGCAGCTGTATGTAAGAGAAAATTAATTTGCTGCATTGTGATTGGTAGAATTTATTTCTGTTGGGATGTGTATGGGGAGAAAATTTATATTTGGCTTGAAAGGTGATTAGTGACTCACAAAACTGGAAAATAGTCAAAATAATCAATTAAAAAAAGATGAAAACACAGAAACTTAAAAATGAGGAAGAAAATTTAACCAATGGGGAAAAAGAAAATTCACAGGCAAAACCAATGGATAATAACAGGCAACAACTGGGGCCATAAATACAAGATAGTTACTAATAAATCCAATCGGGAAATAAGGAGCAATTTCTTTACTCAGAGAGTGGTTAGAATGTGGAACTTGCTACCACAGGAAGTGGCTGAGGCAAATAGCTTAGATGCTTTCAAAAGGAAACTGGACAAGTACATGAGAGAAGGGAATAGAAAGATACGCTGAAAGGCTGAGATGAGGTAGATAGAATGGGAGGAGACTCCTGTGGAATATAAACACCTGCACAGACTAGTTGGGCCAAATGACCTGTTTCTGTTTCTAGGTAACTTGCATTTATATAGCACCTTTAATGTAGAAAGAACATCCCAAGGCGCCTCACAGAGGCATAATCAGACATAAATGGATATACGAACGAACAATGACGGACAGGTAAAGACCCTCTGGTTCATCGAGCCTGTCCCGCACAATTACAATACCCTGTGTATCACACTATATACTCTCCAGCCCCCCCAAAACCATGTGATCTACTGGGAGAGGCAAAAAAAATTAAAAACCCAGACCAATTTGGGGGAAAGAAATCTGAAAAATTCCTCTCCGACCCATCTAGGCGATCGAAACTAGTCCAGGAGATCACACTGGCCCTGAATCCCCTGCCATACCTACCTTCTGTAAGAGGTGATCTTCGCCCCAGCCAGAAACAGATCCAGCTCTCGCTTGAAGGAATTCAGTGAATCAGCATCTACCGCATGAGATGGCAGCCTGTTCCAGAGGTCCACTATTCTCTGGGAAAAGAACCACCTCCTGACATCTAACCTAGATCTGACCTTATACAACTTAAATTTGTGGCCCCCTGGTTCTCCCTAACCTATTTAATTTAAACAAACTCTCACCATCTGGGAGATGCTACAGGTGCATTCGCACCCGAACGACCAGATTTAGGAACAGCTTCTTTCCCAGGGCTGTCATCCTACTGAATTCCACAAATAAACTCTAAAGCCTGCACATCTGCCAATGCACTTTATTATGGTTATGTTTATGTTAATGTATTACAAGCCAAATGAATGTTGAATGTTTAAATGTCTTAATCTAAATGTACACTCTCGGGAGCCGCAAGCCTACATTTCGTTGTACTGCACTTGTGCACTAACAATGTGTGATGAAATATATGTCTTCATCAGCCCCTGTGTTTTACCTGCATTGTATTGTGTGTACCGCCCCCTTTTCCCCTATTGTGTGTATTGGCTCCGCCCCTGACTTTTGTCATATAAAGGTCTCAAGAGCTGTATGAGTCATTCTGCCAGAGGAATCCGATGTGGAATGGCGTGCAATGTTCTTAGCGATTAAAAGCCTTCAGTTGAATCCTTTAACTTCTTGTCTTTGAGTTATTGATGGCACATCAATTTTAATCGCTAAAACACCAAGATGGATCGACTCCTGAAACCAGAGCGCTTGGATCTGGACCCCCATGCCTCAGACGCAGCCACACAGTTCGGACACTGGTTCCAATGCTTCGAATTTTTCATCGAAACCTCAGCCACCGCCATAGCAGCCGCGACCGCCACCGGAGACGTGAAACTGGGAATCCTGCGAAACCGGGTGAGTCATCGGGTCTCCCCTCTCATCCGAGATGCCATCAGCTACGAGGATGCCTGCACCATTCTGAAGGCCCACTACGTGCGGCCAATAAACGAGGTGTACGCCAGGCATCTTCTGACTACTCGCACGCAGCGGCATGGTGAGTCACTAGAGGACTTCATGCTAAGCCTAAAAGTACTGGGCAGAGACTGTAACTGTAAGGCCGTGTCTGCCACCGTGTACATGGAGGAGCTGATCCGAGACTCCTTTATTGCGGGCCTCAGTTCAAATTACATTCGGCAGAAACTGTTTGAAATGGAGGGACTGGACTTAAAACAGGCTATGGGCATAGCGCGATCGCTGGATATGGCCCAGAGGAACTCTGAATCCTGTTCCTCAGGCCACGCGGCCCACTCCGCCTCGTGCGCGCCGTGGGGGCCGCCATCTTGGAAGCCATCTTCACCTCCCAGGTCTCAGGCCAGCCCAGCACCGTCGGAGCCCCAGCCTCCACCCAGGAGCCCCACTACTGCCGCGATGCATCGGGGCCCGAAATGCTACTTCTGCGGCCAGGACAAACACTCCAGGCATTTGTGCCCAGCGAAGGGCACCACCTGTTTTAAATGCGGGAAGAAAGGACATTTCAGTAAAGTCTGCAGAGGGAACCCCGCCTCCAACTCCGCCACCGCCGCGTGCGCGCCGTGGGGGCGGCCACCTTGGACGCCATCTTGTCCACCCTCATGGAGTCCACCATCTTGTCCCGACTACACGGACCCCCAGGACCCACTGGTGGCCTCAATCACAGTGGATCAATCCAGGCCGCATCCGTTGTCTAGATCGATGATGGACATAGAGGTAAACGGGAACAAGGTTAAATGCTTGATTGACTGCGGGAGCACCGAAAGCTTTATTCATCCTAGCCTGGTAAAACGACTTTCACTAACGATAGTCCCTACACAGGGCAAAATCGCCATGGCTGATAAGACTCATACCTCAAAAATTACAGGTTTCTGCGCGGTTATGTTGTCGGTAAAAGGCACTGATTACAGAGATTTTAAACTGTTGATAATGCCAGATCTCTGTGTGAGCGTGATCTTGGGTCTGGACTTCCAGTGCCACCACCAAAGTATCACGCTTACCTATGGTGGGTCCCAGCCGCCCCTCACAGTGTGCGGTCTGGCTACCCTGAAGGTCAAGCCACCCTCTCTGTTCGCCAACCTCGCACCCAACTGTCGACCCATAGCGACCAAGAGTAGGCGGTACAGCTGGGAGGACAGACGGTTCATTGCGTCTGAAGTAGAAAGGCTCAAGCGGGAGGGTATCATCGAATGCAGTACCAGCCCGTGGCGCGCCCAGGTAGTAGTAGTTAAGGGTAGCGAAAAGAAGCGGATGGTGATAGATTATAGCCAGACGGTTAATCTATACACCCAGCTAGACGCCTACCCTCTGCCCCGCATAGTGGATATGGTTAACCAAATTGCGCAATACCGGGCGTTTTCCACCATCGACCTAAAATCGGCATACCACCAGCTCCCCAGTAGGCCGGAGGACCGTCCATACACCGCCTTCGAGGCGAACGGACGCCTCTACCACTTCCTCAGAGTCCCCTTTGGGGTAACGAATGGGGTCTCGGTCTTCCAGCGGGAGATGGACCGCATGGTCGATGAGAACCAGTTAACAGCCACCTATCCATACCTAGACAACGTCACCATCTGCAGCCATGACCAGCAAGACCACGACTCGAACCTCGCGAGATTTCTGAAAACCGCCCTCAGACTCAATCTCACCTACAACGAGGATAAGTGTGTCTTTAGCACCACGCGCCTCTGTATCCTGGGCTGCGTGGTGGAAAACGGGGAAATCGGTCCGGACCCCGACCGATTGCGCCCTCTACAGGAGCTACCCCTACCAAACATTCCCAAGGCCCTGAAAAGGTGCCTGGGGTTCTTCTCCTATTACGCCCAATGGGTCCCCAATTATTCCGACAAGGCCCATCCCCTCCTGAAATCAACGTCCTTCCCGCTCACGGCCGAGGCCCACGCCGCCTTTAACAGCATTAAACACGACATTGAGAAGGCCGCGCTGCGGGCAGTGGACGAAAACATCCCTTTCCAGGTCGAAAGCGATGCGTCCGACTTCGCTTTAGCAGCCACCCTCAACCAGGATGGGCGGCCCATAGCCTTTTTCTCAAGAACCCTCCAAGGGCCCGAGATCAGGCACTCCTCGGTAGAGAAGGAGGCCCAGGCCATAGTGGAGGCAGTGCGGCACTGGAGGCACTACCTAGCCGGTAAACGCTTCACCCTGCTTGCCGACCAGCGGTCGGTAGCCTTCATGTTTAACAACAAACAGAGGGGGAAGATCAAGAACGACAAAATTCTCAGGTGGCGGATCGAACTCTCCACGTTTGAGTACGACATAATATATAGGCCGGGGGCCCTCAACGAATCCCCCGACACCCTATCACGAGGGATGTGTGCCAGCATCCAGGGGGACAGGCTACAGGGCCTCCACAATGGCCTCTGCCACCCGGGGGTCACCCGGCTATTTCACTTTATAAAATCCCGTAACCTGCCCTATTCCATCGAGGAGGTCCGGCCTATGACCAGGGACTGCCGCACCTGTGTGGAATGCAAGCCCCGTTTTTACAGGCCCGACCGAGCCCACCTGATCAAAGCTACACGGCCATTCGAGCGCCTGAGCTTAGATTTCAAGGGACCACTCCCCTCCACCGACCGCAATGTGTACTTTCTCAACATTGTGGACGAGTACTCCCACTTCCCATTCGCCTACCCCTGCCCAGAAATGACCAGTGCCACGGTCAACAAGTACCTCGGCAGCCTGATTTGCACGTTCGGCATACCGAACTACATCCACACTGACAGGGGGGCGTCGTTCATGAGCGACGAACTGCGCCAATACCTGCTGTCGAAGGGGATAGCCACGAGTCGGACCACTTGTTATAACCCCCGGGGTAATGGGCAAGTGGAGAGGGAGAACGCGACAGTGTGGAAGGCGGTCACCTTAGCACTAAGGTCTAAAGGCCTCCCTACCTCCCGCTGTCAAGAGGTCCTCCCAGACGTACTCCACTCGATAAGGTTGCTACTGTGTACTGCTACTAATGCCACTCCTCACGAGAAGATGTTTGTTTTTCCCCGCAAATCAACCTCGGGAGTGTCCCTACCTTCGTGGCTCTCCACCCCATGGACAGTCCTATTACGGAAGCATGTGAGGGGCCACAAAACGGATCCCCTCGTGGAGGCAGTACACCTACTCCACGCAAACCCACAGTACGCGTACGTTAAGCACGCCGACGGGCGTGAGGACACCGTGTCCATAAAGGACCTCGCCTCGGCAGGAAGCGACGACGACCCATCCTCACCACCCCTAGAAGAACCTCCACCATCCCCAGAGGTATACTCACCACCCCCAGAAGTACCTGCATCACCCCCAGCACATGGGTATGCCCAGGAGAGCACCACGGACTCCCGGTCGGAACCCGAGGTACTGTTGCGATGTTCAGGAAGGACTATCACACCCCCGGACAGACTAAATCTGTAGAAGGGGTGAATGTGATGAAATATATGTCTTCATCAGCCCCTGTGTTTTACCTGCATTATATTGTGTGTACCGCCCCCTTTTCCCCTATTGTGTGTATTGGCTCCGCCCCTGTCTTTTGTCATATAAAGGTCTCAAGAGCTGTATGATTCATTCTGCCAGACGAATCCGATGTGGAATGACGTGCAATGTTCTTAGCGATTAAAAGCCTTCAGTTGAATCCTTTAACTTCTTGTCCTTGAGTTATTGATGGCACATCACAATGACAATAAAGTTGATTATTATTATTATATTATTATCTATTCCCTTCATTATCTTATAAACCTCAATCAGATCACCTCTAAGCCTACGCTTCTCTAAAGTGTAGAGTCCCAACTGTTTTTCTGTTTTTGACTATCTTGATAACTAAGATGCCTTAAACTGGGACTTGGTCTAATGGCACTCCTCTGCACCCTTTCCAAAGGCTTAATATCGCCCACCATGTGAGGAGACCATAACTGGACACAGTATTCCAAGTGAGGCCTGACCAAGGTCTTGTACAAGGACAACATAGTATGTCTTGTCTTACATTCAATTGTCCTATGGTTATACCCCAACACCCTATTTGCTCTAGCTATCACTTCACGACATTGTTCAAACTGATCCAAATCCATCCATAACTACTTTTTGCCTACATCTTGCCAGCCAGTTCTCAATCCAGTTCAATATATTACCACTAATACCAGAGGCTTCAATCTAAAAGAGAAGCTTCTTGTGTGGTACCTTATCAAAAGCTTTTTGGAAGTCTAAGTAGACAATGTCTACTGGACTTCCCTCATCCACCAATTTTGTAACATCTTCAAAAAATACAATTAGATTTGTAAGCCATGACCTTTTTATAAGACCACGATGGGTGTCCCTAATATGTCCCTCTCTACCCAAGCATTCATATATTGCATCCCTAATGATTCCTTCAAGCATCTTACCTAGAAACAGGAGTAAGCCTTGAGTACCGACGATTGAGGGGTGATCTGATCGAGCTGTTTAAAATGTTAAAAGGATTTGATAGGGTAGATATGGAGAAACTATTTCCTCCTGTGGGGGAATCAAGAACAAGAGGTCATAACCTTAAAATTAGAGCTAAGCCATTTAGGAGTGAAATCAGGAAGCACATTTTCACACAAAGAGTAGTGGAAATCTGGAACTTCCTCCCCCAAAAGTCTGTACATTGTAAGGTTCACAAAATTCCCACATTCCCCCAAGGTTATTAATAAAAGGGACCCTGCATGGACATTTTTAAAAAGGGGTACCCAAAAGATGGTGTCCGCACCTCATGACCAAAAGCCTGCAAGATTTCTAAAAGCTTGGACTCTGTGGCAGCACAAGCAGCTTTGGGGAAATCGAAACTTAAAAATGCAGTTTCTGTGAAAAAGGACTTTGGCCTAGAAATTCAGTTGCGTGCGCCAGCCATTAGCGCCTTAGGAGGACTAGATCTCGAGCGCTAGGCACTTAGCGGCCGGGCGCAGGGCGATCTGCGCCTACGCCCAACTTCAGTAGACATTTAGCGCCGGCGCAAAGTGTTTGCGCGCGCTCAGCTGCGCGCGCAGATTATGACGTCATTTCCTCGTGCAACGCCCTTTGTGCGCCCCAATCCGGAACTTCAGTCGCGCCCGCCCAATGTGGGCGTGGCGCTCCTAAGAACTGTGAACTGGAACGCAGCAGAGGACATGCGGGCCTCGGGGAGCGCTAATTAAAGGGCACTTACCCTGAACTATAAAGGCTAGCCATTTTGCAGCAATCACCCTTGTGCAACGGATTTCTGGACAGAGACCAAGGAAGAGAGCTTACTGCTTTGGCCCAACATAGGAGAGGTATTTTTGGCTTCAGGCCAGAGCTTGGCAATTCGCCTTCATTGTGAGGTCATTGTTTGCCAGTATATTATGGGGGCTGCATGGGGTGCCAACCCTCAGTTTCAGCATTATGTGCGAAGGGCTCGCAGACGCTGTGTGAGAGGGGCAGCCCTGGCTAGACGCAGAGGGGGCAACAGGCGTCCGCAACCTAGGCCTTACCCACTCAGGAAATACCTGTGGTGTATGTAACCTGTTCCACCTTAAGAGAACTTAAGCCTGGTCCACCTTAAGAAAGGTACTACTTTCTTTGGCTGCTGTATACGTAATACCGGTGGTGACCACACCGGTATATAAGCACAGTGTAATAATATTGTATTCAGTATAGTCCGACCTCCAACCAGTAAAGACCTGTTGAATTTACTCTTGTGGTCTGTGTAGTAATTCTCACTATAACACACAGACTTAACAGTGGCGACGAGTCCGATTCTTACCCTGCTGCAGTAATTTCCACGGCGACTTCGTCCACAGACAGGACGTCGAAGAGAGGTTTCCACCCTCATCACCTACGGGAAGACACGTCAAGCGGCAGGCATCGAGCAACTGGAGTGCAGAAGACATCCTGACCTCGAAGCCTCCATCAGCGACTGTCAGCTTCTTCTACTACCTCGTGGTGGGTAAGCCGGGCAGCGACGCGACAGAAAGTCAACCGCGTTGGCTGTGCAGACGGGGCTGGGAAGACGGAGGAATAAGGACGGTGAGGTCGATCACGACCAGAGATAAGGGCCGGGCCGCTTTCGAGCGAGAGGCGCAGCGCGGGACATCGATCGCGACCGGAGATAAGGGCCGCATTCGGGCTAAAAGCGCAGTGTCTGGGGAAACTGAAGGCGCGAGAGCCGCGGTGAAACGGAGACAGCGTCGGGGGACGGGTGAAGACCG
This sequence comes from Somniosus microcephalus, assembly GCF_052327205.1. Taxonomy (NCBI): domain Eukaryota; kingdom Metazoa; phylum Chordata; class Chondrichthyes; order Squaliformes; family Somniosidae; genus Somniosus; species Somniosus microcephalus. The sequence goes on from NC_140987.1 coordinate 202,754,708, forward strand.
CCAAGTGCGGGAAAACCGCCATTTTGTGGGCGGAGGACGACGGCAAGAGCGGGAAGCCGCCATCTTAGATAACATTAAAAATACGATAAATTGCTACGATGCCTAAACATGGGAACATTAATGCCTTCGACAGTGATATAGAAGGCTGGGCTATGTATGTAGAACGCATACAAAACTATTGTAAGGCAAATAAAATTCCTGAGACAGATAAAGCACTAACATTACTAAACTTAATGGGTGCGAAGACATACGGGCAATTGAAACACCTGTTATCACCAGATGAACCGGCGGATAAGACGTTCGAACAGATTGTTACTGTCCTAAAAAATCATCTTAGCCCCACGCCGCTGATGCTAGCGGAACGATTTAAATTTTACGATAGAAGACAGCGGCAAAATGAAAGCAATGCTGAATATTTGATGGAATTACGTAAGCTAGCAAAATATTGTCAGTTTGGAACGGGACTGACAGAGGCACTTCGAGATAGATTTGTGTGTGGTTTATTTAAACAGGATACACAAAGGCGACTGCTCGAGGAGAATGAGCTGTCTCTCGAGAAGGCGGTCACTATGGCAGCAGCACACGAGGCCGCAGCGAGAGGCACGGCAGTAATGCAGCTACGGCCACCGGAACTCGGTACAAACAAATTGGGTTTGAGTTCTGTCAAATGTTATCGTTGTGGAAAGACAACGCACGATCAGAACCAGTGTTGGTTTAAAAACCAAGAATGCAGAACGTGTGGCAGGTTTGGCCACATAGCTAAAGTATGCCGGTCAGGAAAGAAGACCAGCAATAAAAAGTCACCGCAAGGAAAATATGCAAAGGTACACAAGGTGACAAAGAACAGTTTGACTGAACAGAAGTCAGATTCAGACGCTAGCAGTAATGAACTGGATAGCTTAAGAATACACAATGTTGGTAAGGATACAGACCTTCAGACAATTTGGGTCACTCTTAAGATAGCAGGAGTCCAAGTAAAAATGGAATTGGACACTGGATCGGCATTGACGGTCATGAATAAGAAAGATTACAGAAGGTTATTCCAACATATTCCCTTACAGGATACGGAGATTATATTGAAAACGTACACGGGGCAAAGAGTGTACCCCATCGGAAAAATAGAGGTAGAAGTGGTCCACAAGGGCGAAGGAAGCCAAGTAATGGACTTATATGTGCTACCTGAAGGAGGTCCACCACTACTAGGACGGGAGTGGATTAGGAAAATGAATATGGACTGGCACTCCTTGAAAGCACTAACGGTAGATTCCGGGGAAACAGCTGTCAAACCTAAACGATTGTCCAGAATATTGGATGAGGCTAAAGAGGTGTTCCAGCTGGGACTGGGAACACTGAGAGGAATTATGGCAAACATCAAGATTGATGAACATGCACAACCAAAATTTTTTAAAGCCAGACCGGTACCCTATGCAATACGACCTGCGGTTGAAGCGGAGCTGGAAGCACTAGAACGTTCAGGGGTACTGTCTAAAGTAGATTGGAGTGAGTGGGCTACGCCCATTGTTCCCGTTATGAAACGTCCTGCGAACAATAAGCCAGGAGATCCAGGGAAGGTTCGCATCTGTGGAGATTTCAAGATCACCGTAAATCCGGTGCTTCACACGGTGCAGTATCCGCTTCCACGGATTGAGGATATTTTCGCTTCAATGTCTGGCGGGAAACACTTCACCAAGATAGACCTGGCGCAGGCGTACTTGCAGATGGAGGTTGAAGAAGAGTCACGCCAATACCTCACGATCAACACGCATCGAGGGTTGTACCGGTACAATAGGCTGGTTTTTGGTGTGGCATCGGCTCCAGCAATTTGGCAGAGGGCCATGGAGCAGGTATTACATGGAATTCCAGGCACACAATGTTACCTGGACGACATTCTGATCACAGGTGATGGTGATGAACAGCATCTCGCTAACTTGGAACTGGTGCTCAACAGACTGAAAGAGTATGGACTTAGGGTAAATCGGCAGAAATGTGAGTTCTTCCAGAAGCGGATCTCGTACTGTGGTCATGTCATTGACCGGGAGGGGCTTCATAAGTCTCCTGACAAGATAGCGGCAGTTGTAAAGGCTCCCGCTCCGGAGAATTTCTCTCAGTTGAGGTCATTTCTAGGATTAATTAACTACTACCATAAATTTCTGCCAAATCTATCCACGGTGCTGCATCCGTTGAACGCTCTTTTACAGAAAGGGGTACCATGGGACTGGGGCGAAAACTGTAAGAAGGCATTTCGCAAAAGCAAAGAATTGATCACTTCAGAGGAAGTGTTGGCTCACTTCAACCCGACACTGCCTATTCGGTTGGCTTGTGATGCTTCTCCATATGGTATTGGGGCAGTACTCTCACATAAATTGCCAAATGGCACGGAAAGGCCAGTCACGTTTGCATCCAGATCATTGACCTCCGCTGAGCGCAACTATGCGCAGATCGACAGGGAGGCCCTTAGCCTTGTATGGGGAGTGAAGAAGTTTAATCATTACCTACAGGGCCAAAAATTCACACTTCTGACGGACCATCAACCGTTGGTGTCCATTTTTAACCCTAAGAAGGGTGTTTCGGTGATGACAGCACAGCGTCTCCAGAGATGGTCTCTTTTCTTAGGGGCACATCAATATCAGATAGAATTCAAAGGTACGAAACAGCATGGCAATGCTGATGGCCTGTCGCGCCTACCACTACCTGAAGATGAAGACACGACGGAAGTTGACCCTGTTGAGTTATTTCATTCGACCATTATCGAGTGTTTACCTGTCACCAACGCAAGTATTGAAAGAGAAACCAGGAACGACCCGACACTGTCCAGAGTCTATGAGGTGACAGTGAAAGGATGGCCAACACGGGGTGATCCTCTGTTACCGGCATTCTCGGCAAGGCGAGACCAGCTGTCCGTCTGCCATGGTACTTTGATGTACGGGACAAGAGTGATTATTCCTCCCAAGTTAAGGGAAAGAGTTTTAAAAGAACTACATGAAGGTCATCTGGGGGGAGTTAAAATGAAAAGTCTTGCTAGGGCTTACGTATGGTGGCCGGGTATTGACCAACAGATTGAGGAGTTAACGAAAAGCTGCGCTGGGTGTCAAAAAGTGCAAAATGCACCTCCGATAGCACCGCTACACCCATGGGAATGGCCTTCAGCCCCATGGCAACGCGTACACATTGACTTTGCTGGTCCATTCATGGACTCCATGTTCCTAATCGCGGTGGACGCACATTCCAAATGGCCGGAAGTCATCAAGATGAATACCACTACTTCAGAAAAGACAATTGCGGTGTTAAGAACAATATTCGCAAGGAACGGATTGCCAGAACAGATCTGTTCGGACAACGGACCACAGTTTGTATCGGAAGAATTCCAACAATTCTTAAAGACGAATGGAGTTAAACATTATACCTCTGCCCCATATCATCCGGCGACAAACGGGTTGGCTGAAAGATTTGTCCAGACATTCAAAAAGGCTATTAAGGCCATGAATGATGATCAGATTCCACTGCAACACAAGGTCGATAAGTTCCTGATGTCATATAGAAACGCCGATCATGCCGTGACTAACCAAAGTCCTGCTATGATGTTTTATAACAGGAGGTTGCGGTCCAAGTTGGACTTGTTAAAACCAAATGTGCGGAGGGAAGTGGAAAACAAACAGTTTCGGCATATTAACAGCAAGACCACTCGAACTTTCGACGTAGGACAACCAGTGATGGCAAGGGGCTATGGAAACGACAAATGGCAGTCCGGAACAATCCGGGCCAGACAAGGACCTCTGATGTACACCGTAGATATTGGTCATAATGTGATAAGGCGTCATGCGGATCAACTGGTAGAGTCGAGAGCAAGGGTCGAACCCATGGTTGTGACAGAGACAGCTGTGGAAGACGTTCATGAACCTGAAGCATCTACCTCGGCCGAGAATGTATTTGATGATGATGACACCCAATACATTGGCAACCAACTAGAGGAGGCACCTCAACAACAAGAATCAGAGACCACTGAAAGGCGTTATCCAAGCCAAATCAGAAAGCCTCCTGAGAGACTGAACCTTTGAACTGTTATACATGAAGTTATATATGTATATATGTTATGTTTATTTGGGGATATGACTGTTAAGCTAAAAAGGGAGGATTGTGGTGTATGTAACCTGTTCCACCTTAAGAGAACTTAAGCCTGGTCCACCTTAAGAAAGGTACTACTTTCTTTGGCTGCTGTATACGTAATACCGGTGGTGACCACACCGGTATATAAGCACAGTGTAATAATATTGTATTCAGTATAGTCCGACCTCCAACCAGTAAAGACCTGTTGAATTTACTCTTGTGGCCTGTGTAGTAATTCTCACTATAACACACAGACTTAACAATACCGACAGCAGGTGTCCTATCTCACCATGCCTGCCGCGCAGTGTGTTAGGAGGCTGCGCTTCAGAAGGGAGGTGGTTGCAGAGATCTGCCATCTGCTTCACAGAGATCTGCGTCCACAGCTGAGGTGCAGGATGTCTCTGTCGGTGGAAGTGAAGGTCACGGTGGCTCTGAACTTCTATGCAAGCGGCTCCTTCCAAGCCGCTGTTGGGGACATTGCTAACATATCCCAGTTCGCCGTGCATTGCTGCATCCGCCAGGTGACCAATGCCCTTTTCAGAAGGAGACACCAATTCATCTCCTTCCCCATGACCCTGGAGAAGCAGCAGCAGCGTGCAGTGGGATTTGCGAGAACAGCGGGCTTCCCCATGATGCAGGGCGCCATTCACTGCACGCATGTGAATTTGCGGGCACCTATCCACAATGCCGAGGATTACCGCAACCGGAAGGGCTACCATTCCCTCAATGTACAGCTGGTGTGTGACCACAGGCAGCGCATCCTAGCTGTCAATGCCCGCTTTCCAGGCAGCAGCCACGATGCATTTATCCTGCGACAGACTACTGTGGCTGACATGTTCCAGGCACAGCCTCCCCCAAGAGGATGGCTTATCGGGGACAAAGGCTATCCTTTGTGTACCTGGCTCATGACCCCACTCCGCGCGCCCAGGATCCCTGCTGAGGAGGCATACAACGAAAGCCATCAAGCCACTAGGAACATCATAGAACAAACGATTGGTGTCCTCAAGCAACGGTTCCGCTGCCTGGATCGTTCCGGAGGATCTCTGCAGTATTCGCCGGAGAGAGTCTCCCAGGTCGTGGTCGTCTGCTGCATGCTGCACAACCTGGCTATCCGCAGGACTCAGGCACTGCCACCTCACGCTGGAGCACCACCTCAGGAGGAGGAGCAGGAGGAGCATGAGGAGGAGGAGGAGGAGTACCAGCCCAGGAGGGAGGCACAAGGTCCAAGGGCCACCCGTCGGCGGCTTATTGAACGTCACTTCTAGGCCCCCTGTCAGGGAATGGCTTGTGGCAATGAAGGGACCTGAATGCAGCCGCTCCGCAAGCCCTCAGCCGGTTAAGGCAACAACCACTTCAAACATCAAACATGGACAAGCTGAATAAATAAAATGCTTTATTGAACAAACTCAGGTCCCTTCCCACATGAAACCCAAAAACAGACAACACCCCCAAAAAACAGTCACACACATGACTCACTCCCACAACCTGGGGAGGAATAACAAAACATTTCCACAAAAATGGCCTTCATCCTCGGCCTTACAAAACAACCATCCCCATAAACAAAACAACCATCCCCATAAACAAAACAACCATCCCCATAAACAAAACAACCATCCCCATAAACAAAACAACCACCCCCATATAAAAACACATTTGCCCACACCCTCTACTTTGTGGTCCGCGAGGGCGATTCCTTGACCAGCCTTTTGCGGCCCCTGGCCGCCCTGCTGCTCCTTCTCAAAGTGTGCCCAGTGGCTGCTGCAAGGCTGGGGGAAGGCTCCTGAGGGGCACATGGCGTGACGGGAGATGCCCTTGGGGGTCTGCCTAGACGAGCTCTGGCCCTCGAGGGGCCGGCTGGTGACTGCTGCAGCTGTGGCTGGGCAGCAGCAGGCTCTCCAGCAGCTCGTCGCAGCTCCACTGGGGGAGTGGCAGTGGCGGATGTAGGAATGGGGGCAAGCTGGCTGATGGCAGGTGCTCGCTGCTCGCCTGAGACACTGGCACTCGCCCGGGCCATCACTGCAGCATGCACAGCAATCTGCTGAAGGACAGACCGCTGTGCTGATGCAGCGCGGCGGGTGCCCTGGCGATGCCTGGCTGACACAGCGAGTGTGGCAGCAGTGAGTGCCCGTACTGCCCTGGTCTGTGCCCGCATCAGACCAGCCAGTGACTGCACGGCACCACTGATCACCTGTCGACTCGCGGACTGCTCTGCCCCAAAATCGGACTGACTCGCGGACTGCTCTGCCCCGAATTCTGCCCGACTCGCGGCCTGTGCTGCTTCGAATTGTTCGAAACTCCTGGCCTGTGAGGTGCCGAAATCGGCCACACTATGAGCCAGGGGCTCGATGGCCTCAGGCAACCGTGCCACAACCCCCATGAACTCGGTGTGCCGGCGATCCGAGTCCACGGACATTTGATCGAGGAGGCGCACCTCCTTGGCGAGGACCATCTCCGGACTGGAGGCCGGACTCTCCCTCTGGGGAGAAGGCCGCCGAGCTGGCCGACCCTTCCCGCGTTGCTGGATGCCACTGGGCCCAGCAACTACACTCCCCTGCGACCCTTCCCCCCTCTGGGAAGAAGGCCGCCGAGCTGGCTGACCCTTCCCGCGTTGCTGCACGCCACTGGGCACAGGAGCTACACTCCCCTGCGACACTTCCCCCTGGCTGTTCTCCAGGGAAGACGTGTCCCCTCCATTGGCATCCCCTGGCGTGGCTGAGGGTTCCCCTGATGGGCCGCCTTGCTCTTCCTCTTCCTCCTCCTCCTCCTCCTCTTCTGAGGGGCTGTCACTGGCAAGTTCAGGGACCTCCTCCTCACCATCTGAAAGCAGGAAGGCACAAGAGTAGCTTTAGAGTGAGGAGAGGGCGTCAGCGAGGGAGGCATGAGTGGTGGCATTCAGCGCATTGGTCGGACAGTGGCAAAGGATGTAGATCTGAAGCGCAAGTGGGACGAGAGAGGTCGAAAAGGTGATGTCCTTACCATTGGTGCCCAGAACAGGGTCGGCATCTCCAGATGCAACGGGGCCAATCACCCGGGCACCCATGAGGCTACCCACACGCTCTTCAAGGTCACTGAGCTGCTGGATCTGGGGACCGCCTCCCCCGGTCACAGTCCGGCTCTTCTGATTGTGTGCCAGCTTGGCCTGCAAGAGAAAGGACGGCCTCTAAGTACAGTGTGGTGCCGTGATCTTGTGTGCACTGCCTCCCATGGTCGAATAGCTTGGCCAGTGTGGTGCCGTGATCTTGTGTGCACTGCCTCCCATGGTCGAATAGCTTGGCCAGTGTGGTGCCCTGATCTTGTGTGCACTGCCTCCCATGGTCGAATAGCTTGGCCAGTGTGGTGCCGTGATCTTGTGTGCACTGCCTCCCATGGTCGAATAGCTTGGCCAGTGTGGTGCCCTGATCTTGTGTGCACAGCCTCCCATGGTCGAATAGCTTGGCCAGTGTGTAAAGTGCAGAATGTGCAATTGATGTTCATGCCAGTCCCATAGCTGCTGGATGAGGGCTGGCCACTAGGGCTTTTAGGTCCCTTTACCCATAATGTGAGGTGCACATGCAAGGATGAGGAGGACACTGGAAAGGGCACTCACCCTGACAATCCTTGTGAGGTCATTGAATTTTTTCCGGCATTGGACACCAGTCCTGGGGACCTCGCTGTTGGATGTGACCCTGTGGGCGACCTCCCTCCAGGCTTTCCTGTAGACGCTGGTGGTAGGCTTCTTGCCACTGTCCGGGAACAAGAGTTTGCGTCTCCTCTCCAAAGCCCTAACCAGCACCCTCAAATCATGGCCAGTGAAGCGCTGCGCTCGTTCACGGGCCTTCTGCATCTTTCCCGGCGCTATTTCTGTTCAGCAGCAGTGTTTAGGCCTAGCTGGAGGGCTGCAGTGTCCAGGGCGTGGCAGCAGACGAACTCGACCCTTCCCCCTTTAAGAGCTGGCCGGCGCCAGGGTGTCTGCTGTCAATCAAGAAATGACCACACCTGCGCTGCGCCTAGGCCTCGGCGGTTTAGCTCAGTACCGCCGGCTTTGCGCCTAAAGATAGTTGTGTAACGCCAGTTTTAGCGCTCGAGCAAACTCTTAGTGCGAAGCTACTGAATATCGGCGAAGTGGCCTCGACTTTGCGCCGGGCGCAAACTTTACCGGCCGCCCGACTTTTCCGCCCCAAAACTGGCTATACTGACTTTCTAGGCCTTTGTGTTTTGAAAGCCAGACAGCAAACATGGAATATGCATTACGTCAGATCGTAGACAGATCAAAACCAGTTAGGCCTATACTTGAGGCCATTAGGTTGTCCGCATAAATAATCGGAAACAGCTTATGGGAGCCATCAAGGCTGGACAGGCCGATTAAAATGCATTAATGACAATACAGCCCGGACATCAGGCCATTAGGTGCGATAAATGGCCATCTAAAACCAGTTATTTTAGATTGGTACAATCATTTAAAACAGCCCGCCAAAATTGAAACAATGAACTAACCTGATTTGGCACGCAGATAAGGGCCATCCAAAGGAGTATAACTGTAGGCCCCTAGTAGCAATCTTGCTCTCTTGTTCTCTTCTCCTGACTCTGACCTCTCACCTGGTCTTGGGGCTGCTGCCACTCGCACTTGTGCCCTGGCCTTGTGGCGGGTCTCTCCTCGTTCCCCGCAGTAAGATTCCAGCAGTCAAGGACAACCATACCAACCGCAGGGGAGGGGAACGAGACCCAAGTCCATAGTCATCCAGGACGCCCAGGCCACAAAATGGGGCGAGACGAAACTGAGCAGGTAGCCCAGGACTTGTATAGTAGCCCAACGAGGCAAGACGAATCGAGACAAAGAGTACGGTAGACCCGACAAAGTGCAGAGAAGGGCAGCAGAAGACGTATTAATAATTAAAACCCGAGCGCCGAGTTATAAGCTGACGCTCAGGGAAGAAAGTATCTGAGGACAGTGAGGCAAGACCCTTGTTGAACACTGCGATAACGCAGGTGTCCACGCCACAATGAATATACGGGCGTTTGACGCTTGGGTAGGAAAATCTAAGCAGTTACGACTGCCAACTGCCCTATAAACATAACATTACCGCCGACGACCGCCCGAGGGAGAAGAAGAGAACCTATCATGACGAGATGACGACGGCAGCTGAGGAGAAGAAAGGTTTGTCGCAGCAGCAGCTCCAGCACCGCACCCTGAGACCACGTGGCGACGGGGTACCTAGAAGGACAAAAGACCAAACCTCAAAACCCGCATCCGTTAAAACAGCTGGCTTTACTTTGGATTGGTGAGCATGAATTCTGGCCCCTCATAGCTTAATCTAGCTAGGTATAGGGGTGGGATAAGAATAAGGGGATTGTTAAAGTAGTTGTTTTCCCTCGATGTGCCGTGTGTTCCCCATTCCCTGTATAAGTATAATTTTCGTATTTGCCTGTATTTTATACTTAGTAATTTTTCTCATAAGACTGTGTTCTCATTTCTGTTTTAATAAAATCTTGGTTTTTCTTACACCAAACCACTTGTCTACTTGAGTCTTTCTGTATCGCCGCCTGTACCTAAGTCCGGTGTCTAGAACCCAGGGGCGTTGGAGCAATTCGAACCACTCACAGGCAGTCAGGGGCATAACTGACTGGGCGCACGCGCCACCCGCCACCCCTTACAGAAAATGGCGGCCGCGGCAGGACACCGCCAACAGGGTTGCGATGCAGTAGACAGTGGTTCGGATGAGCAAACCATGATGGAGGAAAGGATTTCTGATTATGTGTTTAGCAAGGTGAATATCACTAAGAAGTGGATCACCACTCTGTTAAGGGCTGGGCGTCCGGTAGATGCAGCAGCTAAGTGGACAGAGGGAAAGGAACACAAGAAGTCCTTAGAGAAGGCAGTTTGGCTGATGTGTTTCAAAAAGCAGGTCCAGCTTTTGGACAGGCTCGTTGCAGCACAGGCAGTCGAGTTAAGGGAGTCAGCCCTGGAGATCCAGGATAATGCTCTAGCAGGGGAGAAGTTATTAGTAGCTTTGCAGGCCTTGAATCAGGAGAGAGTACATTTAATGGGAGAACACAAGGCCCAGTTGGAATATCTACGGTGCCAAGTCACCGAGGCCAAGGGAAATGAGTTAAGGTTGCGGGAGAAGAACGCCCGCTTGTCAAGGCAGATCAGGGAACAGGAAGAGAAAGTACAGGAGGTAAAGGCCACTTACAAGCTAGCAAGTGAACAGGGGTTTGAGGAGGCAGACCACGGCTCCTGTAAAGGGCGGTTAGAAAATCTGAGCCGGGCCCTCCAGAGGGCAAAAGGCATAGTATGCCTCATAAGCCCAAAGGCAGGTCAGGCGGATTTTATGGGAACGAGGGGAGGACAGTTCCAATGTCACCAGTAGTGCCCAGGGACAACCCTGTTGAGGGACAGGAGATCTCACGACCACCACCCGTAGCGTCAAGTTTCAGCGCGGTTTGGCAGCAAGGTGGGTGGTGGAGCCAGGGGTGGAAGCGGAGGTAGAGCAACCCCTGCCAGAGAGGTCGGAGCTGGGACCGATGTGCCCAGCACGGCATCGGAGGTTCGGCCCACCCGTCAATGGCGAAGATGAGGGGCCCCTCCAAAACCAGTTCGTATTACCCTATAGCACCCAACAGCTTAGGGCTATGGTCAACCATATCCCAAAGCTGTCCGAAAAGGGGGGCCCCTCGATCCACTTCAGGAACATAGAGCAGGCAGCCAGCGTCAATGACTGTGATGGCGCTGAGCAGGCCAAGATGCTGCTATTCTCCCTGGAGAGTAGTCTCCTCCAATCCCTCTCTGACGAGTGTAAGAGGGGGCAGAGCGGGTATGAGGAGCTCAAAGGTACAGTTCTGGAGGCCATGGGGATGAATGAGGGAAGTCCTTTCTCCCGTGTGGAGAAGACGGTCTAGCTCGCAGGGGAAACCCCGTAGGTTTTCGCGGACCGGTTATGGCCGGTGTACCGGAGGGCCTGCCCGGGGCGCCGAACCGGGCGTTCCTGAACAGGGATCCCCTGGCCCATTGGCTCCGTTGCCTGGTGGCGAACAGCTTACCACAGGTCCGGGCCAAGGCAGAAGTCTGGTTCGACCCCAAATACGCCCAGACCACCGAACTTACGGTAATCAGGCAGCTAACTCTAGCCTATAAAAACGGTAGGGGAACCGATGCACACCCACCCAAGGGAAAGGTGCATGAGGTGAAACCCGGACTGGGTAGGAAAGAGTGGCACCAGGAAGGGAGTAACCTCCCCAACACAAACACGAATTGTTACGGATGCGGGAAGGATGGTCACTGGCGGAAGGAGTGCAAAAACCCTTGGAAAGATAACAAGGGAAAGAATTCCACAGCCCCAGCCCAAAGGGCGGGGATAGGAATCCCTCCCGCAGTGGTCGAGTCACTTTTGGACACCATGAGGTCCTTATTGACTGGCTAGGGGAGAGTAGCAGCCGCCACCGGTGCTCTGACCCCATCAGCCCCATCCAACCCACAGCACTGACTAGAGCCAGCGCAGCCTGTTTACCTGTGTTCTCTCCGGTATGATGAATGGAAAAGACCCCTTTTGGAGATGGAGGTAGAAAAGGTGGCGGGGACCTATCTGTTGGACACGGGGGCATCATGCACCGTGGTCTACTCAGCTAACCCCAACATCTCGCCTCTCTCTAATGGGGTCCCATACAGTCTGTCGGGGTTCACAGGCAAAGAACAGGCTGGCTCGTTTTCCATCCCGCTCGCCATTCGGTTAGGACCGCTCCGCTCCAAGTGGACCTGTGTCCTGAGGAAATGGGAAGTGGAGGGTGGAAGAGGGGTCCTGGGGGCCGACTTTATTGTAGGCCACGGGATCCTAGTGGATTTGAGGAATCACTGCCTTTGGGGGGCAGGTAAAGTAAAGAACGGTGAGGTCGTAGTGATCCCAGGAAAGAAAGGGAAGGGGACCCTGTGCACCATGAAGCCCAAAGAGGGTTATAACCTCGAGCTTATAGTCAGTAGCACCCCACAGGAGTTCCAGGCATTTGTGCGAGCCCACCTAGCCACATTTGCCACACACAAGCATGACTGCGGGAGGGTCAACGGGTTTGAGGTCAGCGTAGACGGGGACCCCATGGCCCGACCACAGAAACAGTATAACTTCCCCAGGGAAGCGGAGCCAGACATGGAAGCAGCCATGTTCTCGTTAGTACAGCAAGGAGTTCTGAGGCCGATAGCCACCCACATGAACTCTCCATTGTGGCCGGTTAGAAAGCCGGACAATTCCTGGAGGGCCATGGTGGACTATCGGGTGCTCAATAGTAACATCCCAGCCTGTGCACCCACAGTAGCAGCAGTTGCCGACCTGATAGGGAGCATCCCAGCATCCGCGACCACTTTCACGGTGCTGGATATTTCCAACGGGTTTTGGTCCATCCCTTTAAGGAGGGAGGATCAATACAAGTTTGCCTTTACATTTAAAGGGCAACAGTACACGTGGAACTACTTGCCGCAGGGCTTCCGCAACAGCCCCAGCATTTTCCATCAGTGCATGGCAAACAGTTTAAAGGATTTTAGCCAGCCCAGACAGTTGGTACAATATGTGGATGACCTGCTCCTGTTCACTGATTCGAAAGAGGAGCATGGCCCACTATTGACCGAACTGCTGGAGCTGCTTGGGCAAAAGGGTTTTAAGGTTAACCCAAAGAAAGCGCAGATCGGCCAGTAGGAGGTAAAATTCCTAGGTCTGACTGTGCGCGCTGGAGGAAGGGCCATAGATAAGGTTAGGAGGGAGGCGGTACAAGAGTTACCGGTCCCTAACACAGTAACGGGTGTGAGGTCGTTTCTAGGGCTAACCGGGTACTGCAGAGACTTTATTGAGGACTATGCAGCCACCGCAGCCCCTCTGCTCCGACTCCTACACAAGGGAGTGGAGTGGCTTTGGGATGAGGGTTGCCAGGCAGCATTTGTCAGGCTCAAAAGGGACTTGCAGACTGCACCAACTCTAGGGGCCATAGATGGGGGAAAGAGTTTTTTCTGGAGGTGGCAGCCAGCGGGGATAGCCTGAGTGCTGTGCTGCTCCAAGAGCGGCACGGCCAGCTGAGGCCGGTGGTCTACTCCTCCAGGATACTCACGAATGTGGAGAGGAGCTACTCCAACTGTGAGCGGCACCACTTGGCCACACATTGGGCTGTGAAAAGATAATTGATCTTCACAGGCACCTCTCCCATCACCCTCCTCACCCATCACACACCCACCCAGATGCTTCTGGATGGGAGGATCAAGGATGGAACAGTGAGCAGTGCCCGCAGTGCCCGCATTGCCCGCTGGACCTTGCTCCTCTCACAGATGGATCTTAGAGTGAAGGGTCTCTGCGAGCCAAAGCTCGCAGCCAACCTGGTATATCCTGGAACAGCCCACCGGTGTTCCATTGAAGGGGTTTGGGAAGTGAACATAGGTTTATGGGCCGGGATACATCCCACGGGCCGTGAGATCTATGTAGACGGTTCCAGCACGGTATCTGCTGGCGAGCGTCTCACGGGGTGTGGAGTTTATGACCCAGCGGCGAACATTGCCCTGGCGATTAAGCTCCCCAGCACCATGAGCGCCCAGCAGGCTGAACTGTCCGCGGTGGTGTACATTGTTACACACCCCAAAATCTTCCCCACCCCCTACACGATTTGCTCGGACAGCATGTTTATGTGCAATTCGTGTACGGAGTACCTGGCCATCTGGTCCCACCGTGGATATACCTCCGCCAATGGGAGACCCCTCACAGTAAAACCCCTGCTGGAGAAGATCCTAGCAGCAGTGGGGGAGGAAGGGGAGGTTTTCATTCACAAGGTGAAAGCCCATTCCTCCACAGAACCCCGCAGCCAGGGCAACCAACGGGCTGACTTGCTCGCCAAGGAGGGTGCCCGCCCAGGCACTTTCTGCGACTCATTTGGGTCCAGACCCATGGCGGCGGTCAGAGGTAGGGACGGGACCCAAGGGAGTGCAGGGGTAGCGTTAGCCCTGGACCTTAAGATGGTCCAAGCCCAAGACCCTGTCCTCAAGGCAGTCCTCAGTGCAGTCGCTGAGGGAAAAAGGGTAGAGGGTCCGTACGGCACTGCAACCCTCTGCGTAAAAGAGGGCATGCTGTTCCGGGGGGAACAGTGGGTTGTGCCGCAGCAGCACCGGAGGGAATTCCTTCAACTGGCCCATGAGGGTCCAGGAGCGGGACACCCCGGGCCTGAGGCCACCTGGCAGCGGGTGGAACAGGCGGGATGGTGGCCGGGACTCAGGGATGATGTCCGCGAGTTCTGTGCAGGCTGTCTTGTGTGCGCTGCAAATAACCCCGACCCCCACAAAAGGAAGGTACCTATGGGACACATCAGGAGGGTAGAGGGACCATGGCAGTCGATACAAGTCGACTACATCGGGCCCCTGCCCACCGCCCAGGGAGGCTATAAGTACTGCCTAGTCCTGGTGGACGTGTTTACCAAATGGGTAGAGGCCTTCCCCTGCAGAACAGCCACAGCTCTGGGTACTGCCAGGATCCTGGTCCGGAAAGTGTTCTCGTGGTGGGGACTACCACAGTATGTGGAGTCCGACCAAGAGAGCCACTTCACCGGACAGGTGATGCAGAACACCCTTATGCTGTTAGGCATTGAGGGGAAATGGCACGTGGCCCACAACCCGCAGTCATCGGGGATTGTGGAACGGATGAATAGGACCCTAAAGGAAAGGTTGAGGAAGGAGACGGTGAACTCGCCCCGCAAATGGGCTGAGGTCCTATCGTTGGTTCTGATGAGGATCCGGGCCAGCCAGTCGAAAAGCACGGGGTACTCCCCGTACGAGCTAATGACTGGCAGGGTTATGTGGACCCCCACCCATGTACTAGCCCCGGTGCTCATGGAGGGTCAGCTCAGAGAGGTAAACCGGGACAGGTTCGCCCAAAACCTCTTTGAGCACCTGAAGCAAGTCCACGAGCAGGCGGCTGGGAACATGGGAAGGCAGCATCGGAGCAACCGATTGCTGCTTGAACCCCGAAAGCAGCACGAGTGGCAGGTAGGGGATCAGGTCATGGTGAGAAACTATGCCCGAGTAGGTAGTTTGGAACCATTGTACATGGGGCCCTACAGCATTGTAGATAAAGCCAGCCCCATGGTATACGCCGTGAAGATGCCCCGGCGTACAAAATGGTTCCATATCAACTAGTGCAAACTGTTTCAACCTGAAAGGGGAGAACAGCCATTTGGGGTAAGGTCTGAGGATAAAGATCCTCAGCCTGCAGCAGGAGTGAGTTCACAGACTGCACAGGCAGGCACTGTGGCTTGCTTAAAGTGAGGGGCCATCCCGCCCATCGATTGGGACACTCCCCCACTCTTCTGGGATCCAGGCGAAGGGGAGGGGCCCGAGGGTGAAAACCCCGCCCCTAACCCAGGTGTAGAGGGGGAGGGACCCGAGGTCGAAAACCCCGCCGCAGACCCAGCCATGGAACCTGGGGGCGGAGACTCTCAGCTCGCAGCAGCAAGCTGCGAAGAGTTGCCTGCCCCTAGCCCAGGTTCAGGAGAGGTCAAGCCTGAGGGAGCAGCGGTCCGGGTTAAAGGCCCATCGGCCAAGAAAGCCCCACCCGCCAAAGCCCCTAGAAGGTCCCCATGGATGCCCCAGCCGAGAAAGCCATGGTCACCAGCTCTCCAGTTACCAAGGGCCGCCCCTCGAGTTAGGTGGAAGTCCAAGGACAGAGGTCCCCAGCCAGCAGCCACGGGCGGCGAGGGACCAAAAGTGAAGGATGGTGCGGCCACGCCAGGGGAAGCGGTGTGCCGCAGTCCAACCAGGAATTAGCCTGGCCGCCCGGAGACGGGCGGCGGATGTACATAGTTTAGGTAATGTAAGTTTATGTTAAGTTTAAGTATTTAGCTTAAGTTTGGGTATTTTAACTTAAGTTAAATAAGGTGATGGGTAGTTTTAGTTAAAAAAAGTAACCTGCTAAGAGTGTGTAGTTTGGGTCGAGGTCACGAGACCCAACCATGCTTCACCCAAGCCAGAGAATCTCTTGGGGACCTGGCTGTATGTTTTGTATCTGTTACAGAAAGACTGTCGGGATGAAGGGGATCTTAATCCTACTCGCCCTGATGGGACTGAGCCGGGGAAGGAGGGGCGATGTAGAAGACTCCCACATCTACGGGTGCTCGTGAGATAGAGCGCCCATAGCAACCGATGGAAGTGGTGAACGGGAGATGGAGGAGACCGCCATCTACATCCACAAGGGAAGGTGGCCAGGATGGCTGCGGTCCAATTCATCTCAGTACTCCAGCCAAATCGGATTCACATACGGGGAGGCCTCCGTCCTGTGCCCCAGGGTACGGGTCGTTACCACGAGGGTCAGCGTCACCGTAGGGAAACGTGTATGTTTAACGTGCAAGGGACACATTCCTCTGGATAGGTGGTGGTGGCTCAGGAAGCTGAGCAAAGATATGAGAAGCCCCGCTGTCAAGTGGGAACGGTTGGGGAACAATACCCACCGGACGATTACAGGGACTCATGGAGGATTAAGTGTGTGTTGGGACAAGTAGTGGGAACCGGATCAAGGGATTTATATCTGTATGTGGGGGTCAGAGAGGGTGTGCCCCGCAGGCATATCCATCATTTTCCACCAGCAGTGGCAAGACGCCGGGGAGGGGATGAAGTGGGATGCCAGCCGGAAAGTGGGCGCAGTCCCATTCTCCCTGATCCCAGTCAATACCACTGAGCTTGTAACCCGCCCCCAAAAGCCCCCGCCCACGGCGCCGGCAGCGAGGATACACAGGGAAGGGTGCCCCACCACCACCAAGGGACCAGGGAATGGGTTGGTTAGAGTGCCTACAGACCAGGTGCTGTACCAGGGGGTACACTACGTGGTAGCCTCCGTGATTTTAAATCTCACCGAGGTACACTTGCCGGAGTGGTGCCCCAAAGAAACAGAGCAGCTATACCAGGCCCTATTAAAGGACATGTTCAGGAAGTTTTATGAGTTCGATTTCACCAATGTTGACAAAACCGAACTGTACACCACACACCGAGAGTTTTTGGGTAATGCAGGGAGACAAAGAAGGGGAGTATGGAATGATGTTTTTACTGCGTTTAATACTGGGTCCTCTGTCATCAACAGTTTGGATGACATAGAGCTGCAGACCCAGATAAATGGTTTAAAAACACAGTTAAGGAAGATATTAATGGATGAGAACAAGGTAGTGGGCTCGGAGTTGCATGAGGACCAGGCCATGATGGTCCATTTAAAGGAGATTATAGCGGAGTTGGAGAAGTACGCAAAGACGGTAAATGCCCTCATAAGGGAGGACAGAAATGCTTCTGACCAGGCTGCGCAGAATAAGATGTGCATGCTATACGGGGCGTGGTTGCTGGCCGAGGGCCGCAGTAACCTGGAGGATTTTAAACAGGGTTTAGTCCCCTCCTGGATCAGCAACAAGCACCTCGCAGCCCTCCATTCGTTTGAGAATGCATTAAGCCTGTGCCAACTCCGGCTAGCCTCCGAAGCCTACCCAGTCCCCGTGGATTGTGGGCGGTCCAACCACACAATCATGGGAGTAGTAGTTAGGATGCCGGTCATGGGTAGGACAGCCCGACCCGCACCGGTATACAGGGTAGAGAACATTGGAGTCATTCAGGGGGGTGCACACATTCATTTCACAGCGGTCCCGCCTTACGCCATAAAGTGGGAGCACGCTATGACAGGTACTGACCTCTCAGGGTGCCGGAGCCGGGGAGCACACATAATACTGTGTCCCCAGCACTTGAATGCCTATTCGAAACCGTAGTGTGGGTTCAGAGCTGCTGGCGCGAAACCTATAAATTGTACCATGGAGGCAATGGCACAAGGCCATGTTCCCCCGCAGGTAGCATATATAGGGGGTGGGACATATTGTGTCACCACCGGCGCGTCCCACTACCAGCATGGACAGCATAGCTGGTGTCCACTTAGTGACAGCAGTTTCTGTTTTAAACCCGAGGCAGAAGTTCAAGTGGCCCAGGCGTGAATTGTCCCCATTCCTGAACCCTCCACTGTTCACCTCACTGTGAAGGAGAATTTTACGAATTTGCAGAAGCACGTAGTCATTTTGACTATGAAATTCCCCCTCTCCCTGAACACCTTACCAAAATACTCAAAGCCGTTATAGTTTCGCAGAAACATTTTTACACTCTAGAGCAGAAAACAGTAGAGATAGGGGCTAAGATATTGGATATTGTGATTCCACCCTGGTGGGACATTTTCAATAGCATAGAGGTCCCTTCGTGGATCAGACTGGCTTCCCACATTCTCGTAGTTTGCCAGTTAGGGATAGTGTTGTATCTAGTCTGCATCCAGTGCAAGGGAAAAGTTCAGTTGTTAGAGTTCCGAAACCAGAAGATCTGGAAGGAACATTATGTGAAGGTGGCGGGAGATACGCCTGTTTGAGTATTTTTCTTGCATTTTTGATTAAAGATTGTTGTTTTTTTGTTTGTTGTTTTTAATAAAGACTCTTGCGATGAGTTGTTAATAAAGATGTATATGTACCAAGTGGTGCAGGGGTGTTGGACCCCCTCCATGCTTGGATGTGTGAAAACCTGTAATTATTCTATGTATGCTTATGTACACTACATTTTCACGGAATGGGAAGTGCATGTGTCGTGGGTATATTAGTTAGGTAATTACGGGGGAAGGTTGACTATGGAGGATCAGAAAATTTTGCTCACCTTGTAAGAATGACACTTCAAGCAAGTTTTAGTATCACAGGGGGGAGTGTAAGATTCGCAAAATTCCCACATTCCCCCAAGGTTATTAATAAAAGGGACCCTGCATGGACATTTTTAAAAAGGGGTACCCAAAAGATGGCATCCGCACCTCGTGACCAAAAGCCTGCAAGATTTCTAAAAGCTTGGACTCTGTGGCAGCACAAGCAGCTTTGGGGAAATCAAACTTTAAAAATGCAGTTTCTGTGAAAAAGGACTTTGTGTTTTGGAAGCCAGACAGCAAACATGGAATATGCATTACGTCAGATCGTAGATAGATCAAAACCAGTTAGGCCTATACTTGAGGCCATTAGGTTGTCCGCATAAATAATCGGAAACAGCTTATGATGGGAGCCATCAAGGCTGGACAGGCCGATTAAAATGCATTAATGACAATACAGGCCATTAGGTGCGATAAACGGCCATCTAAAACCAGTTATTTTAGATTGGTACAGTCATTTAAAACAGCCCGCCAAAATTGAAACAATGAACTAACCTGATTTGGCGCGCAGATAAGGGCCATCCAAAGCAGTATAACTGTAGACCCCTAGTAGTAGTCTCGCTCTCTTGTTCTCTTCTCCTGACTCTGACCTCTCGTCTGGTCTTGGGGCTGCCGCTGCTCGCACTCGTGCCCTGGCCTCGTGGCGGGTCTCTCCTCGCTCCCTGCAGTAAGATTCCAGCAGTCAAGGACAACCATACCAACCGCAGGGGAGGGGAACGAAACCCGAGTCCATAGTCATCCAGGACGCCCAGACCGCAAAAAGGGGCGAGACGAAACTGAGCAGGTAGCCCAGGACTTGTATAGTAGCCCAACGAATCAAGGCGAATCGAGACAAAGATTACGGTAGAACCGACAAAGTGCAGAGAAGGGCAGCAGAAGACGTATTAATAATTAAAACCCGAGCGCCGAGTTATAAGCTGACGCTTGGAGAAGAAAGTATCTGAGGACAGTGAGGCAAGACCCTTGTTGAACACTGCAATAACGCAGGTGTCCACGCCACTACGAATATACGGGCGTTTGACACTTGGGTAGGAAAATCTAAGCAGTTACGATTGCCAACTGCCCTATAAACATAATGTTACCACCGACGACCGCCCGAGGGAGAAGAAGAAGAGAACCCATCGTGACGAGACGATGACGGCAGCTGAGGAGAAGAAAGGTGTGTCACAGCAGCAGCTCCAGCACCGCGCCCTGAGACCACGTGGCGACGGGGTACCTAGAAGGACAAAAGACCAAACAAGTATATAATTTTCGTATTTGCCTGTATTTTATACTAAGTAATTTTTCTCCTAAGACTGTGTTCTCGTTTCTGTTTTAATAAAATCTTGGTTTTTCTTACACCAAACCACTTGTCTACTCGAGTCTTTCTGTATCGCCGCCTGTACCTAAGTCCGGTGTCTAGAACCCAGGGGCGTTGGAGCATTTCGAACCGCTCACAGGCAGTCAGGGGCATAACTGACTGGGCGCACGTGCCACCCGCCACCCCCTACAACATGCTGGGTCAATTGAAATTGTCAAGACTGAGATTGATAAATTTTTGTTAGGTAAGGTTATCAAGGGATATGGAGCAAAGGTGGGTAAATATATTTGAGGTATAGGTCAGTCATGATCTAACTGAATGGTGGAGCAGGCTTGAGGGGCTGAATGACCTATACCTGTTCCTAATGTTCCTATTCAGCCCTTGACTGTGTTCTGGATTTCAATTAGATCATGAGTAATTGGCAAGTAAATGGATGATCTCAATGTTACTGACAAAGAAGTTCATGAACTCCTCGCACTTGTTATTGGAGGTGAGGGTGGAGAGGATAAGGAGGGGTTTAAGGAGATGGTTGGTACTGTAGAAAAGACACAGGGGTTTAATCGCTCTCCAGGATGATCCTGGAGTAGTGATCAGCTTTGGCAGAGGAGACTGAGGCTTGACAGCACTTGATGGGGTCCAGCCAGATCTGGTGATGGATGGCTAATCAGATGTACACCAGTATGCTTAAGTCTGCACCTCCTGGACTTGAGGGAGCAAAGATGGGGCCATACCAGTGGGATTGAATGGGATGGGAAAGAATAAAGATTTTGCTCGGGCCAAGGGCATCAAAGATGAATGTGAGGGAGGGGATGAGCAGATCAATGGCTGCAGAAGCATTTTTGCAAATGGAGGGCCAAGGCTATGCAGTTGGGATTTAGAAAGAGCAGTTGTAAGTGACTGGGTGAAGGCACAAGGGGGGAGAAATTTGGTATCGTCCATTTTGGGGCACTAACATCGCCTGGGCACTAATTAGTGCTGGAGACCATGAAATTGAGTTTTATCGCCCCAAGAGGGAAGTGGAGAGCTAAATCAGGCACACCACTTCCTTCTTAGGGCGCTAACATCAGAGAGCGGGGTGGAGACTTCAGCAGCGCTGCACACTGGGCCGTGCAGCGCTGCCACGTTCAAAGGCTCCTTCCCTCCTTTAACGGGAAGGGCCATCACTGCAGGCTCTGCAATTTTAAAAGTGCCTACATGGACCACCAAGGCAGCTGCGATCCCACGCGATCAGCCCAACACTCAAGCAGAGTGATCTCCGGGCGAAGGAAATCGGGGCACAACGCTGTAGCGCCGCCGCAAAACTCCCGCCAAATATGGCGGGAGTTGATGTCAGCACCGCGCCTGGTCACAAAGCCAGTTGCGCCCCGCTAGCACTCCCCGGGGGCACCAGCGGGAGGTGCAAAGGCACCCAATTTCACCCCCTAGTAATCTTATCATAAAGGAATTTTGCAATTGTTTTGAGGTTGGCTGCTAGCGCATGTTTTAATTGGTTTCCTCAATAATTTTCATCAGCACTTTGTAGTTTCACTCCCTGCTATTAACACCACTGAATCTGCAATGCTGTGCTGGAGTATGAAGGCTAAGACTCTCCCTTTCTCTCTCTCAATTTTTTGGGCATTGATTTCTTGCAACAGAGACAAGAAGTAACAGGGTGTAACCAACAAAAGCATCAGTGGCTTTGTATTGGAGGCAGCGGCCTTGTTGAATAGGGATGATAATCCTGGGAATTGGAGCTGTGGGAGTGGTGTAATTGAAACTTACACCAAGAATTTGGAGTGAAAAAGCATCCTTTTTAAGTATTGCGACTATTGAACCCAAGCAACCACAACATCAGATGGATGAAGCTGCAGGCAACTTGAAGGTTTACTAAAATAATCAATAGATGGCATGATCAGTAAATCGAGCCCACAGGAGAAAATAATCTAAATACACCAAATGATATCTCCGTGTGCATAACACTAAAAACAGCACACAGCCCTTTGTACTTTGTATCTGCCAGTCACAGAATCTTAACAATGTGATTTTTTATACTATGCTGTGTCTAATAATAACTTATCACACTGAACATATTGTGATGAAATATGTCATTCATCAGACTCTGTATTTAACTACATATAGTGTATTGCCTGCTCCTGTGTTTTTACCTTGTATTGTATATAGTGCACCGCCCCCTTTCTCCCATTGGGTGTGTCGGCTCCGCCCATACCTGGCCCTACTTAAGACAAGCCCAGGCTTGTCTTGCAGCAGAACAGCAGAATGCTAGGTGAAGACACAGGCATCTTTCTTTGCTAATAAAAGCCTAGTTTTATCCAGTTAACTTTGAGCCTTGATGCGCATCAATTTTATTAGCAAACTTTCAACGATGGATCAACTTTTGAAACCGGAACGCTTGGATTTGGACCCGCATGCTTCGGATGCATCGGCACAGTTTGGACACTGGTTCCAGTGCTTGGAATTTTTTATGGCCAACTCCGAAGCCGTCACAGCCTCTAGAGCCACCGGAGATGTGAAACTCGGGATCCTGCAGAATCGGGTAAGCCACCGGGTTTTTCCACTCATCCAAGACGCCGCCACCTACCTGGATGCCTGCAACATTCTAAAGGCCCACTATCAGCGGCCTACCAACGAGGTGTACGCCAGGCATCTGCTTGCTACCTGCACACAGCGACCCGGAGAGTTGCTAGAGGACTTTCTAGTCACCCTAAAATTGCTTGGCAAAGACTGCAAATGCAAAGACGTGAAAGCCACGGTATACACAGACGAGCTTATTCGGGATGCCTTTATCGCAGGCCTTAGCTCTAATTACATCCGGCAGAGACTGCTAGAGAAAACGGGCCTAGACCTGACACAGGCTGTGGACACAGCGCGATCGCTGGATGTGGCTCAGAAGAACTCTGACTCCTACTCTTCAGGCCGCGCGGCCCACACCGCCTCGTACGCACCAAGGGCGCTGCCATGTTGGAAGACATCTTCCCCGCCTGGTAGCCCAACACCGTCGGGGCCCTGCTCTCCCCCCAGAAGCCCTACGACCGCCACGACGCATCGGGGCCCCAAATGCTACTTCTGCGGGCAGCCGAAGCACACCAGGAACCTGTGCCCGGCGAAAAGCACCACCTGCTGTAAGTGCGGTAAGAAGGGGCACTTTGGGAAGGTGTGCAGAGGGAACCCCGCAGGCAAACCCGCCACCGCCGCGTGCGTGCCGTGGGAGCGGCCATCTTGGACGCCATCTTGTCTGACCTCGTGGGGTCCGCCATCTCGCGAGCAGACATCGTGGACGCCATCTTACCCGGCCTCGTGTGGCCCACCATCTTGTCCCGATCAGGGCCCTACAGTGGCGTCGATCACAGTGGACCAGTCCAGACCGCACCCACTATCCAAATCGATGGTGGACATCGAGGTAAACGGGTGCAAGGTTAAATGTTTAATTGACAGCGGGAGCACGGAGAGCTTCATTCACCCTGGTCTGGTACAACGACTCTCTCTAACTATAGTCCCTACTCAGGGCACGATCTCTATGGCCGACAAAACCCAGATATCGACTATTGCGGGTTACTGCACGGTACGATTGTCCGTTAAAGGCACTGTATATAATAATTTTAAACTGTTAATTATGAAGAATTTATGTGTGAGTGTGATCTTGGGCTTGGATTTTCAGTGCCACCACCAAAGCATCACGCTCAATTTCGGTGGGATCCAGCCGCCCCTCACAGTGTGCGGTCTGGCTACCCTGAAGGTAAAGCCGCCTTCGCTATTCGCGAGCCTTACCCCTAACTGCCGGCCAATAGCGACCAAAAGCAGGAGGTACAGCTGGGAGGACAGGTGGTTTATCGCGACCGAGGTAGACAGGCTCCTGAGGGAGCGCATTATTGAACGCAGCAACAGCCCGTGGCGCGCCCAAGTGGTGGCGGTGAGGGGTAGCGAGAAGAAACGGATGGTGATTGACTATAGTCAAACAGTCAACATCTATACCCAACTAGACGCCTACCCGCTACCCCGCATATCCGTGATGGTGAGCCAAATTGCCCAATACCGGGTGTTCTCCACTATCGACCTCAAGTCAGCGTACCACCAGCTCCCTATCAGACCAGAGGACCGTTCGTACACCGCCTTCGAGGCAAACGGACGCCTCTACCAGTTCCTCAGAGTCCCCTTTGGGGTGACGAATGGGGTCTCGGTCTTTCAGAGGGAGATGGACCGCATGGTCGATGACCACCACTTGCAGGCAACCTTCCCCTATCTCGACAACGTCACCATCTGCGGCCACAACCAATAGGACCACGACTCAAACCTCGCGAGGTTTCTGAAAACCGCACAAAAACTCAACCTCACTTACAACGAGGACAAGTGCGTTTTCAACACCACGCGCCTCTGCATACTAGGCAGCGTGGTGGAGAATGGGGAAATCGGACCAGACCCCGACCGATTGCGCCCCCTACGGGAGCTGCCCCTGCCCAACACTCCCAAAGCCCTGAAAAGGTGCCTGGGGTTATTCTCGTATTATGCCCAATGGGTCCCTAACTACTCCGATAAAGCCCGCCCCCTCTTGAAAGCATCCTCTTCCCCGCTCTCTGCTGAGGCCCATGCTGCCTTCAAAAGCATTAAGCAGGATATTGAGCGGGCCACGCTACAGGCAATGGATGAGAACACTCCCTTTCAAGTGGAAAGTGATGCGTCTGATTTTGCCTTGGCGGCCACCCTCAACCAGGCGGGGCGGCCCGTAGCTTTCTTCTCGAGGACCCTCCAGGGGCCTGAGATCAGACACTCCTCCGTGGAAAAGGAGGCCCAAGCCAGCGTGGAGGCAGTGCGCCACTGGCGGCACTACCTAGCCGGCAAACGCTTCACCCTACTTACCGACCAGCGATCGGTAGCGTTTATGTTCAATAATAAACAGAGGGGGAAGATTAAAAATGATAAGATTCTTAGGTGGCGGATCGAGCTCTCCACCTTCGAGTACGACATCATATACCGGCCGGGGGCCCTTAACGAATCCCCCGACGCCCTCTCACGAGGGATGTGTGCCAACGCCACCGGGGATCGGCTACAGACCCTCCACAACGACCTCTGCCACCCAGGGGTCACACGGCTGTTCCACTTCATAAAGTCCCGCAACTTACCCTGCTCGATTGAGGAAGTTCGGTCTCTGACCAGGAACTGCCGCACTTGCGCTGAGTGCAAGCCTCGGTTCTACCGCCCTGATAGAGCCCACCTAATCAAAGCTACACGGCCCTTTGAGCGGCTTAGCTTAGATTTCAAGGGCCCCCTCCCGTCCGTCGACCGCAAAGTTTACTTCCTGAATATTGTGGACGAATACTCCCGTTTCCCATTCGCCTTCCCCTGCCCAGACATGACCAGCGCCACGGTCATTAAATGCCTCAACAGCCTGTTCTGCCTGTTTGGTATGCCAAGCTATATCCACACGGATAGGGGGGCGTCCTTCATGAGTGAAGAGCTACGCCAGTACATGCTGTCCAAGGGGATTGCCACGAGCCGTACCACCAGCTACAACCCCCGGGGTAACGGTCAGGTGGAGCGAGAGAACGGGACAGTATGGAGGGCAGTCACTCTAACTCTAAGGACCAAGGGCCTCCCTATCTCCCGCTGGCAGGAAGTCCTCCCAGATGTGCTCCACTCAATACGGTCACTATTGTGTACCGCCACTAATGCCACGCCTCATGAGCTAATGTTTGTGTTTCCCCGGAAATCCACCTCAGGCGTATCCATACCGTCATGGCTCTCCACCCCAGGTCCGGTACTTTTGCGGAAGCATGTGAGGGGCCACAAGATGGACCCTCTCGTGGAGCCAGTGCACCTGCTCCACGCCAACCCACAATATGCATATGTCCGGCACGCCGACGGACGGGAGGACACTGTGTCCATAAAAGACCTCGCCCCAGCCGGTAACAACAGCAACAACGACAATGACTACAACAACAACAGCAACAACGACAACAACCACAACAACTATTACCCACCCACTCCACCCACTATTCTTTCATCACCCCCGGAAGAACACCAGCCAACGGTACCCCCACCACCTACTCCTTCAACAACCCCGGTGGCGCCCCCGGCAGAGACCCAGGAGGTCACCTGGGACACCCAGCCGGCACCCGCGGCACCGCAACCGTTACGTCGGTCACAGAGGACTATCACACCCCCAGACAGACTAAATCTGTAGAAGGGGTGAATGTGATGAAATATGTCATTCATCAGACTCTGTATTTAACTACATATATTGTATTGCCTGCTCCTGTGTTTTTACCTTGTATTGTATATAGTGCACCGCCCCCTTTCTCCCCATTGGGTGTGTCGGCTCCGCCCATACCTGGCCCTACTTAAGACAAGCCCAGGCTTGTCTTGCAGCAGAACAGCAGAATGCTAGGTGAAGACACAGGCATCTTTCTTTGCTAATAAAAGCGTAGTTTTATCCAGTTATCTTTGAGCCTTGAAGTTATTGAGGCGCATCACATATCTTATACAAATAAGGCATCATGAGAATAATTAAGTCTCTGGGGGGAAAATTTTGGTTGCTTTGCGCCTCCCGTTAGCGGGGCGCAAAGCAACTAGCGACCGGGTGCGGCACCGCCAACGCCTCCTGCGAAATTCAGCGGGAGGTTAACGGCGATGGTAACTGTTAGCGCCCTGTGGTGCTGCGCCGCCGGCGATGACGTCATCACCGTGCGCAGCGCCCCGACCGCGATCTTCAGTAGTGCCCCCTGACTTACCGCTGGACGCTATGTCCAACGGGGTCAGGGGGACCTACCTGCGGCCGGGGCGGCGCTAATTAAAGGCGAGGTGCTGGGTGGCCATTTTTGTTGCTGGCTGCCTGCCAGCATCTGCCCCTGTTGCCGTCCCCGACCTCCTGACCAGCCCCCCCACGGACTGCCGACTGCACTCCGTGAGCCCGGCATTTCTCTTGAGTGCCAGGCTCTTTTGCCAGCACTCCGATCCCCAGTGGCCCAGCTGGGCCCCAGGTCGCGCTGCGCAAGGCCACTCCCCTTTAAGAAGGGGAGGAAGACCTGCAGTACCACAGCACATAGCGCCGTGATATTTCCTCGCAGTGCCCCAAGAGGGTGGCGGGGCGCTTCCAGTAGTGCACTGCTTCCCTCTTGGGGTGCTACCGATGAATTTCGGCCGCGGTGGCGTTAATTTTTTCGGGGCTCTTAAAGTAGCCCTGGGCCAAGAAGAAAAGAAGAAAAAAAGTGATTTCCCATTGCCTTCCTCACAGTTTTTATCCAGAATATCTTCTCTTAGGTGGGTTACAATCAAGGCTAAAGAGCCCCACCTACCCTTTGCAATAGAGGAGCCCACCCGCACGCATCGGACACAAGTTCCCCCACTAGATTTCAATCTGGTATTCAGAGCTGATGCTCCAAAATAGTTGTTAGTGCATGACTTGTTGTCTGACTTCTTCTTTGATAATTTGGCAAGAAAGGGTTAGTTGATTCACTTGGTAACCAGTGGGTATCCTAATCAAGTGTTGATGAAATAAAGTCAAATTTGATTCGAACTGGTTAATGTAAGACATTGCGGCAAGCCAACTTAGGCATCATTCACTCCTAGACCCAAAACTGGGTGGTAAAACCCCAGACAGTTCCTTCGTGAGGACATAAAGTGAGGGTGTTAAGGATGTGTCTGGCTCCTTGGCATATATTTGTTGGGATACTGAAACCTAATGTTCTTAGAGCACTGAGCCAGCGATCACCCCGTTTGCATGTGTGTACCCCGTTGGAGGTCAATCCAGTATTTAGAGACCGTATTCTAGACTCCAGTCATTCTAGAATGTAATACTGTATGTGTGTCCAATAGAAAGGGTTTCTCTATGGCTGAATGGCTTGAATTAATAAGAACATAAGAACATAAGAAATAGGAGCAGGAGTAGGCCAATCGGCCCCTCGAGCCTGCTCCACCATTCAATAAGATCATGGCTGATCTGATCCTAACCTCAAATCTTCTATCACTCTCCATCCCACCCGAACCCATGTGATCTCCCGGGAGAGGCGAAAAACCAGATAAAAAACCCAATGGCCAATTTGGGAGAAAAAATCTGGGAAATTCCTCTCCGACCCATCTAGGCGATCGAAACTCTTCCAGGAGATCACTCTGTCCCTATATTTTCGACAGCACTTACCTTCTGTAAAGACGATCTCCACCCCAGCCAGGAACAGGAATAAAACCATCTCCTGAAATCTAACACAGAATTAGAACACAAGTAGGAGCAGAACCAGGCTACACGGCCCCTGGGCCCGCTCCACTACCCACAGGGCCATGACCATTCCAAACCTAGACTCGTGTCCAATTTCCTGCCCGCTCCCCGTAACCCTTAATTCCCTTTACTTCTAGGAAACTATCTATTTCTGTTTTAAATTTATTTAATGATGTAGCTTCCACAGCTTTCTGGGGCAGCAAATTCCACAAACCTACCACCCTCTGAGTGAAGAAGTTTCTCCTCATCTCAGTTTTGAAAGAGCAGCCCCTTATTTTAAGATTATGCCCCCTAGTTCTAGTTTCACCCATCATTGGGAACATCCTCACCGCATCCACCCAATCAAGCCCCTTCACAATCTTATACGTTTCAATAAGATCGCCTCTCATTCTTCTGAACTCCAATGAGTAGAGTCCCAATCTACTCAACCTCTCCTCATATGACCACCCCCTCATCCCCGGGATTAACCGAGTGAACCTTCTTTGTACTGACTCGAGAGCAAGTATGTCTTTTCTTAAGTATGGACACCAAAACTGTATTCCAGGTGCGGTCTCACCAATACCTTGTATAACTGCAGCAACCTCCCTGTTTTTATATTCTATCCCCCTAGCAATAAAAGCCAACATTCCATTGGCCTTCTTGATCACTTGCTGCACCTGCATACTAACCTTTTGAGTTTCATGCACCAGGACCCCCAGATCCCTTTGTACTACAGTACTTTCCAGTTTCTTGCCATTAAGATAATAACGTACTCTATGATTTTTCCTGCCAAAGTGCATAACCTCACATTTTCCAGTATTGTATTCCATCTGCCAAATCTCTGCCCACTTACTTAGCCTGTCTATGTCACTTTGCAGGTTTTTTATGTCATCCTCACTCACTACTTTCCCTCCCATCTTTGTATCATCTGCAAACTTTGATATGTTACACTCGGTCCCCTCCTCCAAATCATTAATATAGATTGTAAAGAGTTGGGGACCCAGCACTGACCCCTGCGGAACACCACTAGTTACTGATTGCCAGTCTGAGAATGAACCATTTATCCCAACTCTCTGCTTTCTGTTAGAGAGCCAATTCTCCACCCACGCCAGAATATTACCCGCAATCCCATGATTTTTTATCTTGAGCAATAATCTTTTGTGTGGCACCTTGTCAAATGCCTTTTGGAAGTCTAAATACACTACGTCCACTGGTTCTTCTTTATCCACCCTATATGTTACTTCCTCAAAGAACTCAAGCAAATTTGTCAAACATGACTTCCCCTTCATGAAACCATGCTGAGTTTGTCCTATTAAATTATGTTTATCCAAATGTCCCATTACTGTCTCCTTAATAATGGACTCTAACATTTTACCAACCACAGATGTTAGGCTAACAGGTCTATAGTTTCCAGCCTTCTGCCTACTACCCTTTTTAAATAAGGGTGTTATATTAGCAGTTTTCCAATCTGCCAGGACCTTTGCTGAGTCCAGGGAGTTTTGGAAAATTATTACCAATGCATCCACAATCCCTACCGTCACTTCCCTCAAGACCCTAAGATGTAAGCCATCAGGTCCAGGGGATTTATCTGGCTTAAGTCCCATTATTTTACCAAGTACCACTTCCTTAGTGATTTTAATCGTATTTAGCTCCTCTCGCCCTAGAGCCCCCTGTTTGTCCAGTGTTGAGATATTCTTAGTGTTCTCTACCGTAAAGACTGATACAAAATATTTGTTCAGCGTTATTGCCATCTCCATGTTTTCCACCATTAATTTCCCGGTCTCATCCTCTAAGGGACCAACATTTACTTTAGCCACCCTTTTTCTTTTTATATAACAATAGAAACTTTTGCTATCCGTTTTTATATTTTTTGCTAATTTACTTTCATAATCTATCGTCCCTTTCTTAATCAATCTTTTAGTTATTTTTTGCTGTCTTTTAAAGGCTTCCCAATCTTCCATCCTCCCACTAGATTTGGCTACCTTATATGCCCTTGTTTTTAGTCAGATACTATCCTTAATTACTTTACTTAGCCACGGATGGCTATCTTTTCTTACACCCTTTTTTCCTCGGTGGAATATATATTTTTTGGAAGTTGTAAAATAACTCCTTAAATGTACACCACTGGTCATGTACCATCTTACCCTTTAATCTATTTTCCCAGTCCACTCTAATCAATTCCGCTCTCATACCTTCATAGTCTCCTTTATTCAAGCTCAGCACGCTTGTTTGAAATCCAACCTTCTCACCCTCTACTTGAATATGGAATTCAACCATGTTATGGTCACTCATTCCAAGGGGATCCTTTACTAGGACATTTTTAATTAATCCTGTCTCATTACACAGGATCAAATCTAAGGTTGCTTGCCCCCTGGTCGGTTCAGTTACATACTGCTCAAGAAACCCATCCCTAATACACTCAATGAACTCATCCTCAAGGCTGCTCTGCCCAGTTTGATTTGTCCAGTTAATATGATAGTTAAAATCCCCCATAATTATAGCTGTTCCCTTATTACAAGCCGCAACTATTTCCTGATTAATACTCTGTCCAACAGAGTTGCAACTGTTCGGAGGCCTATAGACTACGCCCACTAGTGTTTTTTCCCCTTATCATTCCTTATCTCTACCCAAACTGTTTCACTATCCTGCTCCTTTGACCCAATATCATTTCTCTGTATTACAGTGATTCCTTCCTTTATTAACATAGCCACCCCACCTCCCCTCCCTCCCTGCCTGTCCTTCCTGATTGTTAAATAACCTGGTATGTTTAATTCCCAGTCATGGTCACCCTGCAGCCATGTTTCTGTAATGGCCACAAGATCATACCCATATGTAGTTATTTGTACCGTTAACTCATTCATTTTGTTACGAATGCTGCATGCAGTCAGATAAAGAACTTTCAAATATGTTTTGTGACACTTAGTTCCTGTTTTTTCCCCTTTTACTACTTTACCTTTTACTCCATACCTTCTGCCCCTTCCTGACACGTTCCGTTTTTTAATTTCCCCACTGCTACCTAAGTCTATGACCTTCTCCATTGTCATTTCTGTTATTTGCTCTCTAGAAACCTCCCCCCCACTAATTAGTTTAAAGCCCTCTCTACAGCCCTCGTTATATGATCCACCAGGACTCTAGTCCCAGCACTGGCCAAGTGAAGCCCATCCCAATGGAACAGCTCCCTCCTGTCCCAGTACTGGAGCCAGTGTCCTAAGAAGCAAAACCCATTTCTCCCACACCAGTCTTTGAGCCACGCATTTAACTCTTTAATTTTATTTATCCGAGCCAAATTCGCTCATGACGGAGAGTTCATGTTAGGAAGATTAAATCAGGAAATGCAGTCATCCTGCAGCTGTTGCTTGATACAGAGTAGAGCTGATGTTCTCCCTGGGAAAGTGTATTACCCAGACTGCCTGATACTGGTGGCCAAAGACTGACAGGCAGCCAACAAAAGGTTGCAGAGATGAAATAAACGAAACGAAGAAAAGATGGCCGTGAGTAATTTTCAATTTTCTCAGTAGATTTTTGCTACATAAACTTCACTGTATGTGAAGTGAAATGGCCAAGGAAAACTGCATCAAATGTGTATTTTCAACAGAATGCCCATATTCAGTTTGAGGGTGAGAGAGTTGGATCTCAAACCAGCATACTGAGCTTAAATAAAGGAGGCTATGAAGGTATGAGAGTAGAATTGACTAAAGTGGACTGGGAAAACAGATTAAATGTAAGACGGTACAAGAGCAGTGGTCTACATTCAAGGCGATATTTCACATCTTTCAAGATAAATATATTCCACTGAGGAAAAAGGGGAGTAAAAGAAAAGACAGCCATCTGTGGCTTAGTAAAGTAATAAAGGATAGTATCCGACTGAAAACAAGGGCATATAAAGTAGCCAAATCTAGTGGGAGGATAGAAGATTGGGAAGCATTTAAAAGCCAACAAACAATAACTAAAAGATTAATTAAGAAAGGGAAGATAGATTATGAAAGTAAACTAGCAAAAAATATAAAAACAGATAGCAAGAGTTTCTACAGCTATATAAAAAGAA
The DNA here is from genome assembly GCF_052327205.1 of Somniosus microcephalus. Taxonomy (NCBI): domain Eukaryota; kingdom Metazoa; phylum Chordata; class Chondrichthyes; order Squaliformes; family Somniosidae; genus Somniosus; species Somniosus microcephalus. The sequence continues at coordinate 202,787,020 of NC_140987.1, forward strand.
AAAGGGTGGCTAAAGTAAACGTTGGTCCCTTAGAGGATGGGACCGCGAAACTAGTGGTGGGGAACATGGAGATGGCAAAGACGCTGAACAAATATTTTGTATCAGTCTTTACAGTAGAGGACACTAAAAATATCCCAACACTGGACAAACAGGGGGCAATGGGGGGGGGGAGGAGCTAAAGATGATTAAAATCACTAAGGAGATGGTACTCAGTAAAATAATGGGACTTAAGGCGGATAAATCCCCCAGACCTGATGGCCTGCATCCTAGGGTCTTGAGAGAAGTGGCGGTAGGGATTGTGGATGCATTGGTGATTATTTTCCAGAACTCCCTGGACTCAGGAAAAGTCCCGGCAGATTGGAAAACTGCTAATGTAACACCCTTATTTAAGAAGGGAAGTAGAGAAAAAGCTGGAAACTATAGACCAGTTAGCCTAACATCTGTGGTTGGCAAAATGTTGGAGTCCATTATTAAGGAAACAGTAACAGAGCATTTGGAAAAACATAATTTAATAGGACAGAGTCAGCATGGTTTTATGAAGGGGAAGTCATGTTCGACAAATTTGCTCGAATTCTTTGAGGATGTAACATACAGGGTGGATAAAGGGGAACTAGTGGATGTAGTGTATTTGGACTTCCAAAAGGCATTTGACAAGGTTCCACACAAAAGATTACTGATCAAGATAAGAAATCACAGGATTGGGGGTAATATACTGGCATGGGTGGAAGATTGGCTATCTAACAGAAAACAAAGAGTTGGGATAAATGGTTCATTCTCGGGCTGGCAATCAGTAACTAGTGGTGTTCCGCAGGGGTCAGTGCTGGGACCCCAACTCTTTACAATCTATATTAACGATTTGGAGGAAGGGACCGAGTGCAACATATCCAAGTTTGCTGATGATAGAAAGATGGGAGGGAAAGCAATGAGTGAGGATGACATAAAAAACCTGCAAAAGGACATAGACAGGCTAAGTGAGTGGGCAGAGATTTGGCAGATGCAATATAATGTTGGAAAATGTGAGGTTATGCACTTTGGCAGAAAAAATCAAAGAGCAAGTTATTATCTAAATGGAGAGAAACTGCAAAGTGTTACAGTGCAAAGGGATCTGGGGGTCCTGGTGCATGAAACACAAAAGGTTAGTATGCAGGTGCAGCAGATGATCAGGAAGGCCAATGGAATCTTGGCTTTTATTGCAAGGGGGATGGAGTATAAAAACAGGGAAGTCTTGCTGCAGTTATACAGGGTATTGGTGAGGCCACACCTGGAATACTGCGTGCAGTTTTTGTTTCCATAATTAAGAAAAGATATACTTGCTCTCGAGGCGGTTCAGAGAAGGTTCACTCGGTTGATTCCGGAGATGAGGGGGTTGACGTATGAGGAAAGGTTGAGTAGGTTGTGACTCTACTCATTGGAGTTCAGAAGAATGAGAGGCGATCTTATCGAAACATATAAGATTGTGAGGGGGCTTGATCGGGTGGATGCAGGGAGGATGTTTCCACTGATGGGTGAGACTAGAACTAGGGGGCATAATCTAAGAATAAGGGGCTGCCCTTTCAAAACTGAGATGAGGAGAAACTCCTTCACTCAGAGGGTAGTAAATCTATGGAATTTGCTACCCCAGAGAGCTGTGGAAGCTGCAACATTAAATAAATTTAAAATGGAGATAGACAGTTTCCTAGCAGATAAAGGGATTAGGGGTTATGGGGAGAGGGCAGGGAAGTGGACATGAGTCTAGATTCGGATCAGCTATGATCCGATTGAATGGCGGAGCAGGCCCGAGGGTCCGTATGGCCTACTCCTGCTCCTATTTCTTATGTTCTTATTCCGGACAAGTAAAAGCTACATGACTTAAAACAAAATCTTATGGAAATGGTAAAGTGGCATGCTTTCAGTAAAGCAGTAAGTATTGTTTAAAAAGTCAGGCAAGATTCTCAATCACCATACATCGAAAGAATACCCTTTAAAGACAAAAAACAAATGTGAACTGTTACTCATCTATTAACGGCACACTGCCTATAAAATCAGCTTCAAGATTCCATTTTGAAACTCCAAAAATGGTTATCATCTAAACATTTTAATGGTCTCACAATCTAGCAACATTTTGGTTATTCAAATGGGCCCGTATGTTTGCTCGAAATGCAGAGGTGTTAACATCTAAGCCAGTCCTGCACTCAGAAGTTAACTGTGTTTAATATCTGATGTTAAATATTCCGTTATTATTTCATTAAAAACTAAGTAAGGTAGCAAATATATTGCCAATGAAAATCTAATGTATCCATCACAGTTTCAGTGGGCAACTGGCTGAAATTGTTAAGATGATTCGATGTTTGCACGTCCTCTCATTTTTTTTTATTCGTTCATGGGACCTGGGCGTCGCTGGCAAGGCCAGCTCCTCCAACATGATTGCAAGGTGACCAAGGCTAGGAATGAATATTCAGGGTTATTTGACACTTTGGAAGGATAGGCAGAAAGGAAAAGGAGGTGGGGTAGCTCTGTCAATAAAGGATGAGATCGGTGCAGTAGTGAGAAATGATATTGGCTCAGAAGATCAAGATGTAGAATCAGTTTGGATGGAGATAAGAAATAATAAGGGAAAGAAGTTACTGGTGGCAGTAGTCTATAGGCCCCCCCCCAACAATAGCTACACTGTAGGACAGAGTATAAATCAGGAAATAATGGAGACTTGTAAGAAAGATACTGTAATAATCATGGGCGATGTTAATCTTCATATAGATTGGACAAATCAAATTGGCAAAGGTAGCCTTGAGGAAGAGTTCATAGTGTATTCGGGGTGGTTTCTTAGAACAAAACATTGCGGAACCAACCAGGGAGCAGGCTATTTTAGATCTGGTAATGTGTAATGAGATAGGATTAATTAATGATCTCACAGTAAAGGATCCTCTAGGGAAGAGTGATCATAGCATGTTAGAAATTCAAATTCAGTTTGAGGGTGAGAAACTTGGGTCTCAAACTAGTGTCCTGAACTTAAATAAAGGCAATTACAAGGGCATGAAGACAGAGTTGGTTAAAGTGGACTAGGAAAATAGATTAAAGAGTAAGACGGTAGATAAGCAGTGGCAGATATTTAAGGAGATATTTAATAACTCTCAGCAAAGATATATTTCAGTGAGAAAGAAAGACTCTAAGAGAAGAATGAACCAACTGTGGCTAACTAAGGAAGTTAAGGATGGTAACAAATTAAACTAGCAAGAGATATAAAAACAGACGGTAAGAGCTTCTACGGGCATATAAAAATGAAGAGAGTAACTAAAGTAAATGTTGATCCCTTAGAAGATGAGACTGGGGAATTAATAATGCGAAACAGGGAAATGTCAGAGGCTTTGAACAAATATTTTGTATCAGTCTTCATGGTTGAAAACACTAAAAGCATCCCAGTAATAATAGATAATCAAGGGGCTATAGGGAGGGGGAACTTAAAACAATCACTACCAATTGAAAAAAAGTATTAGGCAAACTTATGGGACTAAAGGTGAACATGTCCCCTGGACCTGATGGCCTACATCCTAGGGTCTTAAAAGAAATGGCTGCAGAGATAGTGAATGCATTGGTTGTAATCTACCAAAATTCCATGGATTCTGGAGGGGTCACGCCGGTTTCGAAAACCGCAAATGTAACACCCCTATTCAAGAAAGGAGGGAGACAGAAAGCAGGAAACTATAGACCAGTTAGCCTAACATCTGTCATTGGGAAAATGTTGGAGTCATAGAAACATAGAGATAGGAACAGGAGTAGGCCATTCGGCCCTTCGAGCCTGCTCCGCCATTCAATGAGATCATGGCTGATCTTCGTCTGAGATCATAGCTGATCTTACCAGTTCAGTACCCCGTCCCCGCCTTTTCTCCGTAACCCTTAATCCCCTTAGCCTTCAGAAATATATCCAATTCTCTCTTGAAAATATTTATTGAATTAGCCTTCACAGCCCTCTGTGGCAGGGAATTCCACAGGCTCACCACTCTTTGAGTGAAGAAATTCTTCCTCATCTCTGTTTTAAATGATTTGCCCGCTATTTTTAGACTGTGGCCCCTGGTTCTGTGCTCCCCTGCCATTGGAAACATTCTCTCTGAATTCAGCCTGTCCAGGCCTGCCATAATTTTATATGTTTCGATGAGATCCCCTCTCAATCTTCTAAACTCCAGTGAGTACGAGTCCATTATTAAGGCAGTAGTAGCGGGACATTTAGAAAATCATAATACAGTCGAGCAGGGTCAGCATAGTTTTATGAAAGGGAAATCATGTTTGACAAATTTGCTAGAGTTCTTTGAGGATGTAATGAGCAGGGTGGATAAAGGGGAAGCAGTAGATGTAGTATATTTGGATTTCCAGAAGGTATTTGATAAGGTGTCACATAAAAGGTTACTGTACAAGATAAGAGCTCATGGGGTTGGGGGTAATATATTAGTATGGATAGAGGATTGGCTAACTAACAGAAAACAGAGTCGGGATAAATGGGTCATTTTCAGGTTGGCAAACTGTAACTAATAGGGTGCCACAGGGATCAGTGCTGGGGCCTCAGCTGTTTACAATCAAAATTAATGACTTGGATGAAGGGACCGAGTGTAATGTAGCCAAATTTGCTGATGATACAAAGATAGGTGGGAAAGCAAGTTGTGAAGAGGTCACAAAGAATCTGCAAAGGGATATAGATAGGTTAAGTGAGTGGGCAAAAATTTGGCAGATGAAGTATAATGTGGGAAAATGTGTAGTTATCCACTTTGGTAGGAAAAGTAAAAAAGCAAATTATTATTTAAATGGAGAGAGACTACAAAATGCTGCAGTACAGAGGGATCTGGGGGTCCTCGTACATGAAACACAAAAAGTTAGCATGCAGGTACAGCATGTAATTAGGAAGGCCTTTATTGCAAGGGGAATGGAGTATAAAAGTAGGGATGTTTTGCTACAACTGTACATAAGAACATAAGAAATAGGAGCAGGAGTAGGCCATTCGGCCCTTCGAGCCTGCTCTGCCATTCAATGAGATCATGGCTGATCTTCTGCCTCAATTCCATTCACCGGCCTTATCGCCATATCCCTTGATGCCCTTACTATTCAGAAATCTATCGACTTCTGTTTTGCATATACCCAATGACTGAGTCTCCACAGCCCTCTGGGGTAGAGAATTCCAAAGATTCACCACCCTCTGTGTGAAGAAATTTCTTCTCATCTCAGTCCTGAATGGCCTACCCTTTATCTTGAGGCTGTGGCTCCTGGTTCTAGACTCCCCAGCCAAGGGAAACATTTTCCCAGCATCCACCCTATCAAGCCCTGTAATAATTTTGTATGCTTCAATGAGATCCCCTCTCATTCTTCTGAATTCAAGAGAATACAGACCTAGTTTACTCAATCTCTTCTCATATGTAAGAAGTCACACAACACCAGGTTATAGTCCAACAGCTTTATTTGAAATCACAAGCTTTCGGAGCGCTGCTCCTTCTTCAGGTGAAGTGAATCTCTTCTCATATGACAGTCCTGCCATCCCAGGAATCAATCTCATGAACCTTCGTTGCACTCCCTCTATGGCAAGTATATCCTTCCTTAGGTAAGGAGACCAAAATTTTACACAGTACTCCAGGTGTGGTCTCACCAAGGCTCTATATAATTGGAGTAAGACTTATTTACTCCTGTACTCAAATCCTCTTGTAATGAAGGCCAGCATACCATTTGCCTTCCTAATGGCTTGCTGTACCTGCACAATCGCTTTCAGTGACTCATGTAAAAGGACACCCAGGTCCCTTTGAGCATCTGCATTCCCCAATCTTTCACCATTTAGGAAATACTCTGCCTTTCTGTTTTTTCTACCAAAGTGGATAACTTCACATTTATCCACATTATAATCCATCTGCCATGTTCTTGTCCACTCACTGAGCCTGTCGCCCACTCACTGAGCCCTGTACAGGGCGTTGGTGAGACCACACCTGGAGTACTGCGTACAGTTTTGGACTCCTTATTTAAGGAGGGATATACTTGCGTTGGAGGAAGTTCAGAGAAGGTTCACGAGGTTGATTCCTGAGATGAAGGAGTTGTCTTATGAAGAAAGGTTGAGCAGGTTGGGCTTATACTCATTGGAGTTTAGAAAAATGAGAGGTGATCTTATTGAAATGTATAAGATTCTGAGGGGGCTTGACAGGGTAGATGCAGAGAGGATGTTTCCCCTCATGGGGGAATCTAGAACTAGGGGGCATAGTTTCAGAATAAGGGGTCACCCATTTAAAACAAAGGTGAGGAGGAACTTCTTCCCTCAGAGAGTCATGAATCTTTGGAATTCTCTACCCCAGAGACCTGTGGAGGCTGGGTCATTGAATATATTTAGGTGGAGATTGACAGATTTTTGAACAATAAGGGCTTCAAGGGTTATGGGGAGCGGGCAGGAAAGTAGAGTTGAGGCCAATACCAGATCAGCCATGATATTACTGAATGATGGAGCAGGCTCGAGGGGCCAAATGGCCCACTCCTGCTCCTACTTGTTATATTATGTTCTTACTGCCCATCCCTAATTGCCCTTGAGAAGGTGGTGGTGAGCTGCCTTCTTGAACCGCTGCAGTCCGTGTGGTGAAGGTACAAAGTGCTGTTAGGGAGGGAGTTACAGGATTTTGACCCAGTGACAATGAAGGAACGGCAATATACTTCCAAGTCAAGATGGTGTTGATTTGGAGTAAAATTTGGAGGTAGTGGTGTTCCCATGTGCCTGCTGCCCTTGTCTTTCTAGGTGGTAGAGGTTGCGGGTCCAGGCAAGTGGAGAATATTCCATCGCACTCCTTACTTGTGCCTTGTAGATGGTGGAAAGGCTTTGGGAGTCAGGATGTTGGACACTCGCCGCAGAATACCAAGGGGGAGAAATTCAGTATCGCCACATTTGGGGCGTTATACTCGAGCGGGCGCGAAATTTAGCACCCGGTGCAAATTATCACCACCTACAGCTAAATTGACCTGCTTCGCCCCAGGAGGTGCTTGGAGCGCTAAAACAGGTGCTGCACGACTGTCCTAAGGCGCTAAGCCGGAGAAGCGAGGCGCTACCACCGAGGGCGGGCGCAGCGCAGGTGCGGCCAGTTAGCGATTGCACGCAGACACGCTGGCGCCAGTCAGCTCTTAAAGGGGAGGATCGATCTTGGATTGCAGCCACACCCTACACATTGGAGCCCTGATTCTCGGCCTGGACAGACCTGCTGCCACATTCTAACGCCTAGGACCATGGAGAGGGCCAGAGAGCGAGCACAGCGGTTCAGTGAGGGGGCCCTGCAGGTTCTGGTTGGCGCGGTGGAGCGCAGGCGATCTATCCTGTTTCCAGACAGTGGCAGGAGGCTGCTGTCCACCGACTATCGCAAAGCTTGGAGGGAGGTGGCTCACAGAGTGACCTCCAGCAGCATGGTGCCTAGGACCCCTGTGCATTGCAGGAAGAAGTTCAACGACCTCACTCGGGTCGTCAGGGTGAGTACCCTTTTCAGTATCCTCTTCATCCCTGCATGTGCACCTCACTTTATGGCCAAAGGGTCCTGAAAGCCCCAATGCCCAGCCCTCATCCAACACCTATGGGCCTTTCATGAAACTCACATGCACATTCAGCACTTCACACACTGTAAGGGCTATTCGTCCATGGGAGGCAGTGCAGCCAAGATCATGGCTTCACACTGTAAGGGCTATTCGACCATGGGAGGCAGTGCAGTCAAGATCAGGGCTTCACACTGTAAGGGCTATTCGACCATGGGAGGCAGTGCAGCCAAGATCAGGGCTTCACACTGTAAGGGCTATTCGACCATGGGAGGCAGTGCAGCCAAGATCAGGGCTTCACACTGTAAGGGCTATTCGACCATGGGAGGCAGTGCAGCCAAGATCAGGGCTTCACACTGTAAGGGCTATTCGACCATGGGAGGCAGTGCAGCCAAGATCAGGGCTTCACACTGTAAGGGCTATTCGACCATGGGAGGTAGTGCAGCCAAGATCAGGGCTTCACACTGTAAGGGCTATTCCACCATGGGAGGCAATGCAGCCAAGATCAGGGCTTCACACTGTACTCAGAGCCCGCCCTTTCTCTTGCAGGGCAAGCTGGCCCATAACAGGAGGCAGCAGCAATGGACCGGGGGAGGCCGGCCTCACCTTCAAGACCTCAACGATCTGGAGCAGCGAGTCCAGAGCATTATGGCAGGCCAGATGATTGGCCCCATCGCCATTGGAGATGCCGACCCCGTTCTGGACAGCAATGGTAAGGTCATCACCTTTTTGACCTCTCTCCTTCCACTTGTGCCTCACACCAGCATCCTTTGCCACTATCAAATCAATACAGTGCATTGCAGCATTCATGCCTCCCACGCTGCAGCACTCATGCCTCCCTCGCTGCAGCACTCATGCCTCCCTCGCTGCTGCCCTGTGCTCACGCTAAAGCAACTCTTGTACCTCCCTGCTTTCAGATGCTGATTCACCAGGTGGGGAGGCGGGCCCTCAAGCTGGCACTGTGAGTGAATCAGAAGGCGAGGAGGAAGAGGAAGCTGGACCATCAGTGCCACCCTCAGCCGAGGCAGCCCATGGCCATAATGGGGACACGTCTTCCCTGGAGGGGAGCAGGGGGGAAGGGTCTGAGGACGGTGCAGCTCCAGGGCCCAGCGGGCTGCAGTAACGTGGGGGGGGGGCATAGGGAAGCTTGGCGGCCTTCTCCCCGGAGGGAGAGTCTGGCCTCCAGTTCTGCTACAGTGAGCGCAGAAGAGGTGCGGCTCCTCGCTGAAATGGGCGCCCAGGTGGAGCACAGGCACACTGAGCTCATGGCTGCAGTGGCAAGGGTGCCCGAATCCATTGAGCCACTGGCAAGGAGTGTCCAGGACTTCGGCACAGCACAGGCAAGGAGTCTGCAGGACTTCGGTGCAGCACAGGCAAGGAGTCTGCAGGACTTCGGTGCAGCACTGGCAAGGAGCCTGCAGGAGTTCGGTGCAGCACAGGCAGCACAGGCGGCTTCCACGCAACTGCTTAGTGGTGCAATGCAGTCAGTGGCTGGTCTGATGCAGACGCAGATTGAGGCCACACGAACACTGACTGCTGCCACCCTCGCTGGATCGGGCACGAATCGCCGGGGCCCTCGCCGCGCCGCAGCTGGCCAGCTGTCTGTGCTTCAGCAGATTGCTCCGCATGCTGCAGTGCTGCCCCATGAGAGTGCCAGTGTGTCGTCCGACCAGGGAGTGCCTGTCCTCTGTCAGGATGGCAGCATTCCTGCTGCCAACACTGTCACTTCTCCACTGCAGCTGCCACCACCCATAGGACAGACTGCTGCCACCCATGCAGAGTTGGAGCAGTCAGCAGCCGGGCCCTCCAGGCCCAGAGCTGGTCCAGGCCGTCCATCAAGGGCATCTGCCGACTCAGTTTCTGACACTCAGCAGCCTTCCCCCAGCCTTGCTGCAGCCACTGGGGTCCCATTGCGGAGGAGCTGCAGGGTGGGAAGGGGCCAATCTCGCAAGCGAAGCAGATCACCCTCGAAGGGCAAAAAGTAGGAGGTGTGGCAAAATGCTGTTAATTTTTTTAGTGAAGGCCGAGGATCGTGGTCATTTTTTGTTAACTCTTTTGTTCATTGTCTCCAGGTTGTGAGAGCCAGTTATGTGTCTGACTGTTTTTTTGGGGGTTTCTCTCTATTACTTTGTCATGCGGGAAGGGCACACAGTTTGTTAAATAAAGAAGTGTCTTTATTCAGATTGTGCATGTTTGCTCTTTGAACTATTTGTTGCCTTGACCGGCTCAGGGGTTGCGGAACGGTTCCATTCATGTTCTTTCAATGGCACAAGCCATTCCCTCAGAGGGGGCCTAGAGCCAACTTGCAATAAGCTGCTGATGGACGGCCCTTGCACTTTGTGCCTCCCTCCGGTCCTGGTGCTCCTCCTCCTCCTCCTCCTCCTCCTCCTCTGCTGGTGCTCCAATGTCTGGTGGCAGTGGCTGAGTCCTGAGGATTGCCAGGTTATGCAGCATGCAGCACACTACAACGAAATGGGAGACTCGCACAGGTGAGTACTGAAGGGCTCCCCTGGAATGGTCCAGACAGCGGAACCGTTGCTTTAGCACGCCGATTGTGTGCTCAATGATGTTCCTGGTCGCTTGATGGCTCTCATTGTATCATTCTTCAGCAGGGGGGCTGGGCGCACGGAGCGGGGTCATCAGCCAGGTGCACAGAGGATAGCCCTTGTCCCCGAGAAGCCAGCCTCCTGGGTGAGCCGGGGCTTCGAAAAGGTCTGCCACAGAAGTCTGGCGCAGGATGAAGGCGTCGTGGCTGCTGCCTGGAAAGCGGGCATTGACAGCTAGTATCAGCTGCCTATGATCACACACCAACTGGACTTTCAACGAATGGAACCCCTTCCGGTTGCGATAATCCTCGGCATTCTCTTGCGGTGCCCGCAAAGCCACATGCGTGCAGTCAATGGCGCCCTGGACCATGGGGAAGCCCGCTATTCTTGCAAATCCCATTGCGTGCTCTTGCTGCTTGTCCAGGGTCATGGGGAAGGAAATGTACTGACGTCTACTTTTAAAGAGGGCATTCATGACTTGGCGGATGCAGCAATGCACCGCGAACTGGGAGACATTGGCAATGTCACCAGTAGCGGATTGGAAGGAGCCGGTGGCATAGAAGTTGAGAGCCACTGTCACTTTCACTGCCACCGACAGAGACGTCCTGCTCCTCAGTTGAGGCTGCCGATCTGGCTGAAGCAGGTGGCAGAGCTCAGTGACCACCTTCCTGCTGAATCGAAGCCTCCGAAAACATTGCTCCTCAGACATGTTGAGGTAGGAGAACTGCTGGCGGAATACCCTGGGAGGGTAAGGCCTCCTGTGCCGATGCCTGTTGGCCCTCCTCCATCTGGCCATGATTGGCACTCTCTCTCGGCGTCCCTGAGCCCTCTCAATGCAATGGAGAAACCCAACGTTTCCACCCATTGCAGCCCCCATAGTATGTGGCCACTCAAGGTTATGCCAGTGAAAAATCTAACCAACTACAAAGTTCTGGGCTGAAGCCAGAAGTACCTGTGCGAGCGCTGACTCAATGCAGAAAGCTCACTCCCTTTGTCTCTCTGCAAATCACTCTCTCTCTCACAGGAGTGGTCCAAAAATGGCTACCACAAAGAAGCCAGGAAGAGCCCCATTTAAATAGCGCCCCCCCAGCCCCACAGCGACTGGGAACCGTTCCAGTCAACCAGTCGCTGGGAGCGCCAGGCGGAAAGGAGGGAGGCGCCACTGAAGTTCCGATTCGGGGCGCCCCAAGGATCGTTGCACCATGAAATGACGTCAGGATCTGCGCGCGCAGCTGAGCGGGTGTTGCGGTTTTGCGCCACCGCTAAATGTCTGCTCAATTTCGCAAGAGGCGCTGTTCTCGCCACGCCCGGGCTCTAGCCGCTTCGCGCCCCACTTATTGCCCTCTTAAGGCGCTAACAGGTGGCGCTAACAACTGAATTTCACCCCCAAGTCTCTGACCTGCTCTTGTTGCCACATTATTTATGTGGCTGGTCCAGTTAAGTTTCTGGTCAATGGTGACCCCCCAGGATGTTGATGGTGGGGGATTCAGCGATAGTAATGCCGTTGAATGTCATGGGGCGATGGTTGGACTCTCGCTTGTTGGAGATAGTCATTGCCTGGCACTTGTGTGGCACGAATGTTAACTGCCAGTTATCAGCCCAAGCCTAAATGTCGTTCAGGTCTTGTTGCTTGCGGGCATGGACAGCTTCATTATCTGAGGAGTTGTGAATGGCACTGAACACTGTGCAGTTATTGGCGAACATCCCCATTTTTGACCTTATGTTGGAGGGAAGGTCATTGATGAAGCAGCTGAAGATGGTTGAGCCTAGGACACTGCCCTGAGGAACTCCTGCAGCGATGTCCTGGGGCTGTGATGATTGACCTCCAATCACCACAACCATCTTCCTTTGTGCTAGGTATGACTCCAGCCAGTGGCGAGTTTTCCCCCCCGATTCCTATTGACTTCAGTTTTACTAGGGCTTCTTGATGCCGCACTTGGTAAAATGCTGCCTTGATGTCACGGGCAGTCACTCTCACTTCACCTCTGGAATTCATCTCCTTTGTGCATGTTTGGACCAAGGCTGTAAAGAGGTCGGGAGCCGAGTGGTCTTGCCAGAACCCAAACTGTGCACCAGTGAGCAGGTTATTGGTGCGTAAATGCCTCTTGATAGCACTGTCGATGACAGCTTCCATCACTTTGCCGATGATTGAGAGTAGATTGATGGGGCGGTAATTGGCCAGATTGGGTTTGTCCTGCTTTTTGTGGACAGGGCACACCTGGGCAGTTTTCCACATTGTTGATAGATGCCAGTGTTGTAGCTGTACTGGAATAGCTTGGCTAAAGGCTCGGCTAGTTCTGGAGCACAAGTCTTCAGCACGATAGCTGGGATGTTGTCGGGGCCCATAGCCTTTACTGTATCCAGTGTGCTCAGCCGTTTTATGATATCACGTGGAGTGAATCAAATTGGCTGAAGACTGGCTTCCATGATGGCGGGGACCTCAGGAGTAGGCCGAGATGGATCATCCACTTGGCACTTTTGGCAGAAGGTGGTGCTGGGCACCACTATCATTAGGCTGTACACACTGCAGCTTATTTCTCCGATATGGGCGCTGGTTAGTCCCAAATGGATAGTGGCAGATTTTTGACAGACTCAAGTTGAAGTGGCTGTTGCACCCAATATTCTAAGGTTATCTCATCTGAATTACTTCAGGTATAGATTTGGACAGGTGTTTGGAGCACATTAGCAGCGAGAACAGAAAATTGCATGCAAGTGAAATTTAAAGGGAAGGGGGCAATTAAAGGGAAGTGTCAGGATAGGGATGAATAAATCTGAAAGTTTTTGGAAAAGTTCAGAAGACTCCTCTTCCTGCTAAGTTGGCCTGGTGGAAAAGCCAAAATTCTTCCAGCCTGCAAGCAATCCGCCTGTGTTGTGGCTTCTCACCCCTGCCCTGCCCACCCCCCCACCACCACCCCCTCGCAGGAATATCAGGCTCAATGGGCTGGATTTTCATTACGCTGTCGGGAAGGAGGCGGGACTATAACTTTCGGGTTTTAGTCCTGCCTCCATCGACGTCCAGCCAATCGATGCGATTGTCCCTTGATTGACCTTGTTGAGCCCACCCAGCGAGCTCAGCAGGCCAATTAAGGGCCACCCGGCAACAGGTGACATCACAGACTGAAATTTCAGCTGTCAAGAGTTTTTGACAGATGAAATATCAGTGTTTCACAGCTGTTTGAAGTACAGGTAAGTAAAGTTTTACTTACCTGTAAGTACAGGTAAGTAAAACTTCTTTACACACTTTAGACACACCAAACACACTTACCTTTGCACTCATGCACCCATCACTCACCTGAACACCGACATCGCGGCCCCTCCAAGTCCTTCAACCCGACGGCCCACCTGCTCTAACCTGACGTGGTTTGAAGCCGTCAGGAAATCCACACGACACCCCTCAAAATAGGGATTAGGCTAAAAACTGCCTGTTAACTACCTGTTAACAGGCAGTTAATTGGCACTAATCCCTTCCCGCCTCGGGTTGGCGGGTCCCAGTGCGGGGCGGGTACCCGCCTCCTTTGAAACTTACATGGAGGCGGGTTTTGGGTGGGATGGTGTCGGGACCCCCGAATTCGGGATTTTTGCCCCCCGCATGCCTGAAAGCCTGCCTCACGGCACACTGAAAATCTGGCCCAATGTGTCTTTCAAATCAGCAATGACTGTAGATGATTCCCTTGCACTGAATGCTGATTTCACATGGGCACCCTTTAGAACCAACATCCTATACACTTGAATGCCAGGACATGGCATGCAGGAAGTCATTGTTCCAAATTAATACTTAAATGAAGCAACATCTGTTTCATGCAGTTGCTTCTTATCCCATTGGGGTCCATTCCTCCGAAAGTGCACTACAGTGCAAAGTGGACAGAGTTCTGGTGGGATGGAACACCCACCCATATTCCACTCTTGGCCACTTGACACTGCTACAATGAAAATCTATGCTTGAAACAAATTCGGCACTCTTAGTGATGAGCTGCGTTCATAGGGAGTGCTGGTCAGAGAATCAAAACTACAATGTTGTAACCCCATTTCCAACTCATGTTCCCTTCAAGCCTGCTACCGCTGGGAACATGGAACCATGGAATTACGCCTGAATCGGTATCTGCTGAACATCTATGATTCAAGTCTTAATTGAGTCACAATATCAGAGAAATGTCTAGGCTTGGATTCAGAAAATACATCCTTAGAAAATCAACGTGCTCTTTATATGCATTGCTTTCTTTCCTGTAAAATTATATTATTGGATATTTGGATATTTTTATTTAGAGGAATAATTAACCTTATGAGACTTGTTAACAAAAGCATGATCATAAACTTTACCTAGCACCATGTACAGTAAGTTAAGAAATAAACACTATGCAAACAAAGGAAGGCAAAAGCATCTTGGGGGAAAAATTTGGTATCGCCCCATTTGGGGCGCCAATATTGGTGGTGCGCAAAGTTTAGCGCCTGGCGCTAATTATCGCTTCCGACAGCAAACTTGGCTTTTATCGTCCCTGGAGGTGATTAAAGCACTAAATCAGGCGCTACACTCCTGTCTTAAGGCGCTACACTCCTGTCTTAAGGCGCTAAGGCCGAGGAGCGAGGCACTAACTCAGAGGGCGGGCGAAGCTCATGTGATGTCAGTCAGCAATGGAACACAGACACAATGGCACCGGCCAGTTCTTAAAGGGGTGGGTTGATCTTGTGCTCCATCCACATCCTGCTCATTGCAGCCTTGAATCTTGGCCTGGAGAGACTTGTACATCAAATCTGCTGGAAAGAACAATGGAGAGACCCAGGGAAAGAGCTCACAGTGCAGCCCCCACAGTCTCTTCTAAATCGATACAAGGAAGGGCAAATCAAAATGAACCTGCAAAGTGCTGCTTAGTATCCTAAACTCCTTTACATAGTGTTGAATCTCTCCAGAAGTCTCTCTGTCTTTCTCTCAGAATGCGTGGTGCAAAAATGTCACCAGCAAAAAAAGGCAGGAAGTGGTCGCCTTTAAATAGCACTCCCCCAGTCCCTTTCTGACTGCAGAACGCACCCCTCAACCTGTCGTTGCTAGCGGCAGGCGGTAAGGCAGAGGGCGCTGTAATGTTATCTTAATAACGTAATTACGAGTCTCCCAAGCAGTTGTAGTGGAGTGCCATTTATTCAGTCCTGACTGTGTCTCATAGTACAGTACTTCAAGCATGGCCAAGATGGCGTCGGACCCCGCCCCCGGATATGACGTCAGCCGTCAACCAGCTGTCAATCAAACCCAGCTGTCTTTACGACAGCTACGGTTATCCGTACATCTTCCCCCTTCAATGAAGACATAACACAGTAACATAACATAACATATAGAACACTTGTTAACATCATATAGAAATAATCAGTGTAACTACACCGCTGAACTAATTGCAGGTAGGTATAAACCTTACCCACACCCAGGAGTCCATTAACTGTTTACAATCTTATCAATCCCTGTCTACAGGTCAAGTTTAACGACAGGCTTTCTGGTGTGCTGTGACCTGCGTGGCTGAACGGGTGTTTGCTGAATCACCCCAGTTGTATCCCTTAAGTTCATGTCTGTACCACACAGGTCCCTTGTCACATTATCACTACTGTGTCCTTCGTCACTTTGTGGCATTTCCCTCATCTCGTCTCTTTGTGGCATTTCCCTCATCTCGTCATCCTCTCCATTGTCCTGAGGCTGAAAGGTCTCTGTGGTTTTCAGTAGGTGCCTCCTGTTTCTGCGAAACACATTGCCGTTCTCTGTCATGACACTGTATGACCTGAGGGTGACCTGTTGTAGAACGGTGGCTCTTTTAGGCCATGACTCAGGCCCTTCAATGCAAACTAAATCTTTCTCCTGTAGAGGCACTAGTGTAGTGGCTGTGCGGTCATGAAGTGTTTTTTGTTTCTGTTGTAGTTTCCGAGCCTTGTCTGCCCACACCTCATCTCTGTGGTCAGGTGTGACATAACTGGGAAGTCGTGTATGGATTTTCTGACCCAGTAAGAGCTCAGCTCGAAACTTGCCACTTGCTAGCGGGCCCGCCCTGTACGACATCAGGGCCAGATATGGGTCAGTGTTGCTGTGTGCTGCTTTCTTTAATAGTCTTTTCACAATCTGTACCCCCTTCTCCGCTTTTCCATTAGCCTGAGGATAGAGCGGACTGGAGGTTACATGATTAAACTCATACTCTGAAGCAAATGACTGAAACTCATGACTGGCATAGGGAGGGCCATTATCAGAGACCAGGGTTAGAGGGATGCCCTGCCTGGCAAAGATTGACTTCAGGTGAGTTATCACAGCTCTTGATGTGGTACTGAACAAGAGAGCCATCTCCGGATAATTGGAATAATAATCAATAATTAACAAATAGTCTTTTCCTTCATAGTGAAATATATCAGTTCCGACCTTTTCCCAAGGTTGTGATGGGAGCTCTGTGGTAATGAGGGGCTCTTTTGTTTGCTTGTAGTGATACTCCTGACATGTAGCACACTCGCTGATCAACTGGTCAATATCAGAGTTCATGTTTGGCCAGTAGAGTGCCTCACGTGCTCTCCTTTTTGACTTTTCTGCACCCAGGTGCCCTTCATGTATCCTGTTGAGCATTTCTCGTCGCATAGAGGTGGGCACTACTATCCTGTCACACTTAAGCAGTAGTCCATTGACCACAGAGAGCTCAGACTGAATGTGATAATATTGTTTACATGACCCTTTCTTCCAGCCCTCTTGAAGATTTCTCATTACTTTACTCAGGACTGGGTCCTTTGATGTCTCTGTGACTATCACTGACAGTTGTTCCTGTGTGGCAGGCAATGCTGCATAGACCATATCTACATGAAGAGCCACATCCTCTTCTGATTCACTGTTTTGTGTGGCGTAAGGCGCAGCCCTGGATAGTGTGTCTGCAATGAACATTTGTGTCCCTGGCACATATGTTAGCTCAAAATCGTAACGTTGAAGTCTCATCATTAGGCGTTGTATCCGTGGTGACATGTCACACAGATTCTTCTTTGCGATCCCTAGCAGTGGCTTATGGTCCATTTCTAGGATAACCTTGGGAAGACCATAGATGTAGGTATGAAATTTTTCACACCCAAATGCCAAGCCAAGGCACTCCTTCTCGATTTGCGCGTACCGTCATGGAGCGTGACGCATATGCCACTGGTCGCCATTCTCCTTCATCTTCCTGTAGAAGGACAGCCCCTAATCCGTTCTTAGAGGCATCTGTGGACACTTTTGTCCTCTTTTTAGGGCAGAAGAACTTCAGTAGGGGTTCACTTGCTAGAATGTGCAGCAGCCCCTTCCATTCTCTCTCATGTTCATGTCCCCATTGGAACTCTGTCTCTTGGTGCAGCAGTTTTATCAGATGAACAGTTTTCACTGCTAGATTTGGAATGAATTTTCCTAGGTAGTTAACCATGCCAAGGGCCTGCTGAACCCCTTTCTTGTCCTTTGGTTTCTCCATGTCATGTATAGCCTTTACCTTTGACTTGTCTGGCTGAATCCCCTCTGTAGAGATCTTGTCTCCGAGGAATGTGATTTCATTGACACTGAACTGACATTTGTCTTTATTTAGGTTGAGTCCATACTGCTGTATTCTCTGAAGTGTTTTCTCCAGTCTGGTGTCGTGCTCCCCCTGAGTGGAGCCCCATACTACCAGATCATTCACGTACACCTGCACTCCCTCCAGGCCCTCGATGATTTGCTCCATTGCTCAGTGAAAGATTTCTGGGGCGGAGCTAATACCAAAGGGCAGACGCTGGTAGGAGTATTGACCAAACGGGGTGTTAAAAGTGCACAGCTTAGCACTTTCTTCATCAAGTTTCAACTGCCAGAAACCATGCGAGGCGTCCATCTTGGAGAAGACTTTCGCTTCTGTCATTTCGCTGACTATTTCCTCTCTCTTTGGAATTTGGTAGTGCTCTCTTTTGATATTGGCGTTAAGGTCCTTGGGATCCATGCAGACACGCAATTTATCAGTTTTCTTTGAATTGACGCAGACCATGGAATTTACCCAGTCAGTCGGTTCCTCAATCTTCTTTATGACAGCTAGTCCCTCCATGCAGTCTAGCTCTTTCCTCAGCTTTTCACAGAGAGCCACTGGAACTCTCCTGGGTGTGTGAATCACAGGTTGTGCATCCTCTCTCAGTTTGATGGAGTATGTAAAGGGCAGTGCTCCGAAACCCTGAAATACATCTGCATATTTGTGTGCTATAGTCCCATGAGTCAGATTTGTACTATCTTGGGGGGCACTCTGCACACAGTTCAGTTCATTGATAGTATAGACTCGTTTTACCAAACCCAAATCCACACAGGCCTTATCCCCCAACAGTGACTCATGTCCTTCAGGCACTATAACAAAGGTCAAAGGGTGAATGTGATTTTTTACCTTAACATTCAGCCTACACGTTCCTTTTGTATCAATGCTTTGTCCATTGTATGCCTTCAAAGACACTGTCTTGTTCAGTATTTTAGGTCGCACTTTGAGATTCCGTGCATCACTCCAACTTATGAGGTTTGCCTTAGCACCTGTATCTAGCTTAAAGGGAACAATGGTGCCATTTACCAGCAAGGGAGCTATCCAAACTTCAGTCTTTGGTCCTACAGAGTGCACTTCATTAGCATTTTTGCCCTGTTTTGACTCATTTTGCACCATTTCAACAAACAAAGTCTCTGCTCCTGTCTCTTCAGTCTCAATAGCATGCACTGTCTTTTTACCTTCAGTTTTCCCTTCCCAAAAACACATCTTGGCAAAGTGATTCCTGCCTTTACATTTTGCACAGTTCTTCCCATAAGCAGGACACTGTCTGGCTACATGTTTATTACCGCACCATCTGCATTCGTAAGGCATCATCGTCTTGAACTCCGTGGGCCCTCTTGTGTCCCTTTTGTGTACCACATCCACCGGCAGGTTTTTCAGCCCCAGGGCGCACCCGCCCACTGCTGTTCTGCTCCCTTCGAAAGTTTTCGTGTGCATGACTGAGAGTTCACTAGCATGACATATTTTCACTGCTGCATCCAAATCTAGGTCATTGTCTCTAAGCATTCTCTCCCTCACCTTCTTGTTGAGTATTCCAAAAACGACTTGATCGCGTATCATCAAGTCCGTCAAAAAAAATCAAAGGATTCTCCTTGCTTTTGCACGCAGGAGTGAAACACGAATCTTTCATACGTTTCATTCTTTTTTGGAGTGCAGTATTCATCGAACCGTTCTATTACCTTGTCCAGATCATTTTTATCATCTTTGGCTGCCAATGTAAATGTGTTAAACAGCTCGATTGCCTGCAAGCCAGCCACTGTTAGCAACAAAGCTACTTTACGTGTTCCAGAGCTAGTCGAAGCGTCAATCGCTGTGAGGTAGAGAAGAAAGTGTTGCTTGAAGACACGCCAATTTTCATCCACATTTCCTTCTAGTTGCAGGCTAGCCGGAGGTTTTATTCCTTCCATTGTTGTAGTATGTCCTTATCGTGAGTTCTATAAATCCTGGTACCATGTAATGTTATCTTAATAACGTAATTACGAGTCTCCCAAGCAGTTGTAGTGGAGTGTCATTTATTCAGTCCTGACTCTGTGTCTCGTAGTACAGTACTTCAAGCATGGCCAAGATGGCGTCGGATCCCGCTCCCGGATATGACGTCAGCTGGCAACCAGCTGTCAATCAAACCCCGTTGTCTTTACGACAGCTACGGTTATCCGTACAGGCGCCACTCAATATCCGGTCCGGGGCATTGTGCACTCGACTGACGTCATGATCTGTTGACGCAGGAGATCGTGGCGGTAGTGTTTAACGCTGCCGCAAAATATCTAGTTAATTTCGCGAGAGGCACAGATATCGCTGCGCCCGGGCGCTAGTTGCTTTGCGCCCCACTTGGCACCCTCTTAAGGTGCTAACGGGAGGTGCAACCAACTGAATTTTTCTCCCCTTGTGTTTGCCACCAAGATTTTTTCAGCTTTTTTTTTTGATTACTGTACGACTACTTCATGCACAATTACAATGTATAATGAAGGAAAACTGAATCATGTTAGAAATAAAAACTGCTTGTGACAATTTATGCTTCTTATTACTTTTTTGTTTGGTAAAGTTACAAGTGACTGAAATTCAATAATTGTTTATTAATGGATTTAGATGCTTTTACATCGATCTTCAACAACCGGGCACACATTTTAAGTTGGGCCAGAGGTTCCAGGCCAGAAGCGTGAGTACGGTCGGGTTACTCACGCATCTGGCCGTTGGAAATGCCGGTGTTCAGCAGGAACAGCGCATGCGGGGAACGCCGGCATTTCCAGACCCGAGGTCTATTCACAGCGCGTGTGACTGCACAGGCAGCGCTTGCGCAGTGAACTTTGTAGATTTCACTGATGGATTCAGTGAGGGTAAGTCCCTAGAACTTACACGTGAAAAAAGCAAGTGTAAAGTTGTTCATTGGCTGGGGAAGGAGATATATTTTATGGAGGAGCTTATGAAATGCAATATTTAGGTTTGGGAAAGGGAGGGAAGTTATTTTAAGAAATTTTAACTAAGTTTTAAACTTTAATTTTTTTTTTTTTAAACGGGTTTTCAGAACGGTAGGTAGAAGGAGCAATTGTGGCTGTGTGAATGGAATGTGAGAATGAGTTATGTATGTATGTCCACATATATTCCTTTACGTATATGTATGTATGTTTTATATTCCTTTACTAATGTGTATGAATGTATGTTTTTAATTATGATTTTCCAATAAGTTACTTTCTCTGAAAGTCATAATTAAATAATACATTCATACACATAAGTAAAGGAATATATACATAACACGCAAAGGAATATATACAGACATACATACTTTCAGAAGCTCCACGATAATAAATATCTTCCTCCGCAGCCTCTGGAGCAACTGTACCCATGCTTTTTTCATGTGTAACTTGTAATGACTTGACCTCACTGAAAGCATTAATGAAAGCGGCGAATTATACTGCGCACGCGCTGCCTGTGCAGTCGCACGCGTTCTGCCTCTGAACCCCTTCGTTCAGAGGACAGGAAATGCCGGTTTTCCCCAAATGCACTGTGCATGCTGAAAACCGGCATTTCATCCAGCCAGATGCGTAAGTACCCCGACCGTACTAGCGCATTTGGAAGGGAATTACTGGGCCAACATTTTACATGTCAATAAAATGAAAAATTTAACAATTGCACGACTTGCCCCCTTGCATCTGCGACTGAGGGTCCAAGGAGGTGCATTGCGCAAGAGGTCATCATCGTACGTATCCTCACACTGTTCCCTTTGGGGAACTGTATGAAGTGGTGGAAGGATTTATGGCCGTGATTAACGCTCATTCCGTGACCGTAACCATCTTTGAACCAGCCATTAGGGTGGTTAGTCCTATGGCGGGAGGGTTTTACGGGCTCCCACAACCCATCTGAGTGGGGTGGGGCCACCAACACCCACGGACGCAAGTATCCCGCTGGATGTCCACCCAGAATTTAAAGTTGGAACTCCGACTCCACTTGCCGGGACTGTCTGGAGTGGGGTTCAAAACCCTACTCCTTCTGGCCCAGCGGCGGGGATGCTTACTGCTACGCAAAAGGCCCACTCCGCACAAAAGGTGATACCCATACGTTTCCTGCGCCTTTTCCCTCCCCGTGACTGGAGCCCTATGCTGCCATTTCACGTTGCTAATCGGATTGGGCCTTTGTCATAGCGGTAGGATCCCCGCCGCTGGGCCAGATCAGGGTAGGGTTTCGAGCCCCACTCCAGACAGTCCCGGCAAGTGGAGTCAGAGCTCCGGCTCTAAATTCTGGGTTGACATCCAGTGGGATATTTGCGTCCGTGGGTGTGGGTGGCCCCCCCTCCTTGTATAGCTTGTGGGAGCCCGTAAAACCCTCCCGCCATAGGACTAACCGCCCTAATGCCTGGTTCAAAGATGGTTACGGTCACGGAATGAGCGTTAATCATGGCCATAAATCCTTCCACCACTTCATACAGTTCCCCAAAGGGAACAGTGTGAAGACACGTATGACGACGACATTGCTAAATAAATAAATGGAATTAAAAAAATTCTTTTAGGGCTTTTAAAAGTCTTTAAATTGCTTTAATTCTGTTTAAAACTACTTCAGATTACTCAAAATAATGTAAACATTTAAAAAAGTTTATGAAAGTTACCAAAATCTTCAAAAAACTTCCAAAAACCTATTTAAACTGCTGCTTTGCATGTAAAAATGGTTAGCAGTTTGACAGAAACATTGGGGGCGTGTCCAGTGAAACTGAGACCTCAAGGGGCGTGTCTCACTTGCACTGCACACTCCTGACTTCGCGCTGGCTGCACTCCTGGGCGGCGTGATGTCATACGCTGCCCGGGATTCTTCTTCTGGAAACACCAATTCCAGGCGTCCCTGGAGCTGATCGGCAGTAGCGCGGGGTAAGTGTAAATACGGGGCTTGCACGCGCTGCAAGCCCCGTTCTGGAATTTCTGGGCCGTTGTTTTTTGTTTTGATCAAAGGATTTTTGCAACTTGTGGCTGTTTTCTGTAACCTGATAGGTCATTGTGGTGGCTAAGTTATTTTGGAAAGAATTCCATACCTATAGTTTCATTCCTGTATTATTTGCACTTTTGTCAATGAAGGGAGAGCGAAAAACACATCAGTACCGAAAATCCTCAGCACACAACCCCAGTAATTATGCCAGGATCACACCCACCTTCCAGTGCTGACCTGATCAGAGTAAGTGAGGTCACTGGGAGGGCATCTAATTTGCATAGGGCAGAAGGCCACAGACATGACTGTGGATGCATCTCTGGTGCCTATCTGCTGCATGCAATCGAATATCCGGCATCTGGCTACCTTTGAAGATTCTCCAGGGTTCTAGGCAACCTCCCTCCCCAGACCTCATGCAGACTTCCATTTTTTGGGGGTCCAGGCCGCTTGCCTGATGGGGTCCACTACCACCCATCTGGAGGCCAATATACTTCATCTCATTTGGTGTAGCAGCCTCCAATTACTATGCCAGGTCCTGAATGAGCTTGGAAGTGGGAACTCTAGACATAAGAATCCTCACCCCTGTCTTTGTGTCCAACAAGAATCGCCATGTAAGGGGCAGGCAGAGGTTCCTCCCCTTACAAGGCATGCCAAGAAATGCAGGAACTCACGGAGACCTAGTGCAACCCTGCCATTTGCTGATGGGTTCTGCCAATCTCCCACCAGAGTTACTGCAGGCGACTGGCCCAACTCCAGCAGATTTTCAGGACCACTAACTCTAAAAAGATACCTTCTACTTTCACACTCTCCACATGAGATAACAAGGCACCAGGTACTTCTCGGGATAACACATGTAATACTAATTCATATGATTCCCTCCACAACACACAGAGACAAATTGAACACTCACATTCGACCACAAGCAGTAACATTTTTTTTAACTTTTGTTACTGTGTCTCCAGCCACAGTCCCTTCCTTGCCACATTCTGTTGCAGTGGGGAAACTTGTAGTAGAATGTACACTTTTGGTCACTGTTTATGAAATAAATAATAGTGTTACAACTTCTAGATATTCTCAAGTTCAGCATTTCAGTCACTCTCATCAATAGATCTCACGCCCAATGGGATCCAAAGTGTACCTTTCCCTGCCCAGTATCTAGTAAATGACAGCATGACCCAGGGATTGTAGCCATACTCCATATGTTAGTTACTAAAATGTATCATGTGTTGCCACTTGAAATCTCTCCTTGCAGAAGGTGGATTGAAATAGAAAGAAAGACTTGCATTTATATAGCGCCTTTCATGACCACTGGACATCTTTACAGCCAATGAAGTACTTTTGGAGTGTAGTCACTGTTGTATTGAGGGAAACGCAGCAGCCAATTTGCGCACAGCAAGCTCCCACAAACAGCAATGTGATAATGACCAGATAATCTGTTTTTTTGTTACGTTGATTGAGGGATAAATATTGGCCAGGGCACCGGGGATAATTCACCTGCTCTTCTTCGAAATAGTGCCATGGAATCTTTTACGTCCACCTGAGAGAGCAGACAGGGCCTCGGTTTAACGCCTCATCCGAAAGACGGCACCTCCGACTGTGCAGCACTCCCTCAGCACTGCACTGGAGTGTCAGCCTAGCTTTATGTGCTCAAGTCCCTGGAGTTGGACTCTGAACCCACAACCTTCTAACTTAGAGCCACAGCTGACACAAAGAATTACATTTTTACATCGCCTTTCATGACCACCGGACATGCCAAAGTGCTTTACAGTCAATTAAGTACTTTTTGAAATGTAGTCACTGTTGTAATGTGGGAAACGTGGTAACGAATTTGTGCACAGCAAGCTCCCACAAACAGCAAAGTGATAATGACCAGATAATCAGTTTTTTGTTATGTTGTTTGAGGGGTAAATATTGGCCAAGACACCGGGGATAACTCGAAATAGTGTCATGGGATGAAATAGCACTTTATTGAGATCAGAAACAGTTTCAAACCATCAACTGGTTTATCTATCTTCTTCTATATATATAAAGCAGTATGTCTGTCCGTCTGTCTGTATGTCTGTCTGTCCATTTGTCTGTATGTCTGTCTGTATGTCTGTCTGTCTGCTATACACTCAAAAGTTATAGAGCGTACCTACACATATGTTATATCAAAAGAAAGCTGATGATCAGGGGAGTGTCATAAGTGTATTTACTTTTTGGTCAGACAAAAATAGTTCAGACAGTATACAAAAATCCGCTCATTAGCGGTTGACCAATCCTACCGCTCATTAGTGTTGAGTGACATGATGCTTCACCAATCCTACAGTTCAGTGACCTGATGGTTGACCAATTGGTGCGTCATGGGCGGGACCTAATCCTGCAGCCTCCCGAAACTTCGCCGCCATTTTATCCCCTGCTTTTCCTCAGGCAGGGCAGCTGCGTCGGCCCGCCAGAGTGGGAGGTGAGTTCGGGTCACTCGGGCCAGGTCTCACAACCGCTCAGCCCGAGACACAGAGTGGGGGAACGGCAGCGGGCGGCCGTCAACTGCGCGGCCCAACACTCAGGGCGGGGGAGCGGCAGCGGCCGGCCGTCAACCGCGTGGCCCTCTAAACTGCCCTGGCAACGCCGGCCCCCCCCGCTAGTGTTACATAAAATACATGAATGAGCAATATACAGTGAGTACAATCAATTCATTTCACTACACTCTTCAGGTATGGAAAATAATAAAGACAAACTTACTAAATCTGTAAACTGGCTTATCTCCTTTTGCTAAGCTACTTGTGCTAAGCTGGTACAGATTTGTAAAATAAAGAGACAGCTGATTACTGCTGCTGTCATTACAGATCACTCTGGCCTAAATTTTAATCCTTTGGTAGGTTGGGTGAGGGGGCCAAGGTGGGGGCGGCTCAGAAGCTGTCGGGAAACCCGGGAGAATGGGTTTCCCGCAGGCCTTGCCGATTTTAATGGCAGAGCCTGATTTGCATTTGAAACCTCTGTTTCCCACCTGCAGCGACCAGATGGAGAGGCTGGCTGGCTGCAGATGGGTAGGCCTACGGCACTAGGCTGCAGAGAGCAGGAGGGAAGGGATCGAGTGGGGGCCGGAGGATGTTAGTGGGGCCAGGCGCTGATCGGGGGGTGAAGGACTGAAGCATGTTTGGGAAGGAGGGGGAGGCAGGGGCTGATCAGGGGGAGGGGGTCGGAAGATGATCTAGGGGGCTGGAGTCTAATCGGGGTGACGGATTCGAGCATTGGGGGGCAAGAGTCTGATCAGGGTGCCGGACTCAAGCATTGGGGGGCCGGGGGCTGATCAGGGGGCTGAAGATCATCGGTGGGTCAGAGGCAGGGAAGTCAATCAGAGGCCTTGGGGGGGGGAATCGGAGGCCTGGGGGGGAGGTGAATATTGGAGACCTCGTGGGGAGGGGGGGTGTCTCCGATTGTGGGGGGTGGGTTAGGCAGGGACCCTGGATCCTGGAGGTAAATGTAAAGGCACTTACCTCCTGGATCCAGCAGGCCTCGCCTTACTTTAGCTGTCGGGCTTCCTGAGGTCTATAACACCAGACCAGCCACTGTTAAATTTAAAATAGTTGTTAAATTTGAGGCACGCCAGCCTCATTATAATATTTAAATAAGCGACCCAGCTCCTGGGAGTGGGTTGGTTGCCCGTCCCCCCCTGTCCCGCCTCTGTTAAAACCGGAAGTGGGCGGGTTGGAGGTGGGTTGGGGTAGGGATTCAGATTTTTAACACTTTAACTTCCCACCTGACTCCAACTCCCCTCTCTGTGTCAGGGAGAGAGAGAAAACAAGCGAACATGAGTGTATGCACTTTGGGAACAGCTCCCCTTAAGTCTCTGAGATGGGGGTTTGGTCCATTGAACTGTCAATCGCAATTACATCTTGACTGAGGTAATTTGATGAGTGAGCACCAGGTTCCCAACTGTCCACTTAACTCATTACTGCCATTCATAATATCACTTACACAATAATTCCAGCAGGAAGGGTTTTCCACCTTATCTGTACAGGTTATAGGTTTCTATGAATTTAAATTTTACCAAATTTAAAGTAAACACTGAGAGGAAGCCTCGTTAACAAGTAGATGAAGCAGCTAAACTTTCAGCTGGAACCCATTACATACTTTACGATTTGCTCATTCCTGAGTTGTGAATGTTATGCAATTCTGCACAAATTAATATTTTCCTGGAGGAATAGGGATGCCATCTGACTGTTCATTGTGTGCACTGCTTATTGTGCCCACTCCCACTGTTATGGTTTCTGCTTCATTTAAACCTAAATGTCACCAAAGACCTGCTCAGTTGCAACAGATTTTTGCAGTGCTAGTTTGGGAGAAATCATCCATAATATGATAATAATTGTAGTTATCACAGTAAAGGTAATTTCATCTATGTCATTAAATATCAATTAGATCTTTTTCAAATCATTATCATTGTCTCATCCAATGATGCTGAGGGGTTGTTTCTTTTGTAAGGGGAATAGACAGGCGTTTCTGCAGCCACAAACAAGACTCCAGGATGGTAAGTTGCCTCCCTGGTGCAAGGGTCAAGGATGTCTCAGGGTGGCTGCAGGGCATTCTGGAGGGGGAGGGTGAACAACCAGTTGTCGTGGTGCATATAGGTACCAACGATGTAGGTAAAAGACGGGATGAGGTCCTAGAAGCTGAATATAGGGAGTTAGGAGGTAAATTAAAAATAGGACCTCAAAGTTAGTAATCTCTTGATTGCTACCAGTGCCACATGCTAGTCAGAGTAGAAATAGAAGGATATTTCAGGTGAATACTTGGCTAGAGGAATGGTGCAAGGGGGAGGGTTTCAAATTCCTGGGACATTGGAACCGGTTCTGGGGGAGGTGGGACCAGTATAAACTGGACGGTTGGCACCTGGGCAGGACAGGGACCGATGTCCTAGGGGGAGTATTTGATAGTGCTGTTGGGGAGGGTTTAAACTAAAATGGCAGGGGGTTGGGAACCTGTGCAGGGAGACAGAGGAAAGGGAAGCAAGGACAGAAACAAAAGACAGGAAGGAGAAAAGCAAAAGTGGAATGCAGAGAAATCAAGGGTGTAAATTAAACAGGGCTACAGTAAATAATAATTCTAAAAGGACTAAGAGTGTTAAAAAAACCTGAAGGCTTTGTGTCTTAATGCGAGGAGCATTCGTAATAAGGCGGATGAATTAGCTGCGCAAAAAGATGTAAACGGATATGATGTAATTGGAATTATGGAGACATGGCTCCAGGGTGACCAAGGCTGGGAATTCAACATCCAGGGGTATTCAATATTCAGGAAGGACAGGCAAAAAGGAAAAGGAGGTGGGGTAGCATTACTGGTTAAAGAGGAAATTAACACAACAGTAAGGAAGGATATTAGCTCTGATGATGTGGAATCTGTATGGATAGAGCTGAGAAATACCAAGGGGCAAAAAACATTAGTGGGAGTTGTATTCAGACCCCCAAACAGTATTGCTGAGTTTCGGGATGGCATTAAATGGGAAATTAGAGACGCGTGCAATAAGGGCACATCAGTTATCATGGGTGACTTTAATCTACATATAGATTGGGCTAACCAAATTAGTAACAATACTGTGGAGGAGGAATTCCTAGAGTGTATACGGGATGGATTCCTGGACCAATATGTTGAGGAACCAACTAGAGATCAGGCCATTTTAGACTGCGTATTATGTAATGAGATAGGATTAATTAGCAATGTTGTTGTGCAAGGCCCCTTGGGGAGGAGCGACCATAATATGATAGAATTCTTCATTAAGATGGAGAGTGAAGTAGTTGACTCAGAGACTAGGGTCCTGAATTTAAATAAAGGAAACTACGATGGTATGAGGCGTGAGTTGGGTAGGATGGATTGGGGAACGTTACGTAAAGGGTTGACGGTGGATAGGCAATGGTAAACATTTAAAGATCGCAAGGATGAACTACAGAATTTGTTCATCCCTCTTTGGCATAAAAATAAAACAAAAAAGGAGACTCAACCGTGGCTAACAAGGGAAATTAGAGATAGCATAAGATCCAAGGAGAGGGCATATAAATTGGCCAGAAAAAGCGGCAAACCTGAGGATTGGGAGCAGTTTAGGATTCAGCAAAGGAGGACAAAGGGATTAATTAAGAGGGGGAAAATAGAATATGAGAATAATCTTTCAGGGAACATAAAAACTGACTGTAAAAGCTTCTATAGCTATGTGAAGAGAAAAAGATTGGTGAAGTCAAGCGTAGGTCCCTTGCAGTCAGAATCAGGGGAATTTATAATGGGGAACAAAGAAATGGCTGACCAATTAAATACATACTTTGGTTCTGTCTTCACAAAGAAGGACACAAATAACCTTCCAGAGATGTCGGGGAACATAGCGTCTAATGAGAGGGAGCAATTGAATGAAATCAGTATTTGTAGGGAAATGGTGATAGGGAAATTGATGGCATTGAAGGCCGATAAATCCCCAGGGCCTGATAATCTACATCCTAGGGTAGTTAAGGAAGTGGCCTTAGAAATAGTAGATGCATTGCTGGTCATCTTCCAAAATTCTATAGACTCTGGAATAGTTCCCATGGATTGGAGGGTAGCTAATGTAACCCCACTATTTAAAAAAGGTGGTAGAGAGTGTTATAAATCTCATCATCAACAAACTACTTATGAAATAACGCTGGACGGCCAGCTGGTGGCGCCATCCAAGGAGTATAAATACTCGGGCGTGGGCCCCAGCTATCCAGGGACATTTTATAAGACAAGGAGCTAGTGAAATACAGCTAGACCTCCATGTTCTGAAACAAGTTGATTAAAGCCTTGCTTTATGCTCAAACCAAGTGCGTAGTGAGTTTTATTACGTCAGAGAGAAAATGGGGAATTACAGACTGGTAAGCCTGACATCGGTAGTGGGGAAAATGCTAGAGTCCATTATAAAGGATGTAATAGCAGAGCACTTGGAAAACAGTGACAGGATCGGACAAAGTCAACATGGATTTACAAAAGGTAAATCATGCTTGACTAATCTACTGGAATTTTTTGAGGATGTAACTGGTAGAATAGATAAGGGAGAACCAGTGGATGTGGTGTATTTGGACTTTCAGAAGGCTTTCGATAAGGTCCCGCATAAGAGATTAGCGTGCAAAGTTAAGGCACATGGGATTGGGGGTAAGGTACTGACTTGGATAGAGAACTGGTTGGCAGACAGGAAGCAAAGAGTTGGAATAAACGGGTCTTTTTCCGAGTGGCAGGCAGTGACTACTGGGGTAGCGCAGGGATCGGTGCTAGGACCCCAGCTATTCACAATATATATTAATAATCTAGACGAGGGAACTAGATGTAATATCTCCAAGTTTGCAGATGACACAAAGCTGGGTGGGCGTGTGTGCTGTGAGGAGGATGCAGAGAAACTCCAGTGTGATTTGGACATATTGGGTGATTGGGCAGATGCATGGCAGATGCAATACAATGTAGATAAATGCGAGGTTATCCACTTTGGTGGCAAAAACAGGAAGACAGATTATTATCTGAATGGCAATAGATTGGGAAAAGGGGAAGTGCAACGAGACCTGGGTGTCCTTGTGCACCAGTCCATGAAGGTAAGCATGCAGGTGCAGCAGGCGGTTAAGAAGGCAAATGGTATGTTGGCCTTCATAGTGAGAGGATTCGAGTACAGGAGCAAAGATGTCTTGCTGCAGTTGTACAGGGCCTCGGTGAGACCACACCTTGAGTATTGTGTACAGTTTTGGTTGCCTTATCTGAGGAAGGATGTTCTTGCCATGGAGGGAGTGCAGCGAAAGTTCACCAGACTGATACCTGGGATGGCAGGAATGACATATGAAGAGAGATTGGGTTGATTATGCTTATATTCGCTAGAGTTTAGAAGAATGCGAGGGGTTCTCATTGAAACTTATAAAATTCTAACAGGACTAGACAGACTAGATGCAGGAAGGATGTTCCCGATGGCGGGGGAATCCAGAACCAGGGGTCACAGTCTAAAGATAAGGGGTAAGCCATTTAGGACTGAGATGAGAAGGAATTTCTTCACCCAGAGAGTGGTGAACCTGTGGAATTCTCTAGCACAGAAGGCAGTTGATGCCAACTTATTAAATAATATTCAAGAAGGAGTTAGGTATATTTCTTTAGGCTAAAGGGATCAAGGGATATGGGGAGAAAGCAGGGACAGGGTACTGAATTTGGATGATCAGCCGTGATCTCATTAAATGGTGGAACAGGCTCGAGGGGCCGAATGGCCTACTCCTGCTCCTATCTTCTATGTTTCTATATTTCTATACTTCCCCTGGCTCGAGTGTCTAGGACTAGGGGGCATAGTCTCAGGATAAACGGTCGGCCATTTAAGACTGAGATGAGGAGGAATTTCTTCACTCAGAGGGTTGTGAATCTTTGGAATTCTCTGCCCCAGAGGGCTGTGGATGCTGAGTCTTTGAATATATTCAAAGCTGAGATACATAGATTTTTGGACTCTAGGGGAATCAAGGGATATGGGGATCAGGCGGGAAAGTGGAGTTGAGGTTGATGATCAGCCATAATCTTATTGAATGGCAGAGCAGGCTCGAGGGGCTGTATGGCCTACTCCTGCTCTTATTTCTTATGTTCTTATATCCACTTTCGGCATTAAGATGTATATTCTATGCCCATCACAATATGTGGGTTAGAATACTGCCTGTTACATTCCAACAGTGTGGAAGTAAGCTCACAGTAGCTTTTGAAAATAAGAAACTCTCTTCAGAAATTGTCTCCTTTATTAGTCACCTTTTAAGAAAAATATTCAAAACAGTCCCAAAAAAATGGCAGGCCTGAAATTTGGATTTTTGTTGTGCTTCAAACTTGGTGCAGATCTGCTGCAGGTGATAGCCATTTGGGGCGTAAGTCAGACATGCCAGAGATACATGCTAAATTCTGGTAGAGCTTGCTGCAGGCAGAAGATTCATCTTCCCCAAAGTGCTGCATGTATGCAAATTACAAGATAATAAGGGGAAAAGCTGCTGTCCCAGAAATTCTGCTATTTCTACCATAATTGAAATAGATTTAACTTAAGCTTGTATATAAGAAAGGGAAATGATCTGCATACCTCGTCAAACCAGGAAGTGGTTGAGCTCACAAGTTCTGACTGTGCACAAACCTGATTGGAAATATAGAGGTCAATATTAACACCCCCACGACAGGCATGACAAAGTCGAGGGGGGGAGGGGTTGGGTTTAAAAATAAAAACTAAGGAAAACGTCCCCAACTCATGCATACGCACTTGCTGCCATTTTAAGACGGCAGGTTTCAAGACATGCGTGTGTCCCTTTCTTAGAGAGGTGGAACACTCCATGAGAATATTTAAATCAGGCTCCCACAGTGCACTTTGGAGCCTGATTTAAATTTAACAGCTGAAGGCCATGTTTCCCAGCACACGGGAAACCTGGCAGTGAAATGGAAACGGGAACAGCCGGCTGGAACAGGTAAGTGCCTTTTAGGGAATTCCTTTTGGGCCAGGAGGGAGCAGGAGTGCACCCCCGGCCCCTCAAGCAAACCTTCTGCCGATCGGAGCTTCTCCAAGCGCTTTGATCATCGACGCCCACCCCCACCACCCCTGATTTATGGCCTACTCCCACGATCAGCTGACACCCCCCCAACCAACGCCCGATCTCCAGCCTGCCCTGCGTTTAGCTGACCCTCCCCCCAACCCCTGATCTTTCCCTCCCTCCCTCGCCATTGCTGGGCTCTTCCACCCGCCCCCCACTTCAACCCCTGATTGTTCCAGATTGCCAGGGACCATCCCCAAAAGTCAGGAGTGTGATGGAATATTCTCCACTTGCCTGGATGAGTGCAGCTCCAACAACACTCAAGAAGCTCAACACCATCCAGGACAAAGCAGCCCGCTCGATTGGCACCCCATCCACCACCTTAAACATTCACTCCCTCCACCACTGGCGTACCGTGGCTGCAGTGTGTACCATCTACAAGATGCACTGCAGCAACTCGCCAAGGCTTCTTCGGCAGCACCTCCCAAACCCGCAACCTCTTCCACCTAGAAGGACAAGGGTAGCAGACACATGGGAACACCACCACCTCCAACTTCCCCTCCAAGTCACACGCCATCCTGATTTGGATATATATTGCCGATTCTTCATCGTCATTGGGTCAAAATCCTGGAACTCCCTACCTAACAGCACTGTGGGAGTACCTTCACCACATGGACTGCAGCGGTTCAAGAAGGTGGTTCACCACCACCTTCTCAAGAGCAACTAGGGATGGGCAATAAATGCTGTCCTTGCCAGCGACGCCCACATCCCATAAAAATGAATTTAAAAAAGAGTCCCGTTGCCTTTCATTTCTGTCAGCCGGTCAGCCTGTCAATTTGGCTAGCTGTCGGGTGGGAAATGGAAGAAGAAAATTATAATGATTTCCCCCTACCTCTATCCCCCACTCCCTCCCCGCCTCCCTAGAAATATCGGGGCCATCAGGTTTGACTGGAGTGATTAGAAAAATAATTTCTCAGCTGTGCAGCTAAGAAAGGATTCTGCAAATTGCCTTTCACCATTTTCAGGCAGGGAAATCTTTTTCATCCCACCCTTCTGTCATGGAGCACTTACCATAGGCTCACTTTGGCCATTCCCATGTATGTTCTATGACGGAGGCAGAACAGGAGCAGGGCAAGCGAAAATGACAGAGGCACACCAAAGGAGGATAAGACCAACTAGGAGATACACTTCCACCTGTGTGCAGCTGGGCAGTGAGCCGCCCCCAGATTCACCGATGTAGCTGTCGGAGAACTGCTGCATGAAGGCAGGCAGAGGAGGAAGGTTCCTGTTAGGACCTTCAGGGAGAACTTCTCCTACCTGCACCTAAGCCAGGTGCAGTGTGTTTGGAGGCTCCGCTTCACCAAGGAGGTGGTCACAGAATTCTGCCACCTATTGGAACCAGACCTGCAGCCTCAGAGCAGGACGATGACAGCTCTGCCAGTGGCCCTCAAGGTCACCGTGGTCCTGAATATTTTCTTTAGCGGATCCTCACAGGCTGGAACAGGCGACGTAGCAAACATCTCCCAGTTAATAAGAACATAAGAACATAAGAAATAGGAGCAGGAATAGGCCACTTGGCCCCTCGAGCCTGCTCTGCCATTCAATAAGATCATGGCTGATCTAGGGCTCAAAGCCACTTCCCAGCCTACTCCCCATAACCCTTCACTCGCTTATCTTGCAAAAATTTGTCTATCTCCACTTTAAATATATTTAATGACCAATCCTCCACAGTTCTCTGGGGCAGAGAATTCTACAAATTTACGACCCTCTGAGAGAAGAAGTTCCTCCTCATCTCAGTTCTAAAAGGGCGACCCTTTATTCTGAGACTGTGCCCCTGAGTTCTAGATTTCCCCATGAGGGGAAACATCCTCTCTGCATCTAACCTGTCGAGCCCCCTCAGTATTTTATATGTTTCGATAAGATCACCTCTCATTCTTCTAAATTCCAACGAGTATAGGCCCAGCCTGCTCAACCTTTCCTCATAAGTCAAACCCCTCATCTCTGGAATTAACCTAGTGAATTGTCTCTGAACTGCCTCCAATGCAAGTACAGGCAGGCTATCCTTTATCCGAAAACCTCGGGACCAGCCGTGTTTCGGTTTTCGGAGAATTTCGGATTTCGGAAGGTGGGTCGGCGGGGGTCCGCGGGGGGGTCGGCGGGGTGTCGTGCGCACGACTTACGCTGACGCTGAACGAAAAAACCTTCGGTTTTTAGAGGGTTTCGGTTTTCGGAAGTTCGGATAAAGGGTAGTCTACCTGTATATCCTTCCTTAAATAAGGAGACCAAAACTGTAAGCAGTACTCAAGGTGTGGTCTCACCAATACCTTGTACAGTTGTAGCAGGATTTCCCTGCTTTTATACTCCAACCCCATTGATATAAAGGCCAACATTCCATTTGTTGCCTTTTTGATTACTTGCTGTACCTGCATGCTAACTTTTTGTGTTTCATGCACAAGGACCCCCAGGCCCCTCTGAACTGTAGCATTTTGTAATCTCTTTCTGTTAAATCCGTGAATCTTGCTGTATGCTGTCCTTCAATAAATAGACAGAGACTGCAGAGGAACAATCAACAGGTGTTTACTGGATGAGGGTTACTCTAAAACTAACAGTACAGATCCCTACTCAGGGTTTATATACAGGTGTGGTCACTGCCGGTACTACAGTATACAGGAGCTGTAAAAAGTAGTTCTCCCCTTAAAGGTACATACACTACAATTCCTCCCCTTTTAGATTAACAGTACCATAACATTCATTTAACAGTTAACACTTTTAACATGTAACATTAACTGAAAATAGTCCATTTATAAATTCAGTCTTTGGGGCGGCTTCCTGATCCTTTCTGGATAGCGCCTTTCCTGAGTGTCTTGCTCTTGGTGCGGAGGCGATTCTGCCCCCCTGTCGTCGGTTGGTTCATCAGCTTCCGATGCTACTGTTTCTGGGGTAGATGCTACCTGTATGTCGGGTTCATCACCAGGTACGCGAGACATGGGGCTAACTCGTTCCTGTGACGCTAGGACCTGGTCGACATGGCATCTCACAATGTTCTCCCCAACATCCACTGTGTACATTAGTGGCCCCTGCCGTGTGCATATCGTTCCTGGTTGCCATTTCTCTGTTCGGTAGTCACGGGCCAAGACCAGTTGCCCTACATTGAAGCTCCTTGTCGGCTTCTCATGGATGTGCTGGAATTGCTTATTCTCAACATTTCTTCGTGCATTTGGTCTGAGCAAATCCAGACGAGATCTCAACCTTCGGTTAAAGAACATCATGGCCGGGGTCCGGTTGGTAACTGCATGTGTCGCATTTCTGTAGGCCAACAGGAAATTGTCCACCTTATGCTGCAGTGAAATGTCGTCATCGCACATGGCCCCTACTGCCTTTTTAAAGGTTTGTACGAACCTCTCAGCCAATCCATTTGTGGCTGGATGATAAGGGATGGATGTGTAATGCCTTACCACATTCCTTCTCATAAATTTCCGAAACTCTTCGGACACAAACTGTGGTCCGTTATCAGAGCAAATCTGCTCTGGCAAGCCGTTCCTGGCAAATATGCTCCATAGGACTGCAATCGTTTTCTCCGTGGTGGTGGAGGACATTTTGATCACCTCAGGCCATTTCGAGTACGCATCCACGGCTATTAAGAACATTGAGTCCATGAATGGACCAGCAAAATCAATATGCACCCATTGCCATGGAGAGGAGGGCCACTCCCATGGGTGTAGAGGGGCATGTGGTGGTGCATTTTGGACCTTCTGGCATCCTGAGCAGCTCTTTGTCAGGTCCTCGATTTGCTGATCGATCCCCGGCCACCACACATAAGCCCTAGCAAGGCTTTTCATTTTCACCCCTCCCAGATGGCCTTCGTGAAGCTCATTGAGCACTCTCTCCCTTAACTTGGGTGGAATTACCACTCGGGATCCACACATCAAGGTCCCCTGGCATACTGACAGCTGTTCTCTTCTGGATGAGAATGCTGGCAACAGTGAGTCGCCATGTGTTGGCCATCCCTTCACCGTCAAATCATATACCCGAGACAGTGTCGGGTCATTTCGGGTCTCCTTCTCTATATCCGCGTTAGTTACTGGCAAGCGTTCAATTATAGTCGAATAAAATATTTCGAAAGGGTCCACTGCTGGTGCTTCCTCCACAGTAGGCAGTGGCAGGCGTGATAGCCCATCAGCGTTTCCATGCTGTTTCGTGCCCTTCTACTCTATTTCATATTGGTTCACCCCTAGAAAAAGGGACCATCTTTGTAGCCGTTGCGCAGTCATCACCGGAATGCCCTTCTTTGGATTAAAGATGGAGACAAGTGGTTGGTGGTCAGTCAGCAAAGTGAACTTCTGCACGTGCAGATAGTGGTTGAACTTTTTCACTCCCCACACTAGGCTGAGGGCCTCCCTGTCAATCTGGGCGTAGTTACGCTCGGCTGAGGTTAGTGACCGAGACGCAAAGGCTACTGGCCCCTCTGAGCTGTCCGGGAATTTGTGCAACAGCACCGCTCCAATACCATAGGGTGATGCATCACACGCCAACCGAATTGGTAGTACTGGGTTGAAATGAGCCAACACCTCTTTTGATGTGATCAATTCTTTGCACTTCTGGAAAGCTCGTTTACATTCGTCATTCCACTTCCATGGTACCCCCGTTTGCAGTAGGGTGTTCAGTGGGTATGGTACGGTAGACAAATTCGGCAAGAACGTATGGTAGTAGTTCACCAGCCCGAGGAATGACCTCAGTTGTGACACATTTTCCGGTGCTGGAGCCTTGACTACTGCCTCAATCTTTTCAGGGGACTTATGTAACCCCTCTTCATCAATAACATGGCCACAATATGAGATCTGCTTCTGGAAAAACTCGCATTTGTGGCGATTAGCTCGGAGCTCATATTCCTTCAATCTAGTGAGCACCTGCTCCAGGTTGGCGAGGTGATCACTGTCATTTTCGCCCGTGACCAGGATGTCGTCCAAATGACACTGGGTCCCTGGAATCCCTTGCAGGACTTGATCCATTGCCCTTTGCCAAATAGCCGGAGCTGATGCTACCCCGAACACCAGCCGGTTGTATTGGTAGAGACCTTTGTGAGTGTTGATCGTGAGGTACTGTTTCGAGGCTTCTTCTACCTTCATTTGCAGGTACGCCTGGGCCAGATCAATCTTAGTGAAGCGTTTTCCTCCAGATAGCGAGGCGAAAATATCTTCAATCCGCGGAAGCAGATATTGTACCGTGTGAAGGACTGGGTTCACTGTCACCTTAAAGTCCCACAGATGCGAACCTTCTTTGGTTCCCCAGGCGTATTACTCAACGACCTCTTCATTACAGGAACGATGGGTGTAGCCCACTCGCTCCAGTCCACTTTGGACAGCACTGCAGAACGTTCCAACCCTTCCAGCTCTGCACGACGGCTGGGCGGATTGCATAAGGCACCGTCTGGCCTTAAAAACTTTGTGCTTGCATTTTCCTCTATTTTGATCATCGTTGTTATGCCTTTTAGTGTTCCGAGTCCCTCCTGGAACACTTCTTGTGCGTCAGTTAGCATTTTTGACAGTCGTCCAGGTGTGACGTCGTCATCCTTTTTGGCATCTACCGTCAGTGCTTGTATGGAATGCCAATCTAGCTGTATCTTCCGGATCCATTCACGTCCTAGTTGTGGTGGTCCTCCATCTGGCAATACATATAGGTCCATTTTTGGAGTTTCCTTGCTGTTGTATATCACGTTCACCCTTATTTTTCCTTTGGGGTAGACCTTTTGCCCCGTGTACATCTTCAAGACAATCTCTGTATCTCTCAAGGGTATATGTGAGAATAGCCGCTTGTAGTCCCTTCGGTTTATGACTGTTAGGGCTGATCCTGTGTCCAATTCCATTTTCACTTGGACTCAGCCTATCTTGAGCGTGACCCAGATAGTTTGGTGATCCTCCATTTTGATTACATTATGTAGTTTCAGACAACCCAGCTCCTTGCTTCCGGAGTCTGTATCACTTTTCTGTTCGTCTGAACTACTCTCCGTCACCTTATGTACCTTTTTGTACTTCTCCTGTGGAGATTTCTTGCTGCTGGTTTTCTTTCCCGACCTGCAGACTCTTGCTATGTGTCCTACTTTTCCACACTGTCTGCACACTTGGTCCTTGAACCAACAATCCTTATGGTCATGTGTTGTTCTGCCGCAGCGATAACACTTCACTGCTCCATATGACATTTCATTTGTGCCATATTCTTGCGGTCTCCGTTGTATCTCTACAGCGCCCCGTGTGGCTGCTTCATGTGATACTGCCATGCTGAAAGCCTTGTCCAGCATAAGATCCTTTTCTGATAGAAGCCTTTTCTGGGTTCCTTCACTTTGAAGCCCACACACAAACTTGTCCCTTATAGTATCTGCTAGTCCCGTTCCAAACTGGCAGTGTTTCGATAGCTTGCATAGTTCCGTTAAATACTCAGCATTACTTTCGTCTTTATGCTGGTTCCTTTTGTGAAATTTAAATCTTTCTGCTATCAGCAGCAGTGTGGGGTTTAAGTGGTCCTGTAGGATTGTCACTATGCTTTCAAAATCCTTTTCTACTGGCTTCTCTGGGGTTACTAGGTTTCGCAGTAAGCTGTATGTTTTAGCACGCATGGAATTCAACAATACCAGTGCTTTCCTGGCATCTGGCACTTCATTCACCTTGCAGTACACTTCTATGCGTTCTACATATGTCGCCCAATCTTCGACTTCATTGTCGAACGCTGTGACACTGCCACTCTTCGGCATACCTGGGTGTGGTTAGACTTGCTAAAAATGGCGTCTCCCACACTCTCCCTTCTTCTCCGCTGGCTCAAAATGGCGTCTCCTGCGCTCTCCCTTCTTCTCCGCTGCGGCTCAAATTGCGTCTCCCATGCTTTCCTTTCTTCCCCCCGCGGACGCTGCTCAGCCCTTGAACACCGGCCGCGCTCTGCGCGTTTTCCTGTGCACCTCTCTCGTTGACGCCGCTCGGTCCTGAACCCCGGCTGCGCCCTGTGCGCTTTACCCTCTCTCTCTTTTTTTTTTCCGTCGACACCGTTCGGTCTTCAACCCCGGCTGCGCTCTGTGCGCTTTACCCTCTCTCTGCTCCCATCGACGCTGCTCGGCCTTTTCCTGTGCCGTCAGTCGGCTCTAACCGCCGCTGTGCGGGAAGGGTCTGCGCCGTACCTGTTGCCAGCCCATCTCACTGGAGTCTCCGCTGGATGGTCGACGCCCGTGCTGGTGGAATTAGCCTTCTTCTGCAGAGTTGCAGGTAGGTTCGAATCGACTTGTCGCCAATGTTAAATCCGTGAATCTTGCTGTATGGTGTCCTTCAATAAATAGACAGAGACTGCAGAGGAACAATCAACAGGTGTTTACTGGATGAGGGTTACTCTAAAACTAACAGCACAGATCCCTACTCAGGGTTTATATACAGGTGTGGTCTATGCCGGTACTACAGTATACAGGAGCTGTAAAAAGTAGTTCTCCCCTTAAAAGGTACATACACTACACTTTCCATTAAAATAATAGTTTGCTTTTTTATTTTTCCTGCCAAAGTGGATAACCTCGCACTTTCCCACATTATACTCCAGTTGCCAAATATTTGCCCACTCACCTTGCCTGTCTATGTCCCTTTGCAGATTCTTTGAGTCCTCTGCACAACTTGCTTTCCCACCCATCTTTGTATCATCCGCAAACTTGGCTACAGTACACTCGATCCCTTCATCCAAGTCATTAATGTAGATTGTAAATAGTTGGGGCCCCAGCACTGATCCTTGTGGCATCCCACTAGTTACCGTTTGCCAACCAGAAAATGACCCATTTTTCCTGACTTTTTGCTTTCTGTTAGTTAGACAATTCTCTATCCATGCTAATATATTACCCCCAACTTCTTGAGCTCTTATCTTATGCAGTAACCTTTTATGTGGCACCTTATTGAATGCCTTCTGGAAATCCAAATACACCACATCCACTGGCTCACCCTTGTCCACCCTGCTTGTTACATCCTCAAAGAACTCCAGCAAATTTGTTAAACATGATTTCCCTTTTCTAAAACCATGCTGACTCTGTTTGACTGCAGTATGTTTTTCTAAATGCCCTGCTACTGCTTCCTTAATGAAGGACTCCAGCATTTTCCCAATGACAGATGTTAGGCTAACTGGTCTATAGTTTCCTGCTTTCTGTCTCCCTCCTTTCTTAAATAGGGGTGTTACATTAGCAGTTTTCCAATCTGCTGGGACCTCTCCAGAGTCCAGGGAATTTTGGTATATTGCAACCAATGCAACCACTATCTCTGCAGGCACTTCTTTTAAGACCCTGGGATGTACGCCATCTGGTCCAGGGGGCTTGTTGTCTTGTAGTCCCAATATTTTACTGAGTACTATTTCCTTAGTGATAGTGATCGTCTTTAGTTTCCCACTCCCTGTGGGCCCTTGATTATCTATTATTGGGATGTTGTTAGTGTCTTCTACAGTGAAGACAGATGCAAAATATTTGTTCAGAGTCTCTGCCGTTTCCCCGTTTCCCATTATTAATTCCCCAGTCTCATCCTCTAAGGGACCAATGTTTATTTTAGCTACCCTCTTCCTTTTTATATACCTGTAGAAGCTCTTACTATCTGTTTTGATGTTTCTTGCCAGTTGACTCTCATAATTCATCTTCTCTCCCTTTGTTGTTTTTTTAGTCATCCTTTGATGGTTTTTAAAAATTTCCCAATCCTCTGGTCTCCCACCAATCTGGGCAACATTGTGTGCCTTCATTTTCAATTTGATACCATCCTTTACTTCCTTAGTTAGCCACGGATGGTGCTCCCTTCTCTTAAAATCTATCTTTCCCACTGGAATATATTTTTGTTGAGAGTTATGAAGTATCTCCTTAAATGTCCACCACTGCATTTCAACTTCCTTACCCTTTAATTTGTTTTTCCAGTCCACTTTAGCCAGTTCTGCCCTCATGCCATTATATATGCCTTTGTTTAAGATCAGGACACTGGTTTGGGATACTACTTTCTCACCCTCCAACTGAATTTGAAATTCAATCATGCTATGATCACTCTTTCCTAGAGGATCCTTTGCTATGAGATCATTTATTAATTCTCTCTCATTACATAGTACCAGAGCCAAGATAGCCTGCTCTCTGGTTGGTGCCATTAAATACTGCTCTAGGAAAACATCCCAGATGCACTCTATGAACTCCTCCTCCAGGCTACCATGGCAAATTTGATTTGTCCAATCAATATGGAGATTAAACTCACCCATGATTATTACCGTACCTTTTTACAGTCCTGCATTATTTGTTGATTCATACTCTGTCCAACAGCATTTCTACTGTTCGGGGGCCTGTAGGCTATATTCACTGGAGTTTAGAAGAATGAGAGGGGACCTCATTGAAACTTATAAAATTCTAACAGGACTAGACAGACTAGATGCAGGAAGGATGTTCCCGATGGCGGGGGAGTCCGGGGTGGTCACAGTCTAAAGATAAGTGGTAAGCCATTTAGGACTGAGATGAGAAGGAATTTCTTCACCCAGAGAGTGGTGAACCTGTGGAATTCTCTACCACAAAAGGCAGTTGAGGCCAATTCATTAAATATATTCAAGAAGGAGTTAGATATATTTCTTAAGGCTAAAGGGATCAAGGGATATGGGGAGAAAGCAGGGACAGGGTACTGAATTTGGATG
The DNA here is from genome assembly GCF_052327205.1 of Somniosus microcephalus. Lineage (NCBI taxonomy): Eukaryota > Metazoa > Chordata > Chondrichthyes > Squaliformes > Somniosidae > Somniosus > Somniosus microcephalus. Next base: position 202,828,639 of record NC_140987.1, read on the forward strand.
ATCAGCCATGATCTCATTAAATGACGGAGCAGGCTCGAGGGGCCGAATGGCCTACTCCTGCTCCTATCTTCTATGTTTCTATGTTCAGATGTAGAGCTTTTAACTTTTTCTTTTTGCCATTTTTCCTTGTTTTGGCCTTTTTTTCTGTTACACTCTTATTTTTAAACATTCTGGGGGAGAAGTTGAGTATAGCCCCGTTTGGGGCACCAGCCTCGCCAGGGCGCTAAATTAGCGCCCCAGAAACATTCGTGCCCCCGCACCGGAAATTGAGTGGTTGCGCCACAAAGGGAAGCGCGACGCTACTGGAGGTGCCCCGCATCCCTCTTCTGGCGCTGCGAGTAAATATTGTGGCGCAACGTGCTGCAGCGCCACACGCTGTGGCATGTCGCACTGCGGTATTGCAGGCCTTCCTCCCCTTCTTAAAGGGGAGGGGCCTTGTGCAGCGTGATCTGGGGCCCAGCTGGGCCCCCGAGGATCAGGAGTGCAGGCAAAAGAGCCTGGCACTGAGGAGAAGTGCCGGGCTCTTGGAGCGCAGTCGGCACTCCGCGGGGGGGTGGTTCAGGAGGCCAGGGAAGGGAGCGCAGGCAGGTGCTGGCAGGCGGCCAACAACAAAAATGGCCGCCCCGCACCTCACCTTTAATTTGCGCCGCCTCCCCGGCTGCAGGTACGCCACCCTGACCCTGTCGGACATAGCATCTGGCGGTAAATCAGGGCGCGCTGCTGAATATTGTGGCCGGGGCGTCAGCGGGGTGCTGCGCACACCGATGATGTCATCGGCAGCGGCGCAGCGCTAACGGTTAGCGCCACCACTAACATCCCGCGGAATTTAGCGGGAGGCGTGGGCAGTGCCGCGCCCAGGCGCGAGTTGGCTTGCGACCCACTTAGCGCCCTCTTAAGGCACTAACGGGTGGTGCAGCCAACTGAATTTCTCCCCCTCTGTCCCTTCCTGTCACACTCTGCTTATTATTTCCCCCATCTCTAGCCTGCTCTATTGCTTTCTCATTTCTCATTGACTTTTTATTTTCCCGCTTACCTGGATCCTCCCCCCCACTATTTAGTTTAAAGCCCTCTCTACAGTCCTAGTTATCCAATTTGCCAGGACTCTAGCCCCAGCATGGTTCAAGTGAAGCTTGTCCAAACGAAACAGCTCCCTCTTAGCCCAGTACTGGCGCCAGTGCCCCACAAATCGAAACCCATTTCTCCCACACCAGTCTTTGAGCCACTCGTTCATTTCTTTGATCTTATTTACCCTATTTTCTACGTCCATCACTGCATCTGAGTGGTCACAGAGGTTCTGTCCTTTAGGAAAAGGGAATTCATTGTCTTCTCTCTAAACAGAGAGAAGCAGGAGGACTGCGCATGTGGCTTTGCCAGAATATCAGGCTTCCCCATGGTGCAGGGCGCCATCGACTGCACTCACGTGGCTTTGCGGGCGCTGCCTATCAATGCTGATATGTACCGTAATCGTAAAGGTTACTACTCACTTAATGCACAGTTGGTGTGTGACCACACCCAGCACATCATGATGGTGAGTGCCAGTATCCTGGCAGCAGTCATGATTCTTTCATCCTGCATCAGTCCAGTGTGCCAGCAATCTTCCAGCCATCACGTTGAACCCAAGGGTGGCTGCTAGGCAACAAGGGCTATCCGCTCTACACCTGGCTGATGACTGCCCTCCAGAACCCCACCACTCGTGGCCAACAGTCATATAATGAGAGCCATACTGCTATGAGGAGCATCATCGAGCAGACCATCAAGATGCTCAAGCAATGGTTCTGCTGACTTGACCACTTGGGAGGAGCTGTCCAGTACTCGCTGGAGTGGGTGACCCATTTTGTGGTGATCTGCTGCATCCTCCACAACTTGGCCAATGTGAAGGCACAGCCCTTGCCACCACGGTTTCCGTGACCACCTCAGGAGGAGGATGAGGAGGAGGAGGAGGAAGAGGAGCAGGAGGGGGAAGAAGAGGAGGAGAGGAGGCACCTGCAAGTCTCGATTCTGGACGGCTAATCGCAATATTCCCCATAAGCTGCGTGGACATGCGCAGCCCGGGACTGGCTTTTTCAATGTTAAGTTTCGCACATGCACAAAACTGTGAATGGGCCACACAGCCCCATAAAGGAGCCGCCCACACCCAACATTGGCTGTCCGTGAACGCATCATCAGACTCTGGTTCCCCCTGAAGTACAAATGCTGTCATCCTGAGAGAGGACAGCAGGTTTGTGCTCCACGCAGCCACTGGCACTCCCCCCGAGGTAGTGCCTCAGCAATCCTAGTAATCTGTTGGAGAACAGATTGCTGGACTGCTGTGAAACACTGCAAGGCCCTTTCCACACTTGTAAATGCAGCTACAATGGCAGCAGACTGAGCTTGCATGGCAGAAGTCTGAGCTTCCACTGCAGCTCTCAGACATTGGGTTGCTTCTGCTTGTGCTGCAATAGAAGCTGAGACATCGCCCATCAGACCCAGCATCATGGTTGGGTCTACAAGTGCTCTAATGGAGTTGTCCATCATTTCCATCCTGGAAGTCATGGGCTCCAGGCTCTGCGCAAAGCCCTGTGCAAGGCTGGAGCCGGACTCCTCCATGCTCCTTGACAGTGACAACAGGCTCTCTGGCAGGCTTGCCGATGCACCAATCATTTCTCTGTGCATGCCCATCACCCTTCTTCTGAAGATCTCCCATTGAAGGCCTCATCTGATTCCTCTGCAGCAGAACTTGTGTGCAACCTCGTCCTCCGGATAGCTGGCACCTGCGCTACCCTTTCCCCTGCCCTGGCTGCAGCCCACTCATGCCTGGTGACTCACAACATGCAGATCCCACTTCTTATACTACCCTCTAAAGTTCAACCAGTGCCATTTTCTGAGCTGGTGTCTGGGAGTGTCAGATCGAGTGACGATGTCTCTTCTTCTCCATCACTCTCCTTCTCCACAACATTGAGGATAGGCTGGGCTGGTGGCAGTTGGGTATCTGAAAGGAGAAAGGCACAGGGGTCGTGTTGTTGTCAGGGAAAGGGGAAGGGAAAGCAAGATGTGCATGCTTACACCATCAGCAGCTTGTAAGTGAGAAGAGATTGTAGAATGAGGGGGAAGTGTGATGTGAGAAGGAGGATTAGGTATGAGCAAACCGTCTTCATCAATGCTTTTAGCCTCGTCGATCGCCACGGCTTCAGTGATCGCCCCTCCAATTATCTCCAGCACTGCTTCCTCCAGCTGGGTCAGGTTCTGCAGCCGTGCCTGCCCCCCGCCTGTTTGCTACTGCTCGCGCTGGTTGTGAGCCACCTTGGCCTGCAAGAGAAAGGGAAGTGTGTCAGTCAGTGTGGTGCAATGTGTTTGGGTGATGTGCCTGTCATGGTTGAATAGCTGGCATTGTGTGCAAGGTGTGAGATGTGGGTGTGAGGCTTGCTACAGTGGTAAGTGTGTAAGAGTGAGGTGAAGTTATGATTGTGAGGTATGAGTCATGATTGATAGAGATTGTTGGTAGGAGAGTGATGGGGGTGTGGTGCATTGAGCAGTGTGTGAGGCTAGTGGTGCAGAAGTTGGGATATGGCATTTTGAAGATGAATTCGCTGACCTTGGCGACTCGTGTGAAGTCATTAATCTTCTTTTGACACTGGATCCAGGTCCTGGGTGAAAGACTGGTGACACTGACCGCTTCAGCAATCTGTTCCCACTGTCTTCTTACAATCAGTCTGGAGGGCCTCCTGGCCTCCTTTGGGTAGAGCCCCTGTCTCCTCCTTTTGACCCTCTGCACTAAGGCCTCCAGTACTGCACTGGAGAACCGAGGTGCCATTTCTCTGCCCTGTTGAGCCATAGGTACCTTCCTCTTAGCCACACAAATAATGAGGTGCTTCTTTCAGCAAGCTCCTCCCCTTTAAGAAGTGCAGACTGCATTTTACACTGCAGGCTAGCTTTAAATAGAGATCGCTTCCCACAAAATTGGGCCCCCTCCTGAGCGCTGAGCCAACCAGCAGCGCGTTCAGCACTGGGCTCAATCATGTTCATTAGTAGGCAGCAGGAATTTCGCCTGCTGCCTCCATTAACTTCAATGGGCACGGGCAGATCACGCATCGCGATCCCTGCGCCTGTTTTTGGGCCTTATTGAATTTAGCCCCCATTGTGTTTAATTCTCTGCCAGTATTTTGCTTTTCCTCCCAACCCATCTTGGACCAGCACATCTCTGCTCCATACTGATTCTACACCTGCTGCTCCTTGTGTTTGTTTCAATCATTTCAGCTGCAGCCGTGTAGAAAAACTACAGACAAAATTTTCCAACTTGCACTTTTTCTGTTTTTGTTTTCTGCAACATTTAACAAAATCCTTAGCTATAAATCCTGTAAAAGGTTCTTTAGTGGTATTCTAAAACTAAATGTTATTTTCCAGTTATAGGAATCAAATGGGCTTTAAATCTTTATTGAACTGCAGCTTTTTAAAAGATGAACAATGAACTCTTTTATTATGTTATTCTTAAAATTATTAATTCACTTATTTTCCTCAAAGATTTAATTTACCCATAAATTTATACAAACAAATAGTTATAATCAGTATTCCTGTTAACATTTTAAGTAATGAAAATGCATTTTAGTGTCCCATTGTTAAGTTTTGTGAGATTGCTGTCTCCGCAGCTTTGTGGCCTAACGCCAGTCCAACTCTGCAGTGTCCTGTGTAGCGGTTAAAAGTTTCAACACATTTAAAGTGGTCATTTTCTGACTTCCTGTCACCGGCAGGGAGCTTGCCTACTGAGAGCACATATTGGAAATTCCAGCATGCATTGCATATGCTTTTGCAACTTTGAATTAATGGTTGTGCACAGCATGCCTGAATTCCAATATGCACTCTTGGAAAACTAAATAAATTTAAGTTAATTGACTTAATTAACTTTTTATTAGTTTGAATAATTTTCCTAATTTCTGAAAAGAATGAATAATGTGAAAGCCTGCATTCCCCACCCCCCTCAGACTGACTCAGTATGTTTGGGACAGTCTTTTTCCTGTGGACTATTGAAACTTGGAGCCCCACTTTTAAAGAGATATTGAGCCTGATAATAACACAGAGGTGGGATCTGAGTGGTGGGGCGAGGGGGGTCGCGATAGAGGGCACGAAATGTGGAAGATTGTGGGGCGCGTGGGAATGTCTGATTTCAACAAGGATACCTCATTATCATTTTACTTCTGAGTTTCGCGTCTCCAATGCGCATGAGTGGGCGTGATGCGTACCCGCATGACGCGATCTCACTGTGACTAGTTACAGGGCCAAAGCAAAGATGGAATTTGGAGGAGTTGGGAGCATTTTAAGAGAGAGGAAAAAGTTCACAGATGGAGTCAGGATGGTCAAAGGCTGCGCCTGGCATCAATAAGGCAACACTTGACCATTGCAAGGTTGTCTTCCGAGGATAGAATGGCCTCCTCCTTGGAACTTCAATCGTGCCACTCTAATCAGTCCCACGGTCATGCAAACTATAGATGCCAACATTTCTGTTGCCTTAAACAGGATGACAGGTACCTTAGCCGTGGTGTATCAAGGCATCACTGATCTGCTCCAATCTGCTCTCCCTCAAAGAGGTAGAAGTGATGTGCTGCTTGCCCAGGAGAGGGATGATGGCAAAAGGTGACACGGAAGTCAGAACTCCACTCAAAGCGCTCCCATCACTCGCTTGTTGTCTCCCACCTCAGCCAGTACCCATCATACCCCCTACCATCCTGATGGCCGAGTCTGCCCCTGCACAGTTGCAGGTGGAGCTGTCTTTGGCAGGTCCCTCACGGGCTCCAAAAACCAGAGGTCATCGGCCGCGAGCATCTTAGAAGTCAGAGTAGGGATCAGAGCAGCTTGCCTCTACCTCTGCTGAAGCCACAGGTGATACACCACGTAGGAGAATCATAGAATCGGTAGGCAAAGGAAAATAAAAGTTTTGCAGTTCACCAAGGGTATACACATGGGTGTTTATGAAGTTGTAGTGTTATTAAGTTTCATTTATTCACATAAAATTTATAAATTTTTACCACTCTCCCATGTTCACCACTCTTGCCTGCCGATTGCCAGCTCGGGTTTTCAGTTGCTTGGTGATGAATGTGAAGACTTGAGTTGACTGAGACAAATTGGTGCATGTCCAATTAGGTGGATGATTGGTTACAGGACTGCTTTGTGGGGGTGGGATTTGACAGTTACTTTGGTCCAGTGTGAGTGACTAACTGAACCTTTGAGCTATTAGGGCATCCTTGCATCACGAGCAGCCGTGCGAGCGTCTGGTCTGGCGTTGCATGCCCCATCTTCATCTTCCTCCTCCACCTGTCCATTGCAATCCTCATCAGATGACGAGTGCTGAGCGGCTTGTTCCTCCTCCACCTCTAGTTCTTGCTGCTGCTCTATGTTGTGCAGAATGTAGCACACAACGATTATCCTGGAGACCCTCGCTGATGAGTACTGATGGGTGCCTCCAAACTTATCCAGGCACTTGAAGCGCATCTTGAGCATGTCGATGGCTTGCTCGATGACACATCTGGTTGTCATATGGCTCGTGTTGGAGGTTTCATTGGTGGAGTTCCTCAGTGGTGTCATCTGCCATATTCGAAGTGGGGTACCCTTTGTCGCATAGTAGCCACCCCTTAAGGGTAGTTCCAGGTATAAACAGATTGGGGATGTTGGACTTCCACAGTATAAAAGCATCATGGCAGCTCCCAGGGAATCTGGTGCAAACCTGCAAGAACCTTTTCTTGTGGTTGCACATCAGCTGAACATTGATGGAAGGAAATCCTTTGCGGTTGATGAATGCTCCTGGTTGATCTAGTGGTGCTCGGATTGCCACGTGTGGGCAGTCAATGGCACCCTGCACCTGTGAGAAGTCAGCCAGAGATGCAAACCTGAGTGCCCACTCATTCTGGCTACTGTAATCACAGGGGAAGTTTGCTTACCTCCCAGCCCTGGCAATCAATCACCTGCCTTATGCATTTATGTGCTGCCGACTGCGAGAACCTCGATATGTCTCTGATAGTGTCCTGGAAGGGACCATAGGCAAAAAAAATTGAGGGCGCTGATGACTTTCACAGCCATTGGTAATGCATGACCACCAGGTCCAGCAGGTAGCAGGTCTTCTTTTAGAAGGCTGCAGATGTCTGCGACCACCTGCCATGACAATCCCAGCCCTCAGAAGTGCTGCTCTCCTGAGAAGTCAAGGAAGCTGAGCCTCTGTCTGTACACCCTGTTACACGAGCAGTGCCCCCCATGAACTCGACCCCTCTTTTGCTCTTTTCTTCACAGCTCCCTCCACAGCACTCCCTTGCTGCTGCTGACTGTCTTCCTCAGCTGAAATCAAAATCAACCACGGCACCATCCATCCTGAAGTTCTCCATGTGAACACCTCCAAACTGTACAAGTAAGTCTCTCACAGCAAGTACTCCTACCAAACTGTTTCCCAGAGAGAGCTGAGAAAGCTGCTGTGAGCACTGAGCCTTTACATAGAAACATAGAAGATAGAAGCAGGAGTAGGCCATTTAGCCCCTTGAGCCTGCTCCGCCATTCAATGAGATCATGGTTGATCATCCAAATTCAGTACCCAGTCCCTGCTTTCTCCCCATATCCCTTGACCCCTTTAGCCCTAAGAAATATATCTAACTCCTTCTTGAATATATTTAATGAATTGGCCTCAACTGCCTTCTGTGGTAGAGAATTCCACAGGTTCACCACTCTCTGGGTGAAGAAATTCCTCCTCATCTCTGTCCTAAATGGCTTACCCCTTATCCTTAAACTGTGACCCCTGGTTCTGGACACCCCCGCCATTGGGAACATCCTTCCTGCATCTAGTCTGTCTAGTCCTGTTAGAATTTTATAAGTTTCAATGAGATCCCCTCTCATTCATCTAAACTCCAGCGAGTACAAGCCCAATCAACTAAATCTCTCCTCATACGTCATTCCTGCCATCCCAGGTATCAGTCTGGTGAATCTTCGCTGCACTCCCTCCATGGCAAGAACATCCTTCCTCAGATAAGGCGACCAAAACTGCACACAATACTCAGGATGTGGTCTCACCAAGGCCCTGTAGGACTGCAGCAAGACATCCTTGTTCCTGTACATGAACCCTCTCGCTACGAAGGCCAACATACCATTTGCCTTCTTAACCGCCTGCTGCACCTGCATGCTTACCTTCAGCGACTGGTGCACAAGGACACCCAGGTCTCATTGCACTTCCCCTTCTCCCAATCTATTGCCGTTCAGATAATAATCTGCCTTCCTGTTTTTGCTACCAAAGTGGATAACCTCGCATTTATCCACATTATACTGCATCTGCCATGCATCTACCCAATCACCCAACCTGTCCAAATCATACTGGAGTTTCTCTGCATCCTCCTCACAGCACACACGCCCACCCAGCTTTGTGTCATCTGCAAACTTGGAGATATTACATCTAGTTCCCTCGTCTAGATCATTAATATATATTGTGAATAGCTGGGGTGCTAGGACCGATCCCTGTGGTACCCCACTAGTCACTGCCTGCCACTCGGAAAAAGACCTGTTTATTCCAACTCTTTGCTTCCTGTCTGCCAACCAGTTCTCTATCCAAGTCAGTACCTTGCCCCCAATCCCATTTGCCTTAACCTTACATGCTATCTCTTATGCGGGACCTTATCGAAAGCCTTCTGAAAGTCCAAATACACCACATCCACTGGTTCTCCCTTATCTATTTTACCAGTTACATCCTCAAAAATTCCAGTAGATTAGTCAAGCACGATTGACCTTTGGTAAATCCATGTTGACTTTGTCCGATCCTGTCACTGATTTCCAAGTGCTCTGCTATTATATCTTTTTAATGGACTCTTGCATTTTCCCCACTACCGATGTCATTCCCCGTTTTCTCTCTACCACCTTTTTTAAATAGTGGGGTTACATTAGCTACCCTCCAATCCATGGGAACTGTTCCAGAGTCTATAGAATTTTGGAAGATGGCCAGCATTGCATCTACTATTTCTAGGGCCACTTCCTTAAGTACCCTAGGATGTAGATTATCAGGCCCTGGGGATTTATCGGCCTTCAATCCCATCAATTTCCCTAACACCATTTCCCTACAAATACTGATTTCTTTCAGTTCCTCCCTCTCATTTAACCCTCTGTTCCCCGACATCTCTGGGAGGTTATTTGTGCCCTCCTTTGTGAAGACAGAACCAAAGTATGTATTTAATTGGTCTGCCATTTCTTTGTTCCCCATTATAAATTCCCCTGATTCTGACTGCAAGGGACCTACGCTTGACTTCACCAATCTTTTTCTCTTCACATATCTATAAAAGCTTTTACAGTCAGTTTTTATGTTCCTTGAAAGCTTACTCTCATACTTTATTTCCCCCCTCTTAATTAATCCCTTTGTCCACCTTTGTTGAATCCTAAACTGCTCCCAATCCTCAGGTTTGCTGCTTTTTCTGGCCAATTTATATGTCCTCTCCTTGGATCTTATGCTATCCCTAATTTCCCTTGTTAGCCACGGTTGATTCACCATTTTTGTTTTATTTTTATGCCAAACAGGAATGAACAAATTCTGTAGTTCATCCATGCGTTCTTTAAATGTTTGCCATTGCCTATCCACCGTCAACCCTTGAGTAACATTCCCCAATCCATCCTACCCATCTCATGCCTCATACCATCGTAGTTTCCTTTATTTAAATTCAGGACCCTAGTCTCTGAGTCAAACACTTCACTCTCCATCTTAATGAAGAATTCTATCATATTATGATCGCACCACCCCAAGGGGCCTCGCACAACAAGATTGCTAATTAATCCTTTCTCATTACATAATACCCAGTCTAAGATGACCTGATCTCCAGTTGGTTCCTCAACATATTGGTCCAGGAAACCATCCCCTATACACTCCAGGAATTCCTCCTCCACAGTATTGTTACTAATTTGGTTAGCCCAATCTATATGTAGATTAAAGTCACCCATGATAACTGTTGTGCCCTTATTGCACGCATCTCTAATTTCACGTATAATGCCATCCCCAACCTTCGCATTACTGTTTGGGGGTCTGTATACAACTCCCACTAACGTTTTCTGTCCCTTGGTATTTCTCAGCTCTACCCATACAGATTCTACATCATCAGAGCTAATATCCTTCCTTACAATTGTGTTAATCTCCTCTTTAACCAGCAATGCTATCCCACCTCCTTTTCCTTTTTGCCTATCTTTCCTGAATATTGAATACCCCTGGATGTTGAGTTCCCAGCCCTGGTCACCCTGGAGCCTTGTTTCCATAATCCCAATCATATCATATCCGTTTACATCTATTTGCGCAGCTAATTCATCCACCTTATTACGAATGCTCCTCGCATTAAGACACAAAGGGGGAGAAATTGGGTGAGTAGCACCACCTGTTAGCGCCTAAAGAGGCAGTCAGTGGCTGTAGCGCCACTGGCTGCACCTCTTGCGATATTCAGCAGGGGCGCTAATGGTGGCATTAGCCTTTTGCGCTGCGCCACCACCGATGACGTCATCGGTGTGCGCAGCGCCCCATTCGCGCCCCGATCGCGATATTTGGTAGCAAACACCGTTGTAGCGCCGTTCGCTACCTGTGCCCAGTTCATGGGGCTTTGCTGCACCGGCAGAGGCGCAAGTTAAGGTGGAGGTGCGGGGCGGCCGCTTTTTTGGCGGCCGCCTGCCAGCACCTCCATCCCCGGCCTCTTGGGCCCCCCCCCGCGGCATTGCCGGCTGTTTCCCGAGAGCCCGGCACTTCTCCTTGGTGCCGGGCTCTTTTGCCGGCACTCGCGATCGGGGCTCGCGCTGCTGCAGGCCCTTCCCCCTTAACAGTGGAAGGAAGGCCTGCAGTACCGCAGCGTGCCGTGCTGCAGCGTGTGGCGCTGCGGCACGTAGCGCTGCAAAATTCACTTTCAGCGCCCTAAGAGGGACGCGGAGCACCTCGAGCCGCGCCCCGTCTCCCTCTAGGGGCACTTCAACTGAATTTGCGGCGATCGCTAATGCGGCGATCGCAGCGCAAATTCCAGCACCCAGGCGAACTTTGCACCGCTTGGGCGCCTCAGGCCAATTTCTAGGCCAAAGCCTTCAGGCTTGTTTTTTTAACACTCTTAGACCTTTTAGAATTATTATTTACTGTGGCCATGTTTGATTGAAACCCTTGATTACTCTGATTGATTATTCATCTCGGAACACCTGACCTTTAATCACCCCCATGAAGTGCTGCTCAATCTCGCCTCCGTTTCACTAATGAATTTCCTGAAGCCCCGGGAAACCTGTGCAGGAGATGTTAATTACAAATTGTTGCCAAAATCACATGAAAGGAGCCTCATTTAAATATTATAATTATGGACCCGGCTCTCCAGAGCGGGTTAATCACAATGCCCCTATATCCACTGCGGTTAAACCGGAAATAGGTGTGTTCATGACAGGTTCGGGTCGGGTTTCTCATATTTAGCGATTTAATCCCCCCACCATGACCCTCTCTCACCCATCGTGGGGAGGTGGGGCGGGTTAAAATTTTCCCCATTAGCTTAGAAATTATGATTGCCAACAAGAGTGGATGAATGCTGTCTCTTATTTTAACTAATGTTCTCCCCTGCTTAAAATAAGCCCTGTTAAAATAGAAAACAAAGGAACGTCATATGAACACATTAAACATTTGACCAGTATTACAAATGACAGTAACTTCTAGAATATAAATCCCAGTATTTTGACATTTTCAGTGCAGAAGTAAAAGCCTAGCCTACAGGAATGGAGCTGACAGTCACGAGATGTCATAAAGCTACTGAATCGATAGGATCAGTTGGAATTGCATCAAGGGTTGATGTACAGGTTGGTCTGGGAACAGATGCATTCTAGTACACTGGTCAGTTGTACCTACCCGTAGGAGAGAGACATGAGGCCTTTGTGCAACTGTGTAATGAGTCAGGCCACTGTGATCTGAGAAATGCTGAAACGTCAGCAGAGAATATTTTACTGGTCAGGTGTGGCCAGAGATATTGAGGACTGGTGTGAAAGTTTCAAATGGTGCAACTTTCACAACACCCCCTCACTACATGTCCAAAACGGTCTACCCACGGTACTGAGGGTGGGTGATAAGGCATCATAAACTTGTGGGTTGTCTATGACGCAACAGGGAAGTGAGCAGCACAGCATCAGAAAGTCAGAAGTTGCAACTTTGTCGGAAGACTAGTCTGACAGCAGTCATTCAAGAAGGTGTTTAATTTGTCTTTGGAAAACTACGGGATCATGGCAGAAGGGAGGTAAGATTTTGGGTAATAACCAATGAGTTGGGACCTTCTGGGTCTTGTCTGATCGCTTTTGAAAGCTCAGAGAGGAATTTCTTTATAGAGCCCTTCTGAATTGGCTATGGATCCCTGTTTTTTGCCTCTCCCAGGAGGTGGGTGAGAGGAAGGGTAGGGACATGGGGATGAGTCGAGGAAAAAGTGAGGTGAGTACGTATGGGCTTCATAGCCTTTCCCTGCCCTGAGTACATTACATAACAGAACAAACCCCACTGCTACCAGGTGATAGGATCAATAAAAGGGTGTGAGGCAAGAGAAAGTTAATAGTCAGTCCCATACAAACTAGTCAAATATTCTAACTTGGATCTTTGAGGTGTTTGTAGTTAAGCCTGAAATAGTCCCAGGTACAGACAGATTTTTTATAGAAACCGACTGTATCCCCCCTCTAAACTGGTCAGCCCAGAGCCAGAAGAAATCAAGATTCATCAAGGTCCCGCAGAGACCAGAGATCAAGAAAGGACAGCAGTTGAAAGAAGAATCTGAGAGACAAAATATTCTAGGATGTCCAAGGAACCAGGTGAGGCCATAGAGGTCATCCAGGACAAAAGCTTGATGCAAAACAGAAAGCAGATCTAGCAGAGGTTGACCAGACAAGTCAAACAGCAGTTCTTAGGATATGGCATTTGAAGATGCATTCACTGACCATGACCAAGGTCATTAAACTTCTTCTGGCACTGCATCCAGGCCCTATGGGCTGCACTCCTGGCATTATCCTTCGTGGCTATCTGTTCCCACTGCCTTCTCATTGTGTGCCTGGAGGGCCTCCTGCCCCCCTGAGGATACAGGACATTTCTGGTCCTTTCCACCTCCTCCATCAAGACCTCCAGTGCAGCATCCAAAAACCACTCTCTCCCATGGTCAGCCATTCTTCTCTATTTTCCAGGTCAGATTCAGTTGCAGAACGACTCTCGGCACCTGCTGCAGCCACAATGCACCTCCCCTTTAAGAGGTGCAGGTTAGCTTTGAGTAGTGCAAGTTAGTAACAATAGTGCTGAAGTGTTCAGCCAATAAATAGCACGGGAAGCGCTGACTGGTCGCAGAAATTCTTATAATTAGCAGGCAGCATGAAGTTGGTGTGCGCTGCCTGCATTCCACTCAACGGGCACCGCACATCGTAATCCCTGCGCCTGTTTTCGGGGGCTATCCAATTTATAGCCCTAAAGGTCCAGCCAGGGTATTTCACAAAGCAATGTGAGCAAGAATCAGTTAGAAGCATCAGAGATGGGGGAACCCATTCTATGGTTTTCGTAGACTGGAGGCAGAATATACCAGTTAGAAGACCACTATTGTGTATATGTACATATGAAGTGGGTAAATCTACAGACGATGTTCATGTAGTACCAAAACTTAGTGAAAAGACACAGGGCTAAAAATTCAGTTCCGAAACACTCCAGACCCCTGTGATCTACTTCCCTGACCCCTGACAGGCCTCCAATCGCACTTCAAGGCCCAGCTGTTTCTCCTCCAGACCCAAAATCCCAGGCTCCTCGGACCTCCCCATTTGAGCACGGGCTGTCATAACTCTGTGGGTAAGGCGCCCAAAAATGAACGCTACTGAATTTCTAGGCCACAAAGTCATGGGCACACTGGCTCTCCAATAAGGGTGACAATGTAAGGTTGGGATTGTTTAGCCCCATTTCTGTGGAATGTTCTAGTTTAGAAATGTCTATTTTTAGCAGTACTACCTTGGGCCAGAAATTAGGATCGGGTGCTTGCTGCGCGTGCAAGCCCCCGATGTGCACTCACCCGGCGCGCCGACATCTGAAGCCTGGGCCTGCTTGGAATTCCTGTCACTGGCCCGGTTCAGATGTCGGCGCGATGTGTTTGCCTGATCCAGCGGCGTAGTTAGTGCGATGTGCCGGCTGGGATCAGGTGAGCACTCTGCAGCCAATCAGGGGAGGGGAAACTTCATTCATGAGTTTGATAGTAAGAACTGTCAAACTCATGAAAAGTACGGGCGCCCAAAAGACTAGTTTAACTTTAAATAAAACTTTAAAAAACATCCCAATAATTAAATAAACTATAAATAACTTTAAAAAACTATTTTAAACAATTAATAAAATTTTTGAAAAAAATAATTTTTTAGGAAATCGGATCTAAAAATAAACTTACCTTACTGTAAAGTCCTTAAAAACAATGAAGCTGTGGAAAAAATGTAATAATTTTAAATAATAGACCACTTACCTTCAAGAATCCATTCCTTACGCCTCCTTTTTATATGTGTAAAAAGTTCAGGCCCTTGCACACGGGCAAACCTGTCAAAAAGAAGAAAGTTCAACGCGTGCGCGCAGAGTCCTGCGCGCACGCGTTGGACCTCTGAAACCCTTGGAGGAAATGCCGGTTTCCCGCGCATGCGCTGTGCATGCTGAAATCCGGCACTTCCAACGGGCCCACGCGTGAGTACCCCGTCCGTACTCACGCGTTGGGACCAGAATTACTGGCCCCTTATGTTACAGTAATAGAGCAGTGGGCTTTAACAGTTTGTTACTCCTAGCTTGGTTGAAACTTTATATATGCTTGTGCAGAGCTGGCTACGCATCACTGCAGTACTTTTATCCCCTTTCCTATAAAGCTTTAAATAGGATCCAAGTGAAACCAGCTCCAGAAAATGGATACTAAATAACAAAAAAATGCAGATGCTGAAAATCTGAAACAGAAAATGATTGAAACACTCATCAGGACAAGTAATAAAGCATGCTGTTGTGATGAAGGCTCTATACTTGAAATGTTTCGCTCCGGCTGCCTGCCACTCTCTGCGGTCTTGTCCACGCCCGGGTGGCCCTGGAGAAGGAGCACGCGGTGTCCACCGGTAAGCTGGAGGCCTTCCACGACCAGTGGGCACCTCAGGGACGGAGTGTGTAGTAGAGACGAGCAATAATATTATTATTTAATTTGTTAAGTTTCCTTTCTTTTGTACGATTTGTGTTTTATTAGTTGTACCCCTCTAAAAAAGGGCGCACCTTTGTTAGCTTTTGGATAGATGACACTGGGGCAACCCAGTGTCTGCTTACGGGTAGATCAAAAGAAGCATTCCTGAAACCTTAATTCCTCTCTTCGCTCCACAGGTGCTGCCGGTCCTGATGAGTGTTTCCAGAAGTTTCCATTGTTGTTCCAGATCCAGGGCAGGGGAGCTGTTTCGTTGGCCCCGATTGGCAGGCTGGAAGGGACATCCTCGTCCGTCTCTTTCAATTAGAGAGATTTCTGGCAGAGGTGGGGCAAAGGATATTTAAAGAAAAGCCTTCATTGTGGTTTTTTTAAGAATGGAATGTGTCTGCGAGTCAGTTTAGTAACTGGGCCTGCTGTAGGACGAGGCCTCCTCTTCAGTTCATACTCTTGTCTGTACTTCGATAAAAGATAGAGAGAAATTGCCTATGATGTTGTACTCTGTTCAATTGTTTTCAAATTCACATCTGACTATTACTGTTTGCTTTACATCAGTGAATTTGAATTTTGGGTAAAGGTGGGTCTGACCACCCCCCTCTCCCAATCTTACTGACATTTGACAGTGATGTCACCACAGACATTTTCATAGCACTAAACTGGTCAATCAAAATTCAGGAAATCTCATGACTTAATACCAATTAAAACAAAACAAAGAATCTGTTATCTATTAAATGTTTTCTATTATCGACGAAATATTGGCCCAGAATTTGCGGTCAGCTGGCCCTGACGTACGCTTCGCACAAGGATCTCATGATCTCTGTGTTGAGAGCTTTGGGTTTTCCGGCATTCAATTTAAACCAACAAAGTATCTTCTTTGTGCAAGCTGCTGTGACGTCAACAAGCTGTCTAAGCAGCCAATCAAAATGCAGAATTCTCACAGACAGTGAACAAGGATATGAGTAAGCTCTTAAAATTCTAACTTTTTAAAAATGTTAGAGAGAGCAGAACAAAGATTGGGGCTCTCACATGGGGAAAAGGCAGACCTGAAATAAAGATAAACAAACTTTAAAAAACAATTAAGAAACTTTTTTTAAAGTTTCTTAAAAATGTAAAGTTTTATTGAAATGGAAAAATTTCACACTGCACAAAATTAAAATTAGTTTTTTTTAGGCCCTTAACCTTTGTTTAGCAGTCAATACACTGTTAAAAGCCTGTTACACCTAATCCCTTTGGGTCTAACATTTAGTGGGAAATTTAACAGCGTAATCACTGTGGAAGAGCTGAAGTTTTCATCAGTTGATTGCCGGCTCTATTGGAGGTGGGGGGTGGGGTGGGGGGTGGGGGTGCGGATGGGGCCTGTGTCAGAGCAATGAATGACAGACCACAACTTCGAGATTTTTGCATGCGCCTGCGCCAATTCCCAAAGTTGCGGTCAGTTTCATAGGCGGAATGACGGCGAACGCCGCAAGTTAACCGTCATCCCGACCGCAAATTCCAGGCCATTATTTGTTCTGCGGTATTTTACATAATGATTCATAAATACAATAAAACTCTTGCTTCAATGCCAAACATCTGCCTCTGCTACTATGCTCCCTTTTTAGATATGCAAATATGTCCATTACTGCTTCTGTCATCAATCACCACGAACCATCCCTCAGTGCACAGGGAATTTCAGCTTCTACATGTTAACGATACACTGATATATACGGTGGAGAATTTATGTTGTTAAATAGTTAAATTGTAATATTGCAGATCCTCTGCCACAAATGCTGTTGGTTCTGCATCACAAATCAATATTCCTCCAGTTCCATGTCAAAAATCAATACACCTTCAGGCCCTACATCGATTAGTATGTTCAATCAGCAAGATTAGAAGACCAATTTTCCACTGCTTTGCGCTGGGGAATGCTCACTTCTTGGATGAAAAATGAAGGAAAAAGGAACAGAGACACATGACATCAGGTCTTTACTCTCTTTGTGTAGAAGCTTTCCCTGATAACACAGTAGGGGTGGAGTTATAGCAAGATTTCTTCTGTTTGCCATTCAAACAAGTATCATCATTGTGAGTATAAAGATCACCTTTACAATTTTGTTCTAAATAGTGAACAGAGGAAATCTTGCCCTAGCTTTTTTTTAATGACTTTGGATTCAGACCTGAATTTTGGAGATTGCATCTAAAGTCCAGATAATCTAACTCTTCGTCCATGCGTTCAGTCTCGCCAAAAGTTTGATCGACTTTAAATTATACCTAAAATTATAGCGCCTGCCGACATGATGTCGCTAATATTTAAATTAGCTCCCACAGGAAATTGGGCAATAATCGGTGTCCTTGGGTGCAACACACTCCCGGTGTGCTGCTCATATGTTACGCTCCACAGTATGAGCCCCAGGAAAATTGGTCCTACAGGGTACGCAGAGCAAATCTTGTATTATTCCATTCTAAACACCAATAATTTCTATCAGAAACAGAAAGCTTTTGGCAGCTGCTGTAGCATTGGTACTGATAGCACCATGTAAGATTTGGATCACAGTTTACACACAGATTACCCAAAAGGTCTTAGGAGTTGTAAGGCATTTTATTAATGAGTGGCAGTTTAAGTTAAGTACAACACGCAATCAAGATAGACATAGCAGACATACGACCGTGACAAGCAGCTGGTATCGGTCCCGATCGGACAGACGGCTGACGTGCGTGAACAGCTCTTCCTTTCCCTTCACCGTCTGTGCTAAAAGCTCTTTAGATATCTCTTTTAGTCTCTTTTTAGGGGTGGGCCTAGGGTAGATTATCAAAGATACAGATACCTTTCCAGCATGATACGCCGTCAATAACTCAAAGACAAGGATTCAACTGAAGGCTTTTAATCACTAAGAACATTGCAGCATTACAGGTCTTCCCACATCAGGTTCGTCTGGTAGGAATGACTCATACAGCTCTTGAGACCTTTATATGGCAAAAGACAGGGGCGTAGCCAATACACACAATAGGAACAAAAGGGGGCGGTTCACACAATACAGCAGGTAAAACACCTGGGCTGATGAAGGCATATATTTCATCACATTCACCCCTTCTACAGATTTAGTCTGTCCGGGGGTGTGATAGTCCTTCCTGAGCGTCGCAACAGTACCTCGGGTTCCGACCAGGAGTCCGTGGTGCCCTCCTGGGCATACCCATGTGCTGGGGGTGTTGCAGGTACTTCTGGGGGTGGTGAGGATACTTCTGGGGATGGTGGAGGTTCTTCTGGGGGTGGTGGTGATAGGTCGTCGTCGTCGCTTCCTGCCGAGGCGAGGCCCTTTATGGACACGGTGTCTTCACGCCCGTCGGCGTGCTTGACGTACGCGTACTGTGGGTTTGCGTGGAGTAGGTGTACTGCCTCCACGAGGGGGTCCATTTTGTGGCCCCTCACATGCTTCCGTAACAGGACTGTCCCTGGGGTGGAGAGCCACGAGGGTAGGGATACTCCTGAGGTTGATTTGCGGGGAAAAACAAACATCTTCTCGTGAGGAGTGGCGTTAGTAGCAGTACACAGTAGCGACCTTATCGAGTGGAGTACGTCTGGGAGGACCTCCTGCCAGCGGGAGGTGGGGAGGCCTTTAGACCTTAGTGCTAAGGTGACCGCCTTCCACACTGTCGCGTTCTCCCTCTCCACTTGCCCATTACCCCTTCATCAGCCCAGGTGTTTTACCTGCTTGTATTGTGTGAACTGCCCCCTTTTGTTCCTATTGTGTGTATTGGCTACGTCCCTGTCTTTTGCCATATAAAGGTCTCAAGAGCTGTATGAGTCATTCCTACCAGACGAACCCGATGTGGGAAGACCTGTAATGCTGCAATGTTCTTAGTGATTAAAAGCCTTCAGTTGAATCCTTACCTTTGAGTTATTGACGGCGTATCAATTTTAATCACTAAGAACATTGCAGCATTACAGGTCTTCCCACATCAGGTTCGTCTGGTAGGAATGACTCATACAGCTCTTGAGACCTTTATATGGCAAAAGACAGGGGCGTAGCCAATACACACAATAGAAACAAAAGGGGGTGGTTCACACAATACAAGCAGGTAAAACACCTGGGCTGATGAAGGCATATATTTCATCACACAGCACACAAATAGCAGACAGCTAGCCTGGAAACTAGGTCACCCTCACGGTGCAGAATGTTAGAACAACTGCAGGGTAACAAGAACATAAGCAAATTCTAAGCATCTATCCAGTTATTCTAACACCAGTCTGAAGAGACTTTTTTGTCTCAATTTATTTCTTCCAATTCACGATTTCTTACAACTAACATCAACTGCTTATCCTGACATTTAAGCACACAAAGAAAAAATGGTTGTAGCCCCACATTCTTGGTAAATTGCCCATTTTCAAGACTACTTAGTGTAAATTCAAAACTGCACAAAATATTAAGGACTCATTTTCCTTATCTGTGTATTCAGGGAATGCTCAGTTCCCAGGTGCAAAGCCAGAGGGTAAAGGGATGGTGACCTGTTATGCCAGGTCTCTGCTCCCTTGTATTGTCCATGGATTTCCTGGTGAGCCCCAAAGTTGGGTGGAGCAGCTGGACCCACATCAGGCATAAACGGTCTCCCACTTAATTTTCCTGTTGGATTGCTTACTGGGTGCCCGTTTGGAAGTGTGCCAGGAAGAAATGGACCTTAGGCCCTGCAGGCACCACCATTCAGATCAAAGAATCTAAGATAAGTGCTTGTTAATCCCTAGGTACTTGTGGCCTTCTACATGCTGCTTTTGGACAGCAACCAGAAGCCAGCTACCATTACCACTGCTGCAGGCCATCCTCTCCTTTCACAAACACACATACTCTCTTTTCCATGTCTGTTGAGCAAAGCTCCTCAGTGCTTTAGCTGCCTAAGCTACAAGGGAAGTATGAGAAAAGCATATCTCATTTCCTATCCCACAGAAAATACAGTAAAACTTGATCATCATACTGTAATATACATAACCTTTGTACATTATAGGGTTAATTTTACACATTTACACCTCCGAAGAGAGCCTTGCCCAACTGGAATGTACACTTGAAATTTGGGCATGTGATCCCATGATTTTCAGTCCATTAATTTTAATGAATGGAAAAGTGTAGGCAGTGTATGGCCGGATTTCTGATATGTGCTCCCAGCAAGACAAACTTCTTGTCAGTAGATCAAACATATAAAATTTACCAATCTGTTAAGCTCCTTAAAATTCTGCTTTAGAATTGAGAAAAAAACCTCCTTATTAAACCTTTCTGTCAATCAGGAAACAAAATGCTTTACAGTGATGCCATCACAATAGAATCTCAGTTTTCAATCAGCGCAATTCCATTTTTCATTTTAACAGTGAATCAGGTTGTTTCAGTTTTGTTGAGGTTATAGAACGCATATATAATTATAGATGGCAGAGAGTATAAGGCTGTAATTTAATCTCAAGGTTCAGATGACATTCACAAACCATTTATCCTCTGAATCCTTTGAATAAACTGACACTTTGTCATTCACTTTGAACTACCCTTAGATAAATAAACTACCCCCAACTCAAAATATTGCAACCCTGTTTAGAAGCACCGAACTGGTTCCTATTAATTTCTATGTTATATTTTATGATGATGTATTTTAATCTTAAATATTAATTAGCCATGAACTCCCCAGGTGGAGTTGGAATTCTTGTCTACAGTGCCTAATGTGTGAGTTAAATTTATAAGCTATCTCATCTCAACGAGAAAAATCATTTGTTCAATCTGTATGTAAATTGTTGCCTGTCTCTTTACCCTTTGCAGCTTTTGAAACACCCAGGCCTAGAAATTCCCTACTTTAGTATCGGCCGTTAGTGCTGGTTTCCTTGAAAAAGTGGTGGCCACCTCGCTTCCACCCGGTATTACTCAATCTCTTCTCATATGATAGTCCCGCCATCCCAGGAATCAATCTTGTGAACCTTCGTTGCACTCCCTCTATGGCAAGTATATCCTTTCTTAGGTAAGGTGACCAAAATTGTACACAGTACTCCAGGTGTGGTCTCACCAAGGCCCTATATAATTGGAGTAAGACTTCTTTACTCCTGTACTCAAATCCTCTTGTAATGAAGGCCAGCATACCATTTGCCTTCCTAATGGCTTGCTGCACCTGCACATTCACTTTCAGTGACTCATGTACAAGGACACCCAGGTCGCTTTGAGCATCTGCATTCCCCAATCTTTCACCATTTAGGAAATACTCTGCCTTTCTGTTTTTTCTACCAAAGTGGATAACTTCACATTTATCCACATTATATTCCATCTGCCATGTTCTCGCCCACTCACTGAGCCTGTCGAGATCTCCTTGAAGCCTCTTCACATCTGACACTGCCACCTAGCTTTGTATCATCAGCAAATTTGGAAATATTACATTTAGTCCCCTCATCCAAATCATTTATATAGATTGTGAATAGCTGGGGCCTAAGCACTGATCCTTGCGGTACCCCACTTGTCACAGCCTGCCATCCTGAAAAAGACCCGTTTATCCCTACTCTTTGTTTTCTGTCTGTTAACCAATTCTCAATCCATGCTGGTATATTACCCCCAATTCCATGTGCCCTAATTTTGTCATTGACAGTGCTGACCTCTGAAATGTAAGTTAGCAGATTGGATGTCAATCGGCGTCCAACAGCTGACTTGTGCTGACTGCTAATTTGGACGTTTTTGCTCACCATTACGCTGGTTCCTAACCTTGCACAGGAAAGTGCGCATGAAGCAGCCCTGCAGTGACGCTGTCAGTGCTTCTTAAAGGGACACACCCATCTTTCAGGTAAGTTTGGTAAGCTTTTGGACTTTTAAAAATATTTTATTAAAATAGTGGCTTGGTGCAATCGATGTTAAAAGTTTTTGAAATGTGCAAGGAGTGCTGCTGGATGCTTGCAAGGCTTTGGATGGTAAAGGAAGGCCTCTGAGAAGACAGAAAATGCTGGAAATACTCAGCAGTTCAGGCAGCATCCATGGAGAGAGAAACAGAATTCATGTCTCAGGTCGAGATGCTGCTTGACCTGCTGAGTATTTCCAGTATTTTCTGCTTTTATTTCAGATTTCCAATATCCGCTCAAAGAGGGAAGAGGAAGATGAAGAAGAGGAGGAAGCAGAAGAGGAAGAAGCAGAAGAAGAAAATGCAGAAGAGGAAGAAACAGAAGGGAGGAGGCAACTCAGACAGCCCCTTTCTGGCCAGGATATCCGGGATCAAATCATCCATCTGCGGTACCAGTGACCACAACCCCAATTCCCCTTCAACATTTGTCCCACACCTTCCCTTCCCTCTGTTACTGACCATCACAGCAACAATGCTGAAATAAATGCCACCACAAAGCAAACATCCCAATCTAACTTTATTTATATATGCATCCAATATATCATCAGGAAATCAACTAATCACTCTTGTGCATTGCCTTGGTGATTGTCTTCCACGTGCCTTTGCCTATCCTAGTGATGTTATGCAGTGCTACCACAGTGGCTGCAGCATAGCTGGTGGAAGGCTGCTGACTTTCAGTGGGGGACACTGTAGCTGGCCTTGCATGATGACCTTGAGGAGCTGATGGCTGGGAGAGTCAATCTCCTCTCCCTCTTCTTGGTCACCCACTGGCTGAGCAGGCTGGATTTCTTGGGCGTGTGAAATGAGGAAGGCACAAGAGTAGAGTTGTGGTGAGGGGAGAGTAGGAAAGCAAGAGCTGCATGCTTACATCATGTGCAGCTTGTAAATCAGAAGAGATTGTGTGATGAGGGAGAAGTGGGATGTGAGAAGGAGGATAACCTATGAGGATACCAGCATCTTGTATCCTTTCAGACCCGTCGCTGGCCAAGGGCTCAGCCATGCCCCTGCCAAGAATGGCCAGCACCGTCTCCTCCAAGGGAGTGAGGTGAAACTAGGAATGGGTGGTGTGCCTTGTGTTTTGTAGAGATTGTTGGTAGGTGAGTGATTGGGGTGGGCGGGGGGGGGAGCGGGGAGATTGTGCAATGTGCAGTGTGTGAGGCTAGTGGTGTAGTTGGTGGGAGATGTATTTTGAAGATGCATTCACTGACCTTGATCACTGGTCTGAGGTCATGAAATTCCTTTGGACACTGGAGCCAGGTCATGGGGGTGACACTGCTGGCATTGACCACCTTGGTGATCTGGTCTCACATCCTTTTTTCTGGAGGGCCTCCTTGCCCCTGTTGGTAGAAGACCTGTTTTTCAGTGTTCACCCTCCTGCACAAAGCTGGAGTGCTGTGTGTGAGACCCTGGGTGCCCCTTCCGACTTGTTGAGCCATTTGTGTTAGTGCTGAAGCACTTTTACCATATTTTTAGGTGCAGAAGGCAGTTGAGCTTTAAGAGCTGAAGACTGTCATTTCAGAATTATTTTTTAATGTTTATTTTTTTTCAGAAGGCAGTTGAGCTCCAAGGGCTAAAGTCTGCCTATTTTCAAATTACTTTTATTTTTTTCATTTTAGAAGGCAGTTCCCCTATAAGGGCTCGACACTGCTTTCTAAAATGACGGGATAGCTTTAAGACAATACTGCCTCGTTCCAGGGACGCTACGCCCACACTACATTTGGCCTCCTGCTGAGACTACTGCCCGAAACAGCGCGTTACTCTGCAGGTTTTGCGCTGCGCTAATTTAAATCAACAGGCTGCACCAAAATACCGGTGCTGCCTGCACTCATTTTGCAGGCGGCCGTTAACCGTGGCCCACGGTGGCACCGCCCATTTCCTGGCCTAATCGGATTTCTAGGCCCCAGTTTATACAGGGGCAGTCTGCACACGACCCAAGACCAGCGGAAATAGAGGAAACCAATGCGCAGGCAAGAATTACTTCATTACAATTTAATTCTTACATTACAACATTACATTACAAGTGACTACAGTTCAAAAGTAATACATTGGCTGTAAAGCACTTTGGGATGTCTTGAAGTTATGAAAGGTGCTTTATGAATGCAAGTTCTTTTTGCATTCCTTTCTTTTCAGCAATGCCTGTTTCAGGTGAAATGAAGCAGCTCCCTCCCAATTGCCAAGCGGAAGTGCACGTGAAGAGCCTGGAAATAGGTGCACATGAGGCACAATGCAGAGGAAAATCTGCCCCATTATATTTTATGGAATATTAAATCACCTGTCACTACATCTCCCAATCACGCACAAACCCATACAAGGTATTCCACCAAGACAAGGGTAAACATTTGTTATAAAGAAAAGCTTGTAAAACAATGTTTGTTAAATTGCAACAATTTTTCAGTAATTTTTGGGCACAGAGTAAAACAAAAGTGGTTTTTGAAAAGCTAAATTAAAAATTGATTATGCTAATATTATTTGATTAACATATGTGAGCTGTGCAGTCAGTCTGACTTGTAATTAAATGTCACTATTAATCGAACAGAAGTTCTTTTCAGCAGGTGTAGATTTGGCAGATTATTGAGTCTTTGCATGTATCTATTATCAGACCACGGGATGGATGTTAGCAGTGTAAGATTCGCAAAATTTCCACATTCCCCCAAAGGTTATTATTAATAAAAGGGACCCTGCGTGGACATTTTAAAAACAAGGGTACCCAAGATGGCATCCGCGCCTCGTGGCCGAAAGCCTGTAAGATTTTAAGCTTGGACTCTGTGGCACAAGCAGCTTTTGGGGAAATCGAAACCAAAGCTGCAGTTTCTGTGAAGAGAAACTTCTTGTATTTTGAAAAGCAGACAGGACTTTGAATATGTATTAGGCCAAATCGGAGACAGATCAAAAGCAGTTAGGCCTATACTTAAGGCCATCAAGCAGTTTGCATAAATAATCGGAAATAGCTTAAGGAAGCCATCGAGGCTGGACAGGCCCATTAAGATGTATTAATAACAAAACAACTCGATAATCAGGCCAGTAGATGCGATTACCGGCCATCTAAAAACAGTTAGTTTAGCTTGCTACGGTTATTTAAACTAGCCCGCCAAGATTGGAACAAAGAACTAACCTGATTTGGCGCGCAGATAAGGGTTTTCATGAGGAGTATAACTGAAGGCCCCGGGTAGCAATCTCTCTCTTGTCTCTTGCTCTTGCTCTTGACTCTGCTCTCTGCTCTTGTGGTTCCGGCCTCTTGGGCTGCTGCTCGTACTTGTGCCCTAGTCTCGTGGCGGGTTCTCTCCCCGGAGCAGATTTTCAGTAGCTAAGGACACCATACCATCCAGGACGCCCAGGCCGCAGAAAGGGGCGAGACGAAGTTGAGCAGGTAGCCCAGGACTCGTATAGTAGTCCAACGAAATGAGACGAGTGGAGACGAAGAAGACGATAATAACTCGATAAGGGCAGAGCAGGGCAGCGAAGAAAACGTATTGATAAGTAAACCAAGTGCCTAGTTATAAGCTGGCGCTTGGGAAGACAAGTATCTCGTTGAGCACTGTGAAAACACAGGTGGGCACACCACGACGAATAAACTGGCGTTCTTAAGCTTGGGTAGGAAAATCTAGACAGTTAAGACTGCCAACTGCCCTGCAGGCACAACGGTGCCGCCGACGACCGCCCGAGGGAGAAGAAGAGGAGAACCCATCGCGACGAGACGATGATGGCAGTGGAGGGGAGAAGGTGTGTCGCAGTAGCAGACCCAGCACCGCGCCCCTGATGACCACGTGGCGACGGGGTACCTAGAAGGACCAGAAACCAGACTTCAAAACTCGCACTCGTTAACAGTTGGCTTTTATCTTTGGATTGGTGAGCATGAATTCTGGCCCCTCATAGCTTAATCTAGTTAGTGTAGAATTTGCAAAATTGAACATTGTCCTATAAGGGTCTATTGGCAGAAAAGGCCTTAATTTTAAAGACTGTTTTAAAAGAAGCCCAGAAAAAGGGGCACACAAAATGGCCGCCAGACCCCGTGACCAGCTTTTTGGGACATTTTAAAATGGTTCCTGCAGTCCACAGACAGCTTTTGTGGATTCAGCCCACAGTAAGTTCTGGAACACAGTTTCGGAGAAAACGAAACCAGACAGTACCCCATACATATAGATTGGATGCAGATCCGATCAGATCGGCCTGTAGATAAAGGCCATCTAAATGTTTACCCAGACAAAGGGAAACAGCTTCATATTCAAAGGAGAAACATCAAGACCCATTAAAGACAATACAAGGTCATTCCAGACCAGAGATGGCAGTTACCGGCCAACCCGAAGGTACTTTAAACACAAAGACTACCCCGCTGTGCTACAAGCCCGCCAAAAGTTAAACAAAGACTAACCTTGATATGGTGGGAGATAAGGGCCTCCATGAAAGGTATAACTGGAGTCCTGGGGTAGCGTTGAGGAGGAAGGTATTCGGATCGGAGACCATCGGGTTTTCGGTAGCCATTGAGGAGCATCAGCATCAGGAGAGACCAGTGCAGACCATTTTCGAGAGATTGCTCGGGGGTCCGAAGAAGGCCTTTTCGGACTCGGAAGAAGAAGACGAAACCTGGGGTAGTTAGCGGGAGATCATCGACAAAAACCCCGGGCCATTGACGAGACGAGAAGACAGTCGGCGAAGAGGAAGAAAATGAAACGCCTTACAGAACGGGTAGCCACCAGCGTCGTGTACAGGAGCACGGAGAAATCGAGACTGTGACCACCATCGTTGTGTGCAGGAGCACTGAGAAGACAGCCGGTGGGCGAAACGATGGACGGCGAGTCCTGCTGAATTAAGGTGGCCGAGACGCCATTAGCTTGGGCAGCCCGCTGCGCCTACAGCCCAATGACCACGTGATGACGGCAGGCCCGAGAGAGAGCACCAAGTAAAGAACCCCAACCCAACCGCAGTTTTGGATTGGTGAGCATGTTTCTGGCCCCTCATAATCTCATCTAGTTAGGTTTAGGGGGTGGGCATTTTAGGGGATAATTAACAATGAGTTGTTGTCCCTCGATGTTCCATGTGTTTCCCTATTTGATGATGAACCTTGTAAAGTATAATATGCCTGTGGATATATTGGTTAGTACTGTATTATGATTTGTTTTTCCCTCCCATGTACCTTATTGGCTTAATTTCAATTTTTCCTTATGCAATAAAAATTCATTTCATTTCATTAAACTTGGTCCATAGAGTATTCTCTGCATTGCAGTTCCTGCCTCAAAGTCCAGTGTATAGAACCTAAGGGGTGAGTGGGTTGAACCACTCGGTAAATTACTGTGCAAGAGAGAGAGGCCTCCAGAGCGAGAGAATTCCTAAAAGCTATAAAAGACATTGATATAATTGTGTTAACAGAAACATGGTGCCAAAAGGACGTGCCGACCCACTGTCCTCCAATGTACCATGAAATCATTGTGCCCTCAGTAAAGAACACTAAAACACGCAAGGGCAGAACCTCCGGGGGAATATTGGTGTGGTATAAGGGAGAACTGGACAAACACATCTCACCGGTAAAACAGAGAAAATCACACGTATGGCTAAAACTAGATAAAAATATAGGAATAGCAAAAAAAGATGTTTACTTATGTGCGATCTACATACCTCCAATAGAATCGCCATATTTCGAAGAGGAGTTATTTGATACTCTCCACATGGAAATCAGCCATTTCCAGGCCCAAGGAAAGGTGATAATATGTGGGGACCTAAATGCAAGGACCGGTTGTGAACCTGACTTCATAGACCCACAGGGAAACAACCATGTGTTTGGCCAGACCCCTTTAGATGTCACACCAGCCATCGCAAATCGGAACAACCTTGATCGTGAAATAAATAAAAGCGGTAGGGAGGTAGTGCAACTCTGCCGAGCCTTAGGCCTGTACATAGTTAACGGTAGGTTCAGAGGGGACTCCCTAGGGAGACTCACATACTCCTCAACTCTTGGGTCTAGTGTGGTGGACTATACAATCACTGACCTGGACCCCTGCGATATCAACTCATTCACTGTCAGGCAGCAATCCCCCCTCTCAGACCATAACCAAATAAATATGTACCTTAAACTTTCTGCCCAAACTACAGACACAAAAAAGGAACCCAGTAAGCTCCATAAAATAAACCAGACATACAGATGGGCCCCAGACAGTGGAGAAAAATTCATCACAGCACTAAAGTCACCTGATCTCACAAGTAAAATATCAAAATTTAAAGAAAACCCATACGAGATCACCAGAGATGGTGTAAACATGGCCATAGAGGATATAAATATGATCTTCCATGAGGCAGCTGTAAAAGCCGACCTTGTGAAACAGAAGAGGAAGCGTCACAAAAGACAAAATAAAAATAAGAAATGGTTTGACCACGAATGCAAAAATGCCAGAAAAGACCTGAGAAAAATATCAAACCAAAAGCATCGCCAACCAAACAATCCGGACCTACGTACTAGATACAATGAAACCCTCAAAAGATATAAACACACCATTAGGAACAAAACACAAAACTATACCCACAAAATACTCGAAGAAATTGAAAACTCCACCAATCCAAAACAATTCTGGGAAATGTGGAATAACCTGAGTACAACACAATTGCAAGCATTACCAATCCAAGATGGCGACATCTGGAGAACACATTTTGAAAACCTCTACAAAGACATCCCAATAAACGAAACAAACCCAAGTCAACATCAGGTCACAGAAAAACTCCACACATTAGAAGCAACAATTAAAGACAACCAAAACCCTCTAGACTCCCCAATCACATGGAAAGAACTGGCCACAAAAACAAAATCTCTCCACCTAAAGAAAGCCTGTGGCCCAGACAACATCAAAAATGAAATGCTCAAGTTCAGCAATATGGAGATGCAGGGTGCGGTACTCAAATTATTCAACATCATATTACGTTCAGGCTGTTTTCCCGATATCTGGTGCCAAGGACTAATCTCCCCCATATATAAAAGTGGAAACAAATCAGACCCAAATAACTACCGCGGCATCTGTGTCAACAGTTGTCTAGGGAAGTTATTCTGCAGTATTCTAAATAGTAGATTACTTGATTTTCTTAACAAACATAATATCCTCAGAAAAAACCAAATAGGCTTTCTTCCAAAACACCGCACCGCCGACCATATCTATACCCTTCACACCCTCATTGAAAAACATATACACCAAACAAAAAATGGGAAAATATTCGCCTGTTTCATCGACTTCAAGAAAGCCTTTGACTCTATATGGCACGAAGGGCTCTATTATAAACTTCTTCAGTGTGGAATAGGGGGCAAAGTCTATGACCTTATTAAATCAATGTATCTGAAAAACAAATGCGGGGTCAAAATTGGAGACAAACGCACCGATTTCTTCACCCAGAGAAGAGGCGTCCGGCAGGGCTGCAATTTGAGCCCGACCCTGTTCAACATATACATAAATGAATTAGCAGACATGCTGGAGCAAAGCGAGTCACCAGGTCTCCGTCTCCTGGATGGAGAAGTGAAATCCCTGTTCTATGCGGACGACCTGGTTCTGCTGTCTCCCACAGAACAGGGATTACAGCAACAACTAGACCTACTCGACAAATACTGCCAAAATTGGGCTCTAACAGTAAATCTAAAAAAAAACAACATCATGATTTTTCAAAAAAGGCCCAGATGTCAGGAAAACAAATACCAGTTTACCCTCAGTGATACCACTATAGGACACACTATGAGCTACACCTACCTTGGTCTAACTATTACAGCATCAGGGAGCTTCAGCATAGCAGTGAATGCACTAAAAGTAAAAGCCCGAAGAGCCCTATATGCAATAAAAAGAAAATTCTACAACATCCAAATCCCAATCAAAATCTGGCTCAAAATATTTGACAGCATAATCCTGCCCATTGCACTGTACGGTAGTGAAGTATGGGGCCCGCTAAATCACCAAAGCTACACTAAATGGGAAAAACACACAATAGAAGCCCTACATGCAGAATTCTGCCGAAGCATCCTTCGCATCCAAAGAAAAACGCCAACAAATGCATGCAGAGCCGAACTAGGCAGATACCCACTGATAATAAACATCCAAAAACGAGCACTAAACTTCCTAAATCACCTCAAATCTAGCTCCCCAGACACCCTTCATTTCAAAGCCTTTCAGACCCAAGAGCTAAACCCAGAAAAGAGTCCCCTGAGTCAGCTGCTACTGAAACTAAGTACTCAGCCGGACCCTGACCAGCCCCAGACCAACACAGCCGTCCAAACACCAATCCGAGTGAACCAAATCATTAAACAATGCAAAGAAACCTACCTGGAACTTTGGAACAAAATAACCGAAAGCCAAAGCAGATTAGAATGTTACCGGGCCCTAAAAAGAGAATATAAACTGGCAGACTACCTCACGACCATCAGAGACACAAAACAGAGACAGACCCTCACCAGGTACAGACTAAGCGACCACCAACTGGAAATTGAAAAAGGCAGATACAAGAAATCCTGGCAGCCTAGAGAGAATAGAATATGCGATCAATGTCTGGCCGGCGAGGTTGAAACAGAAATGCATTTCCTCCTAAAATGCGAAAAATTCAACACATCAAGAAACATATTATTCAACAAGCTAAGCCAAACAACCCCAGATTTCAAGGAATTGGATGACCTGTCAAAATTGAGATTAGTCCTGGGAGAAGGAGACAGACCATACCTTGGGGCCAAATATGTAACAACATGTCACAACCTGAGGACTGTTTAAAATTAAGACTGTTTAAAATTAATATTGAACGTACCAAATGAAGTACAAAGACTGTTTCAAATTAATATTGTTTAAAAGTAATATTGTATGTACCCAACAAATGTCAAATCGATTGACACCTACAGAATGTTTGAAAATGTACCTTTTTGCTATGTAAGCTTTGGCAATATGGTTCTCTGTAAACTTTCATGCCAATAAAGCATTTGAATTGAATTGAAATTGAATTGAATTGAGAGAGAGACCTCGGCGATCGAAAACCCCTTACATTAGGTATAAGGGGTGGGATAAGGATAAGGGGATTGTTAAGATAGTTGTTTTCCCTCGATGTGCCGTGTGTTCCCCATTCCCTGTATAAGCATATAGTTATTTTGTATTTGCCTGTAATTTGATACTAGTAACTGCTCATAAGATTGTGTTAATTTCCATTTCAATAAAATCTTGGTTTTGCTTACATCCAAACCACCTGTCTACTCGAGTCTTTTCTGTATCGCCGCCTGTACCTAAGTCCTGTGTCTAGAACCCGGGGTGTGGGAGCGATTCGAACCGCTCACAAACAGTCAGAGGCATAACTGACTGGGCGTACGTGCCAACCACACACCACCCCCTACAGCAGCCTAAGATGCACTTCAGGACTGGTATGATATTAAAGGAAGTGAACCAGAAAGAAACTGCAATAGTCCTTTGCCATCCAGCTGGTCTCAGTGTTTTTTTCTCACAAATAAGCAGATGCATAGATTCAGGAAAGCTGTAGTTACACAGTTGGTTGAAAAAGTGATTCTACTGTCATGCTTGGGAGGTTAGAAATATGTGCTTCATTGGAAAGTGGCTTGGCCAATTATTGGTTAGAATTGATGTACAAAGAATACCCGCACTGTGTATGTTAGGCGACTCAGCTGCATGTGACAGATGTCCAGATGTGAAGAACATTGCATTGATAAAAGTAAAAAGGAGCAAATATAAAGGTTACACAATAGGAAACAGTGATCTATGACCAGCAACGTGCCTCTTGTGTCATTAGTCTATTTATCATTGTGTCCCTCATGAGAAATATTGCTAACATCTGAATTTTTCCTCTAGTGCTCCACAATCTTATCCAAGTATAATTAAGGGACACCATGCCATGAAACAGTGGCATAACATTTATGTTCAGGGAGGAAGAAGAGCTCGGTGTCTTTTTTTTCCGCACATTGATGCAATGATGGGCTGGATTGTCATTGGTAGCAGGTTGGGGGTGGGTCAGGTGGTCGGCGGGTCCCACTCCCGCCTCCGATGTCAGGCGGGATAATTTAGCTATTTTGCCCTAACTGGGCAATTGATTCCCAGCATGTGCGCACCCCTGGCCCTAGGAGTCTTTTGTGCCTGAAACTCGCCTCTGATGACGTCATTTATGCAGCTACATTTAAGGGCTGCAAGCAGCCTTGGTTCATTTTCGGCCTCAAAACTTTTATTTGCTAATCTTCTAATGGTTTTGTCCTCTTGAAATGTCTAGTTCAAGGTCCAAAGCTGCACCCCGGATGGATGAGGACTCCCTTCATGCTCTGGTGGAGGGAACCAGAACCATGAAGGAGGTGCTGTTTCCTTCCTCTGAGAGGAAAAAACCTCCCCAGCAGACGAAAGCTGTGTGGTTGCAAATGGCACAGGAGTTCAGTTCAAGATCAATGTGCAGCAGAACCTGGCTGCAGTGCCGAAAGAGGTTTAATGACCTTGTCCGCACCATTACCCTCAATCTGCTCCCCATCGCCTCTCATCACCAGCACTCTGCATTGTCAACCTCCTCCTCCACATCCCACTTTGCCCTTACATCCCTTGCACTCTTAACCATCCCTCTCTCTCTATGTACACATTCACTTAACTATTCAACTATGCTGCCCTCACACTCCCTATCACTGTTATGCTATGACAGCAACTTACAACACACAGGGAGGGCCCTTGGTTTTGGGACCTCACTCCATCTTTGTGTCCTTCTAAGCATCTTTGCTATGGATTCTCTACACTCACTCCATCATTCTCACTCAAACTCCACTTGTGTGGTGAAGACAAGAGGAGGGCCACCCTCAATAGCCCAGCTCACCAGCACTGAGGAGGTGGCCCGAGAGAATGTGGGAGCCGAGGAGGATGTGCAAATGGGGCACGGACAGACGGGTGCATCAGAGCAAGCTGGTGACAGAATAGTTTTGCATCTCTCTCATTTACATTGCATGAGTGACTGATATGGCTTCTGATGCTCAAACAGATTGACTTATGATCGATCATCTGCACAATTCCATGTGCACGCAACGTTAATATCACATGTCTAACTCATGCCGTTACTCCCCCACAGGACCATCGACAGCCCCCCTACCCACTGTCCAGGATGAAGAGCCTGAGCCAGAAGACTCTTCAGAGGAAGCTGCAACCTCTGAGGGCGCAGCATCAGCAGAATTAAGCGCACCCAGCACCAGCGCAGACACTCACACCTCGGTGGGACCTTCGGCATATCACAGCTCACAAGTGAGCATCAGCAGATGGTGGAGATAGGGACAGCAGTGGAGAGTTCTCATCGGAGGCCGCAGGGTGCTCCCAGCTTGGCTCAGCTGCATGTCGAACCTGTGCCTCCGGGTCCATCCAGAAGGAGAGCGGTGCTGGAACTCCAGGAACAGGTGTAGGAGTCTCTGGCAGGTTTTGTCTCCAGGGTCACTGCGAGTGTGGAGCGGATGGAGGAGTCCATCGCTAACATGAGCAGAGTCTCTATGGAGGCATTGGCGCATGAACGCATCACCACAGAAAGGATGGCAATCTCCATGGAAAGGATGGCTGCGGTAGAGGAGAGGATAGCTACGGCCATGGAGGAGCAAAGTCGCCAGAGCGTGGAAAATATTGTGAAAGTTCAGAATAGACTGACATTTCTGGAGGAGCGATGGGCAGCTATTGAGCAGAGAAACCAGAGCTTCATGGAAGTCCTCTGGAGTAGCAGCAGCAGCAGCGGCGGCGGCAGTGCGGACCTGGGAGGAGCGGCGAGGCGGCAGCGACGGTACCAGCTCAGCACCGGCAGAATTTTCAAAGAGTGACGTCAGAAGTCAAAAGTGATGTTGGCTCAAGGGGAGGGAGCTGATTGGTGAGTAGCTGGTAAGTGTTTATGCTTGGTTTTCTTAAAGTTTTAAGTTTATTCCAGCTAGGTTAGTAAATAGTCTGTTAATTAGAGGTATGGCAGGGCAGCTCACACCTCTGGAATGCACATCCTATGCCATGTGGGAAGCTCTGGACACCTCCCGTGGTCTGGACGACCACATATGTGGGAAGTGTCGCCAGCTACAGCAGCTCGAGCACCGGGTTACGGAGCTTGAGCGGCGGCTGCAGTCACTGCTGTGCATCCGCGAGGCTGAGAGTGTAGGATTCGCAAAATTGGACTTTATATAAATAAGGGTCAAATGGCAGAAGAGGCCATGATTTTAAAGACTGTTTTAAAAGAAGCCCAGAAAAAGGGGCATACAAAATGGCCGCCATACCATGTGACCAGCTTATTGGGACAGTTTAAAATGGTTCCTGCGCAACCTCAGACAGATTTGTGGATTCAACCCACAGCAAGTTCTGGAAGCCGTTTCTGAGAGAACGAAACCAGACCCACACATATGCATATGGATTAGATGCAGATCTAGTCAAGATCGGCCTGGAGACAGAGGCCATCAAAATGTTGCCCCAGACAAAAGGGGACAATTTCATATTCATGAGAACAGCACCCAAGACTAGATAACGAGATCAGCAGGCCATTCAAAACAATGGAGGTAATTCCAAACCAGAGATGGGCCTGTTACCAGCCGTTTAAGACATTTAAAATGTAATAACTACCCCACTGTGCTCTCAGCCCGCCAAAAATAAAACAAAGACTAACCTGATTTTGGGCGGGAAGTGAAGCCTCTGGAAGAAAGGTATATCTGGAAGACCTTTTCGGCAGTTGAGAAGGGTTGAAGGCAGAAGCAAGCTTGGACAGTCACAAGGAGAGTCGAGCTGGAACACAGTTGCAAGCCTGCAGCTTGAGCTCAGACACCCAGTTTGAATCCGGACACCCAGAAGAAGAAAGAGGCACTCGCAGGAGGAAGAAGAAGGCCAACATCGAAAAGGCCGTCTTGAAACCAGCGTTCCGCCCCAGGGAAACACATCAGGAGATCATCGACCATCCCCGGGCCATTGCCGGAATGAGAGGCCATCGACCTAGCTTGGGAGAAGAGAAAAAAATAAAGGTCCCAAGCGAAGAAACCTTCCAGCCACCCCGGCTCGGGAGAAGAGAGGAAAGGAACCGGAAGAAGTGATGGGAGCCAGCCCAAGGCTCCTCTAACCAGGGTCCAGCCAACGATCTTCGACCCCGCCGACTTCCAGGCCCGCCGGTGTCCAGCCGCCCCCGACCCCCACCTCAGGAGAGAGGTGTGGCGCAGCTCGCAGGAGCTCCACGATCCACATGGAGACGAGACGCCTGAAAGGACCAAACACAGACTCGATTTCAAAACCTTGCACTTCCTAGTGGGATTGGTGAGCATGTTTCTGGCCCTTCACAATCAGATCTAGATAGGTTTAATAAGGGGGTGGATTTAAGGGTACAATTAACATGAGTTGTTGTCCCTCGATGTTCCGTGTGTTTCCTTATTTCATAATGATCTTTGTAGAGTATAAGATGCCTGTATTTGCTTTAGTTAGTACTGTGTCGTTATGATTTGTGTGTGTGTTTTTTCCTCCCATGTACTCCCTTATCTGCTTGCATTTGATTTGATAATTTTCCTTCCGCAATAAAATTTCATTTTGTTTCATCAAACTTGGTCTACAAGAGTTTTCTCTACATTGTAGTTCCTGCGCCTAAGTCCAGAGTATAGAGTCTAAGGGGCGAGTGGGTCGAACCACTCAAGGTTTACTGTGCAAGAGAGAGAGGCCTCTAGAGAGAGAAACCTCAGGGAAACCTCTCGAGGACAAAACCCCTTACAGAAAATGGCGACCGCGGCAGGACTCTGGCAGCAGGATTGCAATGTAGTAGATCCAAGTTTGAATGGTCGAAATGCAATGGATGAGAGGATAGCGGATTATGCCTTTGGCAAGGTAAATCTCACTAAACAGTGGATTTCCGATCTCTTGCTGGATGGGCGTCCGGTGGACGCAGCCATCAGGTGGACAGAGAGCAAAGGGCATAAGAAGTCAGTGGAAAAGGCAGTGTGGCTGATGTGTTACAAGAAGCAGGTCCAGATCTTGGACCGGGTCGTTGCAGCACAGGCAGCCAAGATCACAACCCAGGCAGCAGAGATAGAGGAAAAGGCCATGGGTGGGGAAAAACTCATCACAGCGCTTCACGCGCTGAATCAGGAACGCCAAGTGGTAGCTGGTCAGCATCAGGTTAGGATAGAGTACCTGGAGTGCCAGGTTACTGAGGCAAAGATTAATGAAACGAGGATACGGGAGAAAAGCGCCCGCCTCGCACAACAGCTAAGAGCGCAGGAGGAGAGAGTAGTGGAGGTTAAGGCAGCTTACAAGCTAGCCCTCGAGCACGGGTTTGAGAGCACAGACCACGGCCCCTGCCAAAAGACCATAGAGGACCTAAGAACGGCCCTGGTTAAGGCAAGAGGCATGGTGTGTCTCGTCAGCCCGAAAGCCAGTCACATGGACTTTTTAAAGGAATCAAAACAGCCGATTCCAGCTGAGGTAATTGTGGTACCAGCCACCGAGCCCTCAGCACTGCCGAGCTATAGTGAAACTTGGTCGGGAAAGCAGGGGGTAGCGAAAGAGGAGGTAGCCGAGGTGGAGTGTGTGGAAGAACCACTGGTCGCAAAGCCGGGACTGGCACCGATGTGTCCCGCTCGGCACCAGTGGTTCGGTCCCAACGCTGCCGATGGCAGTGTCGGACCCCACCAGAACCAGCTCATGGTGCCCTACGCTGGCCCACAATTAAGGTCCATGGTGAGCCACCTCACACGACTCACAGTAAAGGGAGATCCCTCGATTCATTTCAGGGAGATAGAGGAAACAGCAGCCATCAATGACTGTGATGATCAGGAACAGGTCAAACTGTTGCTTTTCTCCCTGGATTCCACAATCCTTCAGTGCCTCTCAGAGGATGGTAAAAGGGGACGGAAAGGGTATGCGGATCTCAGGGAGGAAGTTTTAGAGGTAATGGGAGTGGACGACGGTAGTCCGTTTGACCGTGTAGAAGGGACCATGCAGTTATCTGGAGAACCCCCGCGGGTTTTCGCAGAAAGGCTGTGGCCAGTGTATCGACGCAGCTGTCCGGGTATGCCTGAATGGCCTTTAATGAGCAACGAACAGCGGGTTCATTGGCTCCGTTGCTTGGTCACCAACAGCTTGCCAGAGATACGGGCCCTAGCCAGATCTTGGTTTGATCCCCAAGGTCCCGGTGTCACGGAAGAGACGGTACTCCGTCAGTTAAATGTAGCGTATAAGAATTGTAGAGGTCAGGAAACACCACCCCAGAAGGGAAAGTGCATGAGGCAAAACCCGCAGCCCCAAGCAAGCAGGAGTGGCGTCAGGAGGGGAATCGCCCTGTCCAAGCCAAGCTCAATTGCTACGGGTGTGGGAAGGATGGACATTGGCGCAAGGACTGTAGAAATCCGTGGAAGGATAATAAAGGGAGATTTCCCGCAGCCCAAGCCCAAGCCCAGACCGCTGCCCCAGCACCAACCCAAACCCAAGCCGTAGCTCCTGCCCCAGCGCAAGGAGCCGGTGCAGTTATGAATCCCGCTGCAATTGAGTCAATCATACAGACAATGCGGTCTCTGATGACTTCGCAGGGGAAAATAGCTGTCACCACCGGCCTTGTCGCTCCCGAAACCCCGATCGCTGTACCCAAGTGACTAGAGTCAGCGCAGCCCGTCTACCTGTGTGTGCTGCGATATGATGTATGGAGATGACCCCTCGTGGAGATGGAGGTGGAGGAGGTGAAGGGAACCTATCTGTTGGATACGGGAGCATCGTGCACCGTAATCCACGCAGATAACCCCACCGCCTCGCCTCTGTCCACCGGGGTCCCATACCTTCTGTCGGGCTTCACGGGCGAAGAACAGGCTGGTGCACATTCCCTTCCCCTCTCCATTCGTTTAGGACCACTCTGCACCACGTGGAAGTGTACCCTGATGAAGTGGGAAGTGGGAGGTGGAACGGAAGTCCTGGGTCTGATTTCTTGGTAGCCCACGGGATCCACATGGACCTGAGAAATCATTGTCTCTGGGGAGAGGGTACGAATGTGAACGAGATAGAGAGTGTTAAGGAAACCCCTACGAAGGCGCGGGTTGGCCGTCGAGAAGTAAAATTCTTGGGTCTAAACCCATGCGCTGGCGAGAGAACCGTAGACCAGGAGGATGAGCCGGAATTGGTGCAAAATCCGCCGGTCTACGCCACTTGCACAGTGGAGGCATCCCGACGCAACAAGTGGTTTCGCATGAAGCAGTGCAAACTGTTTAAACCGGGTGCAAAAGCATCAGCAACCGAAGCCAGGTCTGAGGATAAAGATCCTCAGCCTGAGGCCTGCGATGAGTCACAGACCACACAAGCTGGCATTGTAGCCTGCTTGGACGGAGAAGAGGTCCCGCCCACCTGGGGGGAGGTTTCTCCGATGGCCTGGGACTCGGACGAGGAGGGACCCGAACAACAAGGTCCCGCCCTCGACACGATTCTGGAAGAGGTGGAGTCGGAGGACGGAGATCACGCCCTCGACTCGAGCGTGGGGGAGGTAGAAATTGGGGGCAGAGATTCTCCACCTGTAGGGACAGGTGAGGAGGAGCTGTCTGCCACAGGCCCAATTCCCGAAGGGGTGGAGCCTGAGGGGAGGGAGCCGAAGCCCACAGTCGTGGAAGAACCACGGGCTGTGAGAGCTGAAGTCCCACCCGAAGGTCCACTCGCCAAGGGAGCCTGCCCGAATCCCAAAGGGGCGGAGCCTGAGGGAAGGGAGCCGAAGCCTACAGTCATGGAAGAGCCACGGGCTTTGAGAGCTAAGGTCCCACCCGAAGGTCCACTCGCTAAGGGAGCCACGCCCAAAGTACCTTTTAGCAGGTCGGCTCGAGCGCCTCAGCCTGTAAAACTTTGGCCCGAGTCCCCCACTCCCAGTAGACGCCGACTTCAGAAATCCATGAAAAAACACAGTCCCCGTTTAGCAGCAAAAGGCTGCGGGGAACCCGAGCCACAGGTCACTGCAGCCCCTCCACAGGGAGCAGCAAGCTGCAGTCCGATCAGGGATTAGGCAAGCCGCCCGGGGACGGTCGGCGCTGTACATAAGTTTAGTTTAAGTTTAAGTTTAAGGTGTGTAAATATTAAAATGATTAGAGTTTAAGTAGTTTTAAATCTGCCCAGTATGTGTATTGTTTTGGATCGAGGTCGAAAGACCCGATCATGCCGTCACCTAAGCCAGAATCTCTCGGGAGCCTGGCTGTATTGTTTGATTTATTGCAGGAACCAGAAGAAAGATGAGAGGGATCCTCATCACGTTCGTGACATTCGGATGGAGCTGGGCCTATCGGGGCCGCACCAAGGACTCCACCATTTATGGGTGCTCTGGAAATAGAGGCCCCATCGTGACTGACAGAGCCGGCTCACGGGACGCTGAAGAGTCTGCTACCTACTTCCATGAAGGGAGATGGCCAGGCTGGCTGGGGTCGAACTCTTCTGAATACTCCTGCCAGACAGGGTTTGCATACAGAGAAATGTCTCTGATGTGCCCCAGGGTGCGGATCATTGCGCCCAGGATCAGCGTCACCATGGGCAAGAAGATTTGCTTGAACTGTTTGGGGAATGTACCTTTGGACCGTTGGTGGTGGCTGCGCAAGTTGAGCAGCACCATGAAGAACTCCACTGTGGAGTGGGAAAGATTGGGTAATAACACCAATCGGACAATAACGGGAACACACGGGGGGTTGAGTGTCTGTTGGGACAAATGGTGGGAACCAGATGAGGGGATCTACATCTGTATGTGGGGTTCAGAACGCGCTTGCCCCACAGGCGTCTCCATCTTTTTCCAAAGACAGTGGCAAGATGCTGGACAAGGAATGAGGTGGGACGTCAGCTCACGGGCGTGCGGAGTCCCATACTCACAGATCCCAGTAAATGCCACGGAGCTCATCACCCGTAAGCCCCTGCCCACAGTTCCAGTAGCTAAAGCCCTCAAGGAAGGGTGCCCCACCACGACAAAGGGACCCGGGAATGGATTGGTATTGGTACCCACAGGTCAGGTACTGTACCAAGGGGTCCACTACGCGGTGGCTTCGGTGATTTTAAACCTCACCGAGGTAAGATTGCCAGCGTGGTGCCCCAAGGAAACGGAGCAATTGTACCAGGTCCTGTTAACAAACATGTTTAAACAATTTTACGAATTCGACTTTGCCGATGTCGACAGAGCCAAATTGTACACCGCACCACATGAGGTCTTGGGCAGAGTAGGGAGGCAAAGAAGGGGTGCAGTAAATGATATTTTCACAGCTTTTAATACAGGAACTTCCGTCATCAACACACTGGATGATGTGGAGCTGCAAACCCAGATCAATGGTTTAAAAACACAGCTAAGAAAAATACTGACTGATGAGAATAAGGTAGTTGGTTCTGAGTTACACGGGGACCAGGCCATGACACTACACTTAAAAGAGATAATAGCTGAGCTGCAGAAACACGCCAGAACGGTAAATGCTCTCATCAGGGAGGATCGGAATGCGTCCGATCAGGCTGCGCAGAACGAAGCTTGTGTGCTATATGGGGCGTGGTTACTGGGTGAGGGCTGCTGTACTGGCCGCGCTAGACGTGCTCCTATCTAGCTATCCAGCAAGTTAAACACTCATTCAAAAATAATTCTTCTGAAGCCGGTTGCTCTTTTGAAGCTTTTACTTGAACAAATTTGTGAAACTGTAAACAAAGACAAAGTATGTTTTGTACATAAACTGAGTACTATACATTTGATATTACATAAGATATAAACATATTTACAACAGTAGAATAGACTAATTGTATAACTAACTAACATTTGAACTAACTTCTATAACTATCAAATATTAACCTTTTACAAACATAGTATTATCAAAATATTACTTTGACAACATTGCTATTATGCTAAGAACCAAAGATACTCACAGATATTGCGCTTGGCCTAACATATGAAATCAGATTACGTTGGATTGTAAATGGAACCTCTCATGGCAGATTCTCCATTACTCAAGTCAGGTTCTTCCTGGCAAAACTGCTTCCTGGGGTCAACAGGAAGAAAGGTAGGAAGGTCAAATGACCTCTCACAGGAAGAAAGGAACAAAGGTCAAATGACCTCACACAGGAAGAAAGGTCAGATGACCTTTCCAGCATACAAACTGTTAACACAATAACCGCCACCAGAGGGTGCTATTGCATGTAAAAATGTCCAGAATGTCACATAATGTCCATCGGTCCAGAACAGCCGCAGTAATCTGGAGGATTTAAAGCAAGGCTTAGTCCCCTCCTGGATCAGCAACAAGTACCTCGCAGCCCTCCACCCTTTTGAGAATACATTGAGTCCGTGCCAGCTCAGACTAGCTTAAGAGGCATACCCAGTCCCAGTGGACTGTGGATGGTCTAATCACACCATTATGGGTATAGTGGTAAGAATGTCGGTGATGGGGAAGGCAGCAAAACCCGCCCCGTATACAGGGTGGAGAACATTGGAGTCATTCAGGGGGGTGCGCACATTCGCTACACAGGGGTCCCACCTTATCTCATTCGATGGGAGCATGCAATGATGGGTACCAACCTCTCGGGGTGCCGGAGCCGGGGAGCACACATCATCCTGTGTCCCCAGCACTTGAATGCCCATTCAAAACCACAGTGCGGGTTCAGAACTGCTGGCGCGAAGCCTATAAATTGCACCATGGAGGCAATGGCACAAGGCCATGTGCCCCCACAGGTGGCATATATAGGAGGTGGGACATACTGTGTCACCACTGCAGCGCCCCACTACCAGCATGGACAGCACAGTTGGTGTCCAGTTAGTGACAGCAGCTTTTGTTTCAAGCCCAGGGCAGAAGTTCAAGCGGCCCAAGAGCGAATTGTCCCCATTCCTGAACCTTCCACTGTTCACATCACTGTGAAAGTGAATTTCACCGATCTGCAGCGTTTTGTTGCACATTTTGGATATATCATTCCCCCTCTCCCTGAACACCTCACCAAGATATTAAAAGCCGTTGTTGTTTCACAGAAACACTTCTACACACTGGAGCAGAAGACTCTAGAGATAGGGGCAGACATATTGGATATAGTGACCCCACCGTGGTGGGACCTGTTCACTAATATAGAAGTCCCTTCCTGGATTAGGATAGCCTCCCACATTCTTGTAGTGTGCCAGGTTGTCATTGTAGTTTATTTACTGTTTGTACATTGTAAAAAGGTCAAACATTCGAAAAAGTATGAGAATAGAGGGGAATGGAGGGAGCACTATGTGCGGGTAGAAGAAGAGACACCCGTTTAGATTTTGCTGCTTTGTATAAAGTTAAAGTTTTCCCTCCCTCCTCTGTATTATTTTTGACATATATTCATGTGTATTTTTTGAATTTTTCGTGTGTGTACTTTATTTTATTATTGAAGTTTTATTAGATGTGATGTTATTATTAGAAGGTAATGTGTATGCACTAGGTGATGTAGGGGTATAAGGACCCCCTCCACGCCTGGAAGTAAATGTTAGGTTTTTAACTCCAAGGTATTGCCATTTATAGATGCTCAATGTACACTAGATTTTTTCTGAAATGGGAAATGCATGTGTCGTGGGGTCATAAGTAGGTAAATATTGGGGATGGTTAGATTGTGGAAAGTCAGAAAACTTTGCTCACCCAGAATTATGATACTTCAAGCAAGTTACAGTATCATCAGGGGGGAGTGTAGGATTCGCAAAATTGGACTTTATATTAATAAGGGTCAAATGGCAGAAGAGGCCATGATTTTAAAGACTGTTTTAAAAGAAGCCCAGAAAAAGGGGCATACAAAATGGCTGCCATACCATGTGACCAGCTTATTGGGACACTTTAAAATGGTTCCTGCGCAACCCCAGACAGATTTGTGGATTCAACCCACAGTAAGTTCTGGAAGCCGTTTCTGAGAGAACGAAACCAGACCCACGCGTATGCATATGGATTAG
Organism: Somniosus microcephalus; assembly: GCF_052327205.1. Lineage (NCBI taxonomy): Eukaryota > Metazoa > Chordata > Chondrichthyes > Squaliformes > Somniosidae > Somniosus > Somniosus microcephalus. Next base: position 202,871,418 of record NC_140987.1, read on the forward strand.
ATGCAGATCTAGTCAAGATCGGCCTGGAGACAGAGGCCATCAAAATGTTGCCCCAGACAAAAGAGGACAATTTCATATTCATGAGAACAGCACCCAGGACTAGATAACGAGATCAGCAGAACATTCAAAACAATGGAGGTAATTCCAAACCAGAGATGGGCCTCCTACCAGCCTTTTAAGACATTTTAAACATAATAACTACCCCACTGTGCTCTCAGCCCGCCAAAAATAAAACAAAGACTAACCTGATTTGGGGCGAGAAGTGAAGCCGCTGGAAGAAAGGTATATCTGGAAGACCTTTTTGGCAGTTGAGAAGGGTTGAAGGCAGAAGCAAGCTTGGACAGTCACAAGGAGAGTCGAGCTGGAACACAGTTGCAAGCCTGCAGCTTGAGCTCAGACACCCAGTTTGAATCCGGACACCCAGAAGAAGAGGCACTTGCAGGAGGAAAAAGAAGGCCAACATCGAAAAGGCCGTCTCGAAACCAACGTTCTGCCCCAGGGAAACACATCGGGAGATCATCGACCATCCCCGGGCCATTGCCGGAAGGAGAGGCCATCGACCCAGCTTGGGAGAAGAGAAAAAAATAAAGGTCCCAAGCGAAGAAACCTTCCAGCCACCCCGGCTCGGGAGAAGAGAGGAAAGGAACCTGAAGAAGCGATGGGAGCCAGCCCACGGCTCCTCTAACCAGGGTCCAGCCAACGATCTTCGACCCCGCCGACTTCCAGGCCCGCCGGTGTCCAGCCGCCCCCGACCCCCACCTCAGGAGAGAGGTGTGGCGCAGCTCGCAGGAGCTCCACGATCCACATGGAGACGAGACGCCTGAAAGGACCAAACACAGACTCGATTTCAAAACCTTGCACTTCCTAGTGGGATTGGTGAGCATGTTTCTGGCCCTTCACAATCAGATCTAGATAGGTTTAATAAGGGGGTGGATTTAAGGGTACAATTAACATGAGTTGTTGTCCCTCGATGTTCCGTGTGTTTCCTTATTTCATAATGATCTTTGTAGAGTATAAGATGCCTGTATTTGCTTTAGTTAGTACTGTGTCGTTATGATTTGTGTGTGTGTTTTTTCCTCCCATGTACTCCCTTATCTGCTTGCATTTGATTTGATAATTTTCCTTCCGCAATAAAATTTCATTTTGTTTCATCAAACTTGGTCTACAAGAGTTTTCTCTACATTGTAGTTCCTGCGCCTAAGTCCAGAGTATAGAATCTAAGGGGCGAGTGGGTCGAACCACTCAAGGTTTACTGTGCAAGAGAGAGAGGCCTCTAGAGAGAGAAACCTCAGGGAAACCTCTCGAGGACAAACCCCTTACAAGAGCTACGTGGATAGCATGTTTCGGGAGGTGGTCACCCCGCAGCTTAAGAATGTGCAGGCAGAGAGCGAATGGGTGATGGTCAGACAGAAGAGGAGGACCAGGCAGGTAGTGCAGGAGTCCCCTGAGCCCATCTTGCTCACCAACCAGTATTCGGTGCTGAGTACTGGTGAGGGCAATAGTTCCTCTGGGGAGTGCAGCCAGAGCCAAGTCACAGCACCATGGAAGGATCAGCTGCACAGGGTGGGGGGAAGAGGAGAGGGAGAGCAATAGTGATAGGGGATTCAATAGTTAGAGGAGCAGACAGGTGTTTCTGTGGCCACAGACGTGACTCCAGAATGGTATGTTGCCTCCCTAGTTCCAGGGTCAAGGATGTCACTGAACAGCTGCAGGGCATTCTGAGGGTGGAGGGTGAACAGCCAGAGGTTGTGGTCCATATCGGTACCAACGACATAGGTAGAAAGAGGGATGAGGTCCTGCAGGCAGAGTTTAGGGAGCTAGGAAAGAGGTTAAAAAGCAGGACCTCAAAGGTAGTAATCTCTGGATTACTACCAGTGCCACGTGCTAGTGAGTACAGAAATAGGAAGGTAGAGCAGATGAATACATGGCTGGAGAGATGGTGTAGGAGGGAGGGCTTTAGGTTCCTGAGGAATTGGAACCATTTCTGGGGGATGTGGGACCTCTACAAGCCAGACGGGTTGCACCTCAATGGGAATGGGACCAATATCCTCGCGGGAGGGTTTGTTACTGCTGTTGGGGAGGGTTTAAACTAGCTTGGCAGGGGGATGGGAACCTGAGGGTAGAAGTAGAAGGGAGAAAAGCTAAGCTGGAAATAGATGATAGGGGTTCAGGTAAAGGGGTATTTAGGAAGGCAAAGAGAAAGGAGAAGACAATAGTGCAGGGCAACGACAGGGATAACAATAACCAGAATGTATCAGGAAGGGGCAGAGCATACAAGCATAAGAGTGTACCAGAAAATAGAGTCAGAGTAAGGAAAAATTATGAGGTCAAATTAAAGGCACTTTATCTGAATGCACACAACATTCGTAACAAGATAGGTGAGTTGATGGCAGAAATAGAAATAAATGGGTATGATCTGATAGCCATTACAGAGACGTGGTTGCAACATGACCAAGGCTGGGAACTGAATATTCAGGGGTATTTGACATTTTGGAGGGATAGACAGAAAGGAAAAGGAGGTGGGATAGCTCTGTTAATAAAGGATGAGATTACTGCAGTGGTGAGGAATGATATTGGCTCAGAAGCTCAAGATGTAGAATTAGTTTGGGTGGAGATAAGAAATAGTAAGGGTGAGAAGTCATTGGTGGGAGTAGTATATAGGCCCCCTAACAGTAGCTATACTGTAGGACAGAGTATAAATCAAGAAATAATGGGGGCTTGTAAGAAAGGTACTGTAATAATCATGGGCGATTTTAATCATTATATAGATTGGACAAATCAAATTGGCAAGGGTAGCCTTGAGGACGAGTTCCTAGAGTGTACCCAGGATGGTTTCTTAGTGCAATACGTTGAGGAACCAACCAGGGAGAAGGCTATTTTAGATCTGGTAATGTGTAATGAGACAGGATTAATTAATGATCTCATAGTAAAGGATCCCCTAGGAAAGAGTAATTGTAGCATGATAGAATTTCAAATTCAGTTTGAGGGTGAGAAACTTGGATCTGAAACTAGTGTCCTAAACTAAAATAAAAGCAATTACAAGGGTATGAGGACAGAGTTGGCTAAAGTGGACTGGGAAAATAAATTAAAGGGTAAGACGGTAGATCATCAGTGGCAGACATTTAAGGAGATACTTCATAAATCTCAGCAAATGTGTATTCCAGTGAGAAAGAAAGGCTCTACGAGAAGGATGCACCATCCATGGCTAACTAGGAAGTTAAGGATGGTATCAAATTGAAAGAAAAGGCATACAATGTTGCGAAGATTAGTGGTAGGCCAGAGGATTGGGAAATTTTAAGAAACCAGCAAAGGATGACTAAAAAAACTATAAAGAGGGAGAAGATAGAGTATGAGAGTAAATTAGCAAATAATATAAAAACAGACAGTAAGAGCTTTTTCAGGTATATAAAAAGAAAGCGAGTAGCTAAAGTAAACGTTGGTCCCTTAGAGGATGAGACTGGGGAATTAATAATGGGAAATAGATAAATGGCAGAGACTCTAAACAATTATTTTGTATCGGTCTTAAAAGATGTGGCTGCAGAGATAGTGGATGCGTTGGCTGTAATCTACCAAAATTCCCTGGATTCTGAAGAGGTCCCAGCAGATTGGAAAATCACAAATGTAACGGCACTATTCAAGAAAGGAGGGAGACAGAAAGCAGGAAACTATAGGTCAGTTAGTCTAACATCTGTCATTGGGAAAATGCTGGAATCCATTATTAAGGAGGTAATAGCAGGACATTTAGAAAATCATAAGACAATCATGCAGTCAACATGGTTTTATGAAAGGGAAATCGTGTTTGACAAATTTGCTAGAGTTCTTTGAGGATGTAACAAATAGGGTGGATAAAGGGGAACCAGTGGATGTGGTGTATTTGGATTTCCAGAAGGCATTCGATAAGGTGCCACATAAAAGGTTACTGCACAAGATAAGAGCTCACAGGGTTTGGGGTAATATTTTGGCATGGATTGGCTAACTAACAGAAAACAGAGAGTCAGGATAAATGAGTCATTTTCCCGTTGGCAACCAGTAACTAATGTGGTGTCACAGGGATCAGTGCTGGGGCCTCAACTATTTACAATCTATATTAATGGCTTGGATGAAGGGACCGAGTGTACTGTAGCCAAATTTGCTGATGATACAAAGATAGGTGGGTTAGCAAGTTGTGAGAAGGACACAAAGGGCTGGATTTTAACTCAGGGGCGGGCTGGGGTCGTGTAATCTGCATTTCGTGTTATCCACCTGAATCTAAATTGATGTGGGAGATTGATGCGATTTTAACTTAATTGGCCAATTAAGTGGGAACCCATGGCAAATTAGTTTTACCAGTCTGAAAGTCGCCTCTGATGACGTCATCATTGCTGCTGCATTTGAGGTCTGCAACAAGCCTTGCTTCTTCTGCACACTGCCAATCTTTTGGCTTTTCATGTTAGAGGGACCTGGAGGCAGAATGACCAGCGAGAGACCTAGGTCTGCTCCCAGGTTTGATGACGTTGCCTTGCAGGCTTTAGTTGAGGGAGCAAGAGCTCATAAAGAGGTGCTCTTCCCTTCTTCAGGGAGGAAGAAGCCTCCCCAGCAGACCAAGGCTGTGTGGATCCAGGTGGCCCAGGAGGTCAACTCATTATCAGTAACCCGCAGAACCTGGATTCAATGCAGGAAGAGATTTCATGACCTTCTGTGCACTGGAAAAAGTGAGTATGAATTTCCCATCACCCTCAATCTGATCCCCATTGCATTTCCTCACCAGCACTCAGCTTTAGCAATCTCTTCCTCCACATCCCACTTGACACTGACATCCATGCACCCTTACCCATTCCCTCTCTCTCTATGGTCACATTCACCTAACTATTCGACTATGCAGCCCTCACACTCCCTATCACTGTGATGCTATGAAAACAACTGACAACACACAGGGAGGGCCCTTGGTCTTGCCACCTCACCCTATCTTTGTCTCCTTCTAAGTATCTATGCTATGGAACCTCTACACTCACTCCTTCATTCTCACTCAACCTCCACTTGCCTCCCTCATTGCAGGAAAAGAGAGCTCACAATAAGCGAGAAAGAGCGAGGACAGGAGGAGGGCCACCCTCAGTAGCCCACCTCACCCCCTGGGAGGAGGCGGTCCTGGAGATCGTAGGAGTGGAGGAAGATGCACAAGTGGGGGACAGACAGAGGTGTGCATCACAGCAAGCTGGTGACAGAATAGTTTTCCATCTCTCTTATTGACATTGCATGAGTCACTGATAATGATTCTGAAGGTCTAACAGATGGACTAATGATAATCTGCAATATGCAATGTGCATGTAACCTTGGCATCACATCTCTGACACTTTCCATTACTCCCCCACAGGAGCATCGCAAGCACCTGTCCCCACTAGCCAGGAGGAACAGCATGAGCCTCAAGACTCTTCAGAGGAAGCTGCAACCTCTGAGGGCACAGCGGCAGCAGAATTCAGCGCACCCAGCACCAGCGCAGACACTCACACCTCGGTGGGACCTTCGGGACATGTCACCTGGTGTATCACAGCTCACAAGTGAGCATCAGCAGATCCTGGAGACAGGGAAAGCAGTGGAGAGTCCTAGTCAGAGGGTGCAGGACTCTGCCAGCTCGGCTCAGCTGCATGCCAACCCTCTGCCTCTGGGTCCATCCATAAGATCAGCAGTGCTGGAACTTCAGGAACAGATGCAGGAGTCTCTGGCAAGTTTTGTCTCCAGGGTCGCTGCGAGTGTGGAGCGAATGGAAGAGTCCATAGTGAACATGAGCAGAGCCTTTGTGGAGTCATTGGCGCATGAATGCATCACCATGGAAAGGGTGGCAACCTCCATGGAGGTGATAAGTCGCCAGAGTGCAGAAAACATGGTGAGTGTTCAGAATAGAATGACATCTCTGGAGGAGCGATGGTCATCGATTGAACAGAGAAATCAGACCTTCATGGAAGTCCTTCTGAGTAGGACTGCCAGTGCAGATATGGGTCCCCATGGCCCCCCTGATGTGCAGCAAGGTGCTCTCAAGCCACTTGCAAGCGCTGAGGGGGACCTGACCTATGAGAGGGAAGTGGGTGGCAGACATCAAGGAAGTGGGGGCACCTCTCCAAGCGCTCACACTTCAATGCCACTGCAGAGCCCTCGGTCGGAGCCCCACCAGAGTCCACACCCATCTGAGATCAGCGTCTCAACCTCTGCACAGCCGCAGGAGCAGCAGACTGTTACTGAGCCCTCACAGGTTCGCAACCCCAGGGGACACCCGCCAAAGGTGTCGAGACAGGAGCAACAGGAAAGTGAGCAAGGGGCCTCCACATCTGCTGAAGCCACAGGGGAAGCACCACGTTGGAGCATGCGTAAGAGAAAGATACTGCACAAATAGTCACAAGGGTAGTCACTTGGGTGAAATTTGATGTTTTCTGTGAAAAAGCCATCAGATGAATAATGTAAATAAAAAATCTGATGGCTACTGCTGTAGTTGTGGTGTGTGTCATTTCGCGAATGGAACTTTCACATTGAGGGCTTAGGATTACTTGCGATTGTCAGTATGGTGGTGAAATTGCTAGGAATCCGCTGGTCCTTGGCCATTGTCGATGCTCAGGTAAGAAGCTGTGAGGCAAAAGCGCTTGATTGGCTAGGCTAAGCAAATCTGGCCAAGATGAGTGCACGGAAATCATCTCCTTCTTCTCCTTCTTCTTCTTCTTCGCCACCCCCCCCCCACCCCCACTGTGCCATGTTGTGAAGTGCACAGCAAAGCACGACGATTCTGGAGACCCTACCTGCTGAGTGCTGCAGGGCTCCACCTGATCTATCCAGGCATCTGAAGCGCATCTTCAGCTTTGCTTGATTATGGCTCTGGTAGACATATGGCTGGAGTTGTAGCTCTCCTCAACTTCGTTGGATGGGCTCCTCAATGGCGTCATTAGCCACGCCTTCAGGGGATAGCCCTTGTCTCCAAGTAGCCATCCGTTAAGTTGGTCTGGTGGACTGAAGAGCGGAGGCACACTAGACTGGCGCAGTATGAAGCAGTCATGGCAACTGCCAGGGTACTTGGCACAAACATGCAAAATTTCCTTCTTGTATTCTCACACCAGCTGAACGTTAAGGGAGTGGAAGCCCTTGCGGTTGACAAAAATACCTGGATTGCGATGGGGTGCCTTAACGGCCACATGTGTGCAGTCAACAATCCCCTGCACCCTTGGAAAGCCTGCCAGATGAGTTAATCCAACCGCACGCGCCATGACACTTGTTCGATCCTTGGTGAAATGGATGTGATTGTGCGCGAGGGCAAAGAGGGCATCAGTTACCTGCATGATGCAAGTGTGTGCGGCTGCCTGGGAGATGCCGCTGATGTCTGCTGCTGATCCTTGGAATGTGCCTGAGGCAAAAAAGTTGAGTGCGATGGTGACTTTGACGGCCACTGGTAAGGGTTGTCCACCTGGCCCTCTGGCCTGCAGGTCTTGTTGCAGCATTGCGCAGATGTCACCCACTACCTCTCGTGAAAGTCGGAGCCGCCTTTGGCACTGCTGCTCAGACATGTTGAGGTAGCTGACCCTGTGTCTGTAGACCCTGTTTGGGGGGTATCTCCTGCACCGACGGGCTTCCATGCGCTGGCCCCTTCTGGCCTGTGCAGCTTCAGGTGGGTGAGCAGCAGCTTGGCGCTCCTGTTGTTGCTGCTGCTGTTGGTGCTGCTGTTGTTCCTGGTTCTGCTGGTGCCGCGGCTGGTCTTCGTCCTCATCTAATGTCCAGAAGGGAAGGCAATAAATGGCTCCCATGCTTCTGGTATATGCCTCAGTTGAGGAAGCGCTCAGTGAAGGTGGTGAGAGGGGTTTCCCAGGAGGTCACACAGGAGATGGGTGTCAGGCTCCAAACTTCCACAGCTGTGGTTATGCCTTCTAAAAGTTCCCCCAGACCTGAGACTACAAAGTCCTGCCACCTTCAAATGATGGCTGATCAAATCTCCTCTTTAATGGTTGAGCTGCAGCTGATAGTCAGCAATCCAATTGTGCTCCTGCCAGGTTTCACCGTCGTGTTTCAGAACAGGTGTGTTTTATGTAGGAAAAGGGTTAAAATTGCAAAGGCCTTTCAAAATGGCATTATAGAGGCCATTTAGTGCTTGTTAAGGGCCTTAACGGCCTATCCCGCCTCTTGGAGGTGGGACGGAGACGGGACCATTAGACACGAATTAATGAAAATTGCTTGGACGCGGGATGGAGGCAGGGTTGGGCCCGCATGCCAGTTTTTGCAATTTTAACCCCCCCACACCTCCAATCCCGCCTCCACGGCCCAATGAAAATCCTGCACAAAGAGTCTCCAAAGGGATATAGATAGGTTAAGTGAGTGGGCAAAAATTTGGCAGATGGAGTATAATGTGGGAAAATGTGAGGTTATCCACTTTGGAAGGAAGAATGAAAAAGCAAATTATTATTTAAATGGAGTGAGACTACAAAATGCTGCGGTACAAATGGATCTGGAGGTCCTCGTACATGAAACACAAAAACTTAGCATGCAGTTACAGCAAGTAATTAGGAAGGCTAATGGAATGTTGGCCTTTATTGCAAGGGGTATGGAGTATAAAAGTAGGGAAGTTTTGATGCAACATTACAGGGCGCTGGTGAGACCGCACCTGGAGTACTGCGTACAGTTGTGGTCTCCATATTTAAGGAAGGATATACTTGCATTGGAGGCAGTGCAGAGAAGGTTCACTAGGTTGATTCCTGGGATGAAGGGGCTGATGTATGACGAAAGGTTGAGCAGGTTGGGCCTATACCCATTGGAGTTTAGAAGAATGAGAGGTGTAAGACTCACAAAATTATACAAATTCCCCCAAATAAGAAAAGAAGAGATATTGGACTGTTTGAAATAATATTGGGCCAAAGGGGACCTAAAATCCAAACCCCAGGAAGATTTGGCTAGTTTAAAAGGCATGTTCAGGCCTGTGGAAAAAGCTGCCACAAAAGGAATGGGTGGGACAGACAGTTTGAGTATTGGAAAGGCCAGATTGTCTGAGAATGTTCTGGGCCATCTCAGTCATTCTACATAAAGACAATGGGGGAGAAATTGGGTGAGTAGCGCCACCTGTTAGCGCCTAAAGAGGCAGTCAGTGGCTGTAGCGCCACTGGATGCGTCTCCCGCGATATTCAGTAGGGGCGTTAATGGTGGCGTTAGGCATTTGCGCTGCGCCGCCACCGATGACATCATCGGTGTGCGCAGCGCCTCATTCGTGCCCCGTTCACGATATTTGGTAGCGAATGCTGCAGTTGCGCCGTTCGCTACCCGCGCCCGGTTCACGGGGCCTTACTGTGCCGGCAGCGGCGCAAGTTAAGGTGGAGGTGCGGGGCGGCCGCTTTTTTGGTGGCCGCCTGCCAGCACCTCCGTCCCCGGCCTCCTAACACCCCCCCCCCGGCATTGCCGGCTGTTTCCCGAGAGCCCAGCAATTCTCCTTGGTGCCGGGCTCATTTGCCGGCACTCGCGAGCGGGGATCGCGCTGTTGCAGGCACCTCCCCCTTAACAGTGGGAGGAAGGCCTGCAGTACTGCAGCGTGCCGTGCCGCAGCGTGTGGCGCTGCGGCACGTTGCTCTGTGATAATCAGTTTCAGCGCCCTAAGAGGTACGCGGAGCGCCTCGAGCCTCGCCCCATGTCCCTCGAGGGGCACTGAAACTGAATTTCTGGCGATCGGTATTACTCCAATCGCTGCGCTAAATCCTGCGCTCAGGCGACTTTTGCGCCACTTTGACACCCCAACCCAATTTCTAGGTCAATAAGCCCACGAAAAAGACTGTTCCCGCCAAAACTTACAGGGCCACCAGGAACATGAATAATACAACACATGCCAACAACCAACAAAAGAGAACCTGGCCGGCCCCAGCAGGAAAAGACAATCAAACAAAAGTTTAAAACCACTCAGAAAGATTTCCAAAACACTTTGCACATTTTAAACTGATTTCAAGGCAATCCCGAAACCAGTTAAAAGCCAATTAAAAATAGATGGGGCCATCCTCGAAACTCGATGAGAATTTAAACATATTAAAATGAATGAGCCCGCCAAAATTAACAAAGGACCAGAGGAGATTTGGCGGTCAGATAAGCCAGGCCTCAAAACAGTATAATTGAGGCCTGCCTGTTCAGTGAAACAGATCGGAGATCATCGTTGCGTTCGAGAGACAGTACAGTTCACACAGTTGAGGACACAGCTCCAGAAGGTTTAAGTTCAGTACAGGAGAGAGAAAATACAGTTCAGTAAAAGCTATCATCATCGCTGTACTTAGTCGAAGGATCAGAGACTCAAGGAAAGAAGAATGAAATGGAAGGAAAAGGAAATCGCGGCAACCAAAGGCCTCAAGAAACCAACAACTAACAATATTACCACCAACCAGGTAATATTGGGCCACCGCGACCAACAAGAAACCAACCACCGAGAAGTCGAAAATTCACAAACTTGTTTCCACTCTACAAGCTAGCCTGACTTACCCCTGGGTAAGATTTGACACAAAAGACTCTAAAAACTATACCTAACCAACGGAAATTGGGTACTTACCCGATAAGTCGAACTACGCATCCAACCGCATCAGCGGACAGGCAAAGACTGAAAACCCAACGCAGGTGCAGTCTTCCACCACGTCCGGGGTACGGCAGGCCCCAACCGCCACAACTAAAGAGAACCCCGAAATCGCGAACCTCTACAATCTGTCAAGAAAGTCGTTTGGTGAGCATTTCCTGGTCCTCTGGAATTCAACCTAGTTAGGACAGTGGGATTGGGAGGGTAAGGTATTTTTGTCTATTGTCATTCTCCCTCGCATATTCCGAAGTGTTCCCCCTTTTAGAGTATAATATTTATTATATTGTATATTTTCCTGTCTCAAAATAAAAATCTCAATTCTTTTGACCAACTCAGGTGTCTGTTGCAATTTCATTACAACCCCCAAATAAGTCCAAAGTGTAGAACCAAGGGAGTGGGAGCGATTCGAACCACTCAGGGAGTCAGAGGTGAAGCTGACCACACATACCACCCCTTACAGAGATGATTTTATTGTAACATAAGATTCTGAGGGGGAATCACAGGGTGGATGCTGAGAGGATGTTTCCCCTAGTCGGGTATCTAGAACTAGGGGGCATAGTTTCAGAATAAGGGGTCGCCCATTTACAGTCATAGAGTCATAGAGTTATACAGCACAGAAAGAGGCCCTTCGGCCCATTGGGTCCATGCCGGCCATCAAGCCCTATCTATTCTAATCCCATTTCCAGCACTTGGTCTGTAGCCTTGTATCAAGTGCTCATCTAAATGCTTCTTGAATGTTCTGAGGGTTCCTGCTTCTACCACCCTTTCAGGCAGTGAGTTCCAGATTCCAACCACCCTCTGGGTGAAAAAGTTTTTCCTCAAATCCTCATTAAACCTCCTGCCCCTTACCTTGAGACTATACCCCCTGGTTATTGACCCCTCTACTAAGGGGAAAAGTTCCTTTCTATCTACCCTATCTGTGCCCCTCATAATTTTGTACACCTCAATCAGGTCCACCCTCAGCCTTCTCTGCTCTAAGGAAAACAACCTCAGCCTGTTCAGTCTCTTTTCATAGCTGAAGCGCTCCAGCCCAGGTAACATCCTGGTGAATCTCCTCTGCACCCTCTTCAATTCAACCACATCCTTCCTATAGTGTGGCAACCAGAACTGCACACAGTATTCCAGCTGTGGCCTAACTAGCATTTTGTACAGCTCCATCATAACCTTCCTGTTCTTATATTCTATGCCTCGGCTAATGAAGGCAAGTATCCCATATGCCTTTTTAACCACCTTATCTACCTGTCCTGCTGCCTTCAGGGATCTATGTACATGCACACCAAGGTCCCTCTGATCCTCTGTCCTTCCTAAGGTCCTACCATTCATTGTGTATTACCTTGCCTTGTTAGTCCTCCCAAAATGCACCACCTCACACTTTTCAGTGTTAAATTCCATTTGCCACTGTTCTGCCCATCTCACCAACCCATCTATATCATCCTGTAGCCTGAGGCTTCCCTCCTCGTTATTTACCACTCCACTGATCATACCTCCTACATTCATATCTAAATCATTAATGTACACTACAAACAGCAAACGACCCAGCACAGATCCCTGCGGTACACCACTGGACACAGGCTTCCAGTCACAAAAACAACCTTCGACCATTACACTCTGCCTCCTACCACTAAGCCAATTTTGGATTCAATGTGCCAAATTGCCCTGGATCCCATGGGCTCTTACCTTCTTGACCAGTCTCCCATGTGGGACTTTGTCAAAAGCCTTACTGAAGTCCATGTAGACTACATCAACTGCACTACCCTCATCCACACACCTAGTCACCCCCTTTCTGTGCTTACATCCTCCTTCTCCATAGTGAACACAGATGCAAAATATTCATTTAAAACCTCACCTACATCTTCCGGCTCTACACACAGATTGCCATGTTGGTCCCTAATGGGGCCTACTCCTTCCCTGGTTATCCTCTTGCCCTTAATATACTTATAAAACACTTTGGGATTTTCCTTTATTTTGCCCGCCAGTGTTCTCCTAATTTCTTTTTTAAGTACCCCCCTGCACTTTCGATACTCCTCTAGGGCTTCAACTGTTTTTAGTCCTTTGTATCTGCCAAGAGCCTCCCTTTTTTTCCTAATCCATTCTTGTATATCCCTTGACATCCAGGGTTCCCTGGGGTTGTTGGTCCCACCCTTGACCTTTAGGGGAACATGTTGGTGTTGTACTCTCTCTATTTCCTTTCTGAAAGACTCCCACTGCTCTGATGTGAATTTTCCTACAAGTAGCTGATCCCAGTCCACTTTGGCCAGATCCTGCCTTATCATATTAAAATCGGCCTTCCCCCAATTTAGCACCTTTATTTCCAGTCAATTTTTGTCCTTTTCCATGACTACCTTAAATCTCACCGAATGATGGTCACTGTCACCAAAATGCTCTCCTACTGACACTTCTATCACTTGCCCGGCAACATTCCCTAGAATTAGGTCCAGTATCGCCCCCTCTCTTGTAGGACCTTCTACATGCTGGCTCAAAAAGCTCTCCTGGATGCATTTTAAGAATTCCGCACCCTCTAAGCCTTTCACACTCTGACTGTTCCAGTTAATATTGGGGAAGTTGAAATCCACTACTATTATTACCCTATTATTTCTACACTTCTCTGAGATTTGCCTACATATCTGTTCCTCTATCTCCCCCTGACTGTTTGGAGGCCTATAGTACACTCCCAGCAAAGTGCTTGCCCCCTTTTTGTTTTTAAGTTCTACCCATATGGCCTCATTAGAAGAACCTGCTAAGATATCATCCCTCCTTACAGCAGTAATTGACTCCTTGATTAATATTATGACACCCCCATCCTCTTTTACACCCCCCTCTGTCTCGCTTGAAGATTCGATACCCCGGAATATTGAGCTGCCAGTCCTGCCCCTCCCTCAACCATGTCTCTGTGATAGCAACAATATCGTACTCCCATGTGTTCATCAACACCTTCAATTCATCTGCCTTACTCGCAAGACTCCTTACATTAAAATAAATGCCATCCAGCCTTGCCATAATCCCTCGTGTCGTTACATATTTGCTCTGCCTTCCAGGCTGACTTGTTTTTTCCTCTATATTTGGCTGTGCATCACCCCCTACTATAGCTCCACTCTGTATCCCATCTCCCTGCCAAGTTAGTTTAACCCCCGCCCCCCCCACCAACAGTACTAGCAAACCTCCCCGCAAGGATGTTGGTCCCGTTCCAGTTCAGGTGCAACACGTCTGACTTGTACAGGTCCCACCTTCCCCAGAAGCAGACCCAGTGATCCAGGAAACTAAAGCCCTCCCTCCTGCACCAACTCTTTAGCCATGCATTCATCTGCTCTATCCTTCTATTCCTATACTCACTAGCACGTGGCACCAGGAGTAATCCAGAGATCACAACCTTTGAGGTCTTGCTTTTTAATCTGCTACCTAGCTCCCTAAATTCTTGTTGCAGGGCCTCATCCCTCTTTCTACCCATGTTGTTGGTCCCAATGTGAACCACGACCTCTGACTGTTCGCCCTCCCCCTTCAGAATGCCCTGCAGCCATTCAGTCACATCCTTTACCCTGGCACCAGGAAGGCAACATACCATCCTGGAGTCACGTCTACGGCCACAGAATGTCTATCTGTTCCCCTTACGATAGAATCCCCTATCACTATTGCTCTCCCACTCTTTTTCCTCCCCTCCTGTGCAGCTGAGCCACTCGTAGTGCCACGGACTTGGCTCTTGCTGCATTCCCTGAGAAACCATCTCCCCCAGCCGTATCCAAAATGGAAAATCTGTTGGAGAGGGAGATGGACCCAGGGGACTCCTGCACTACCTTCCTAGTTCTTTTACTCTGTCTGGCGGTCACCCATTCCCTCTCTGCCTGTGCACTCTTTACCTGCGGTGTGATCACCTCGTTAAACGTGCTATCCACGAAGATCTCAAGCTTCGTGGATGCTCCACAGTGACTCCAGCCGCAACTCCAGCTCCAGCTCCGAAAAGCGGATTTCGAGTAGCTGCAGCTGGAGACACTTCCTGTACATGTGTTCGCCCTGGACACCGAAAGTGTCTCTGACTTCCCACATAGCACAGGAGGAGCACTCCACACTGCCGAGCTACCCTGCCATGTCCTACCCTTAATTTACTCCCTTTACTTCCTTTAAATTAAAGAATATTAAGTACACTAGGGACCTTACTTCACTTTAAACACTACTTACTCTAAACTAGAGACCTTACTTTTACTTTAATGCCTGGACTGTAGAAATACTCATCAGATCCTACTTACCAATCAGCTCCTTCCCTGGTTGTGATGTCACTTTAGCGGTTTCGCAGTTGTTGTTTGACTGCTGCCGCTCTTGGACTCTTTCCTTGGTGTAAAGTAAGAACCAATTCCAACAGGGTGAAAAGTTAGAAAAAACAAAGGTGAAGCAAGGGAGCTCCTCCTTCCACTTCTCACCTAACTCCCTGACTTACCCAACTCGCAGAACTCTGTTTAAACCGCACTCAGTGGTTTAAGACGGAGATGAGAAGGAATTTCTTCTCTCAGAGGGTCGTGAATCTTTGGAATTCTCTACCCCGGAGAACTATGGAGGTGGAGTCACTGAATATATTCAAGGCGGAGATTGACAGGCATTTGAACTACAAGGGAGTCAAGGGGTATGGGGAGAGAGTGGGAAAGTGGTGTTCAGGACAAAATTTGATCAGCCATGATCTTATTGAATGGTGGAGCAGGCTCGTGGGGCTGATTGGCCTACTCCTACTCCTGTTTCTTATGTTCTTATGTTCTTATAACTGCCAGTGCAGAAACGGGTCCTCATGGCCCCCCTGAAGTGCAGCAAGGTGCTGTCAAGCCACTTGCTAGCTCTGAAGTGGGGCTGACCCATGAGAGGGATGTTGGTGGCAGACAACAAGGAAGTGGGGGCTCCTCTTCAAGTGCTCACACTCCCATGCCACTGCAGAGCCCTCGGCCAGAGCCCCACCAGAATTCTCACCCAACTGAGATTGGCGTCTCATCCCCTGCACAGCCGCAGGAGCAGTAGACTGGGGCTGGGGGTGGTCTACAATTAAACATACTATATTGGTTGCTGTGGGCTTTGCACATGTTTGCCCGCTGCTTCAAAGTCCTGCTGCTTTTCATTCCTGAAGCTGGTACCCCTCCCCTTTAAGTTGTTGCTTGCAGCCCCTTCACAACCCGCCTGATTGATGCTCAGTGGGAGAATCGTCCCCAGTATGCTCTGTGGTGAACATTTTCTGTTGTCCTTTGCAAAAGATTGGGCGATTTGCATACCCATGCTGTAAGGTTTTCTTTGCTCAGAAATGTATTATTCCTCTTCAAGCTATTCTACTGACAGGATTTTACATTTTATTTTTGCTGTGTCATTAACTTTTACTTAGGAAAGGAAACACACTTCAAGGAAGAGGAAAAATGAAAAGAGAGACACTGAGGAAGATCTATGGGAGGGATTATTATATACTAGCTGGAGTGCCCGGCGGTGCTGAGGGTTTTTTGAGGGCACGTTGTTGTTGGAAGAGAGAGAGAGAGAGACTGGGGGGAGAAGAGAGAGGCTGGGGGAGAAGAGAGAGACGGGGGGGAAGAGAGAGAGAGAGACTGGTGGATTTAGTTCGGGATTAGCCTGGAGAGAGAGGGGGGGAAGGAGCGCCTCAGGCCTGGCCTGATTGACCCCTGCGAAGGAAGGAAGGAAGGAAGAAGGTGAGAACTCCCTCCCTGTCCCACCCCCTCACTGTTTCCCTCCCTCCCCTCTCCCTCCCTGCCCCTCTCCTCACTCTCCCTCCCCCTCTCCTCTCCCTCCCTCCCCCTCTCCTCTCCCTCCCTCCCCCTCTCCTCCCCCTCCCTCCCCCTCTCCTCCCCCTCCCTCCCCCTCTCCTCTCCCTCCCCCCCTCCTCTCCCTCCCTCCACCTCTCCTCTCCCTCCCTCCCCCCTCTCCTCTCCCTCCCCCTCTCCTCTCCCTCCCTCCCCCTCTCCTCTCCCTCCCTCCCCCTCTCCTCTCCCTCCCTCTCTCCTCTCCCTCCCTCTCTCCTCTCCCTCCCTCCCCCTCTCCCTCCCTCTCTCCTCTCCCTCCCTCCCCCCTCTCCTCTCCCTCCCTCCCCCCCTCCCCTCTCCTCTCCCTCCCTCCCCCCCTCTCCTCTCCCTCCCTCCACCTCCGCGGATCAGCGCCTCAGGGCCGGCCGGTGCGCGGCCTAGTGCGTGAGGCCCGGCCGGACTCACCTTAGCTCAGGTCGTGCTCTGGGCCGATGTTGACGCGCGCGTTGACTCCTGCCCCGCCAGCCTTTACTAAGATGGCGGCGATGGCTACGCTCGGCTCAGTCCCGCGCCACCAGCCTTTACCAAGATGGCGGCGATCGCGGGGCGGGACGGGCGGTGCCTAGCTCGGGCATGGCTGGCTAGGAGAGGCTGAGGCTTCGAGGCTTGCAGGTGGGGTAAGCCTCCAAGGTTGCGGCGCCCGGCGGAGGTAGCGAGTCAGGAGGAAAAAAAGAGGGTGAAAAGTAGGAAAATTAATCAACTTACAAAAAATATTTACATATTAATTTACTTTTTTTAAAAACAATTTCCCCTCCACACACACAGAAAGTGGGAAAAATAAACACACAGAAAGTGGGAATAATAAATCGTTAGGAATCAAGATGGCGGCCACTCACCTCAGCTCAGAAGAATTAGGCCCGCCCACAAACACAATGAAATGCCCCCCATGACGCACTGATTGGTCAACCATCAGGTTAATCCCCTGTATGATTGGTTAACCATCACGTCACTCAACGCTAATGAGCGGAATGTTGCCGTTTTTTGAAGCTTTTTTGTATACTGTCTGAACAATTTTTGTCTGACCAAAAAGTAAGTATGCCTACTAGACTCCCCTAATGATAAGCTTTCTTTTGATATAACATATGTGTAGGTACGCTCTATAACTTTTGATTGTATAGCCGGACAGACGGACAGACAGACAGAAAGACAAACAGACAGAAAGACATTCAGACCGTTTTGTATATATAGATATAAAAAGATCTTCACATGTGCTTGCAGCATCACATTATACAAAGAAACAACCATTTGGGGGCATAATATTAGGTCTCATGCTACTTGGCTACATATAGCCGCTGAGCTGAGAAAGATAAAAATGCATAAAATCACTGAATTGTAATAGCGGTGTAAATAACCCAACAAGAATCATAAATCCCACATCCCTGATCTATTATTCATTCAAAACAGCTAGATACTGGGCTGTGATTAATAATAATGGTAATATTAACACTCCATGGGGAATGAATTTTGGTTTTGGCAGACACTGGGCAGGCAGTGGGAGGACTGCACCATCCGCCTGCCCAATGCCACCAGCAAGAGACCCTACCAGTTTCCATGGATGGGCCTCATTACCATCTGTCGGTAAACTGTTTATGCATATCGAGCAGCTCGTCAATTGGAGAGCCGGTGCAGGTAGATTAAAGGAAGAAGGGGAAGCAATCCGGGGAGTGGGCCGCGAGGAGTTGGGGATCACAGGGGTCAATTTTTATGGGGCCATGAGGAATTCATGGGCTAAAGAGATGCCCACCTGTTTTCGGGGGCACTTGGGCTAACCAAAATGGTGGCGGCCTGGACGTTGGCAAGATCAAGGCGGTAAATATTGCGCTGTGACTTTCATTGCACTTCTGGCCCATTCCCTACATCTGTGGGTGTGTGTCTATGACAGCCGAAACAATGAGCTGAATTAAAATGCTTCACATGAGGCAGTTGCTAAGTGGAGATAAGGGCAGTGAAATTTGGCACCTTAGCGCCAGCTGATAAGGCCGGTTTCGGCAAAAAAATGGCGGCCACCTTGCTTTCCGCACACATCCGCTGCAGCCCGCGGCGGCCACCATTTTAGGCAGGGCAGTAGCACGGCCATTGCCTGCGCTCGGTAGAAAAATGGTAAAGAGGCAGATGGTGACATCAATGAGTGTGCAACGCTGATTTGATGCACAATCTGCCATTTTGAAATCACCGCTCCATTCAACGCCCTCATCAAATCACGAACAGCTGAACGTGTGTTCAGCAGCAGGAAGGGCCTCCCACCAGCGCTATTTAAAGGGGTCAACAACAATTGCAGCTGACTTGCTTTTGATTTCTACTGGTTCTATTTAAGTTAGTGCAACTGTTCGGAGCTTTCTACAGTTATTTAAAGTTGGTGAGGTGACAGGGAGTGTTGCTGCAAGTGGAGTGTGCCTTGCTTCTGATTTCAAGGGTTCTGCTCAGACCACTTGCTCCCAGTCATGGGGGCTCTACTTGCAATCTCCCTCACGCTCGAGTATGACAGGGAGATGGAGCAGAGGCAGTAAAGAAGAGGACAAGCTGCTCACAGAGGGAGGAGGAGGAGGGGCAGGAGGGCTCTCAGCAGGGGGCCTTACCCACCTAGGGTCTTCCGAGAGCACTTCTCCTACCTGCACTTAAACCAGGAGCAGTGTATTAGGAGGCTCTGCTTCACCAAGGAGGTGGTCACAGAACTCTGCCACCTCCTGGAACCAGACCTGCAGCCTCAGAGCAGGGCGACAACGGTGTTGCCAGATGCTCTCAAAATCATTGTGGCCATAATTTTATTTGCCACCGGATCCTTCCAGTCTGGAGCAGAGGCCATAGCAACATCTCCCAGTTCACCATCCATCGCTACATCCGGGAGGTCACAGAGGCTCTGTACTCCAGGAGACTTCATTGTCTTCTCTCTGAACAGAGAGAAGCAGGAGGAGCGCGCATGTGGCTTTTGCCAGGATATCGGGCTTCCCCATGGTGCAGGGCTCTATCATCTGCACACATGTGGCTTGCGTGCACTGCATATCAATCCTGAGATGTTCCATAACCGCAAAGGCTACCACTCACTTAATTTGCAGTTGTTGTGCGACCACGCCCAACACATCATGATGGTCAATGCCCGGTATCACGGCAGCAGTCATGATGCCTTCATCCTGCGCCAGTCCGGTGTGCCAGCAATCTTCCAGCCACCACGTCAAAGCCGAGGGTTGGTGCTCGGAGACAAGGGCTATCCGCTCTACACCTGGCTCATGTTTCCCCTCCGCAACCCCAACACTCGTGGCCTTTTGCATCCCGAGGAGGAAGAGGAGGAAGGGAGAAGGCAGGCAGCAGTTACTCATTCCGGACGGCCTGTCCGTGAGTGCCTCATCACAATCCGGTTCTCCTGAATGAAACACCAGATCCCAGTTGCTCACCATTTCCCCACCTTACCATCCCTCTGTCATGGAACATCCTCTTAGGCACAAAGCTGAAATGAGAGCCACCACATAACTAACATTTCAAACATTCATTTATAAATGAATCAGTGTAAAACTACATAACGTCAACTAATCACTCTTGAGCATTCCCTTAGCGTCTGTCTTATGTGTTCCTTTGCCTACTCTCGTGTTCCTTTGCAGTGCTACCCCAGTATCTGCAGCATGGCTGGTGGAAGGCTGCTGCCTTTCCGTTGGTTGGGGGGGGACTGCAGATGGGCTTGCAGGTCGACCTTGAGCAGTTCTGGGCCTAGAAGGCCCTGCTGTGGACTGCACCACCTTGGCATGGGCAGCAGCAGTCTGGGCTGGCTGGCTGACAGGCAGCAGCATGGGCACTGGCGGAGTGGCAGTGGTGGGAGGATGAAAGCTGTTATTCTGAGAGACGACAGCTGGTCTTGCTCCACGGAGCCACTGCCACCCCTAGCCATCTGTTGGAGCACAGATGGCTGGACTGTTGTGAGACCCTGCAAGCTCCTTTCCACACTCATAAACCCAGCCATGATGGCGTCATTCTGAGCTTGCATGGCAGCAAGCTGACACTCATGAGAGCAGTCTGAGCTTCCACTGCAGCATTCAAACATTGCGTTGCTTCCGCTTGTTCTGCAATTGAAGCTGTGACATCGCCCATCACACCCAGCATCATGGTTGGATCCACACAAGTGTCCTAATGGAGTTGCTCATCATTTGCATCCTGGAAATCACGGGATCCAAGCTCTGCACAAAGGCCTGTGCAATGTTGCATCTGGACTCCTCCATACTCCTTGACCCTGACAAGAGGCTCTCTGGCAGGCTTGCCACTGCACCAAGCATTTCTGTGTGCATGCCCATCACCCTTCTGCTGAAGGCTGCCCCATCGAAGTCATCATCTGAGTCCTGTGCAGTAGAACCAATGCGCGAACTCACCCTCCGGGAAGCTGTGCTACTCTTTCCCCCTGGCCTGGCAGCAGCCTGCTGATGCCCAGTGACTCACCACATGCAGATCCCGTCTCTATACTGCACTCTAAATTCTGTGCAGTGCCATTTTCTGCGCTAGTGCCTGGGAGTTTCAGATTGAGTGACAGTGCCTCTTCTCCTTTACTCTCCTCCACAACATCGAGGACAAGCTGGGCTGGTGGCAGTTCTTGGGTATCTGAAAGGAGAAAGGCACAAGGGTCGGGTTGTTGTCAGGGGAGGGTGGGTAAGCAAGATGTGCATGCTTACACCATCAGCAGCTTGTAAGTGAGAAGAGATTGTGGGATGAGGGTGAGGTGGGATGTGAGAAGAAGGATTAGGTATGAGCATACCGTCATCATCAGCAATGCTTTCAACCTCATTGCTTGCCATGGCCTCAGTGACGGCCCCTCTAATGATCTCTAGCACCGTCTCCTCCAGCTCAGTGAGGTTCTGAAGACCGGCTTCCCCTCCACCCATCTGCTGCTGCTCACGTCTGTTGCATGCCACCTTTGCCTGCAAGAGCAAGGGAAGTGTGTCAGTGAGTGTAGTGCAATGTGTTTGGGCAATATTCCTGTCGTGGATGAATAGCTGACAGTGTGTGCAAGGTGTGAGATGTGGGTGTGAGTCTTGCAGCAGTGGTGTGGAGATGCCGGAGTTGGACTAGGGTGGACAAATGTAAGAAGTCACACAACACCAGGTTATAGTCCAACAGCTTTATTTGAAATCACAAGCTTTCGGAGCGCTGCTCCTTCGTCAGGTGAAGTGGAGAAATGCATAAAGACACAGCTTATATAGTCAGAGAATCATGTCAGATGTTTACAGGTAATCTTTCCAACTGCCATTTATCACACCTCGGCAGAGAGATAATCACAGCAATCAAAGGTGTGAATGGTGTCCAGCAGTGGTAAGTGTGTGAGGGTGAGGTGAAGCTATGATTGTGAGGTATGAGTTGTGATTGCTAGAGATTGTTGATAGGTGAATGATGGGTGTGTGGTGCATTGAACAATGTGTGAGGCTAATGGTGCAGTTGGTGGGATATGGCATGTGAAGACCCATTCACTCACCTTGACCACTCATGTGAGGTCATTAAACATCTTGCGGCACTGGATCCAGGTCCTGGGGACAACACTTGTGGCACTAACGGTTTCTGCTATCTCCACCTACTACCTTCTGGCGTGCTGTCTGGAAGGAAGGCCTCCTGCCCCCTCACGGGTAGAGGACCTGTCATCTTCTGTGCACCCCCAGGACCAAGGCCTCTAGTGCTGCATCGGAGAAACTCTTTGCCCTCTCTCTTCCCTGCTAAGCCATGGCTTCAGAGTGACAATGAGGTGGTTCTGCAACAAAGCACGTCCCCTTTAAGTAGTGCAGAGAGCCTAGGCAAAATTTTATTGACAAATAGACTGTACCCGATATTGGCCTACCTGCTGTGTGCTAACCCAACCAGCATCGCATTTAGTGCTGAGATCAGCGCTCCAATCATGTAAATGAGCAGGCAACATGAATTGTGCGTGCTGCCTGCACCACTTTGAACAGGCATGGGCAGATCATGTTTCGTGCACCCCACGCCTGTTATTGCCCCTAATCGAATTTCACCCCCCAGATATTTTCCCACTGGAACTGGGGGAACAAAACAGCTGTAGGACCAATAGCTGTATTTAAAGTATAAATTGAACAGAGTATGGTCACTTACTCTGTGCATGCTGGATGCCTCCTAACCTCAATTCCTTCTTTATGTTCCCTCAACAACAAGAGAAATGTTTGATTCCAGATTTGGCACCATTCCACAGGCAGGTATACTGTAATTGGAGGCCCAGAGAAATACAGAGTGTAGGGGGTGGCGGTGTGTGTGGTGTGTACCCAGTCAGCTTCACCTCTGACTGTCTCTGAGCGGTTCGAATCGCTCCACACCCCTTGGGTTCTAGACACCGGACTTAGGTACAGGAGGCGATACAGAAAATCGAGTAGACAAGTGGTTTGGTGTAAGAAAACCAGATTTTATTAAAAGGCTGAATAAAACACAATACTACTGAGAATTACTGGTATAGTTACAGGCATAAACAGTTAATACACTTGTATGGGAATGGGGAACACACGGCACATCGAGGGAAACAAATACATTAAAAATCCCCTTATCCTTATCCCACCCCCTATACCTAACTAGATTAAGCTATGAGGGGCCAGGAATTCATGCTCACCAATTCGAAACCTGTTGCTTTAGATGGTGGGGTTTTGAGGTTCGCTCTTTCTGTCCTTTGGGGCATCTCATCGCAATGTGGTCACAGGGTGCGGCGGTGGAGTTGTTTATGCAAATCGCCCTCCTTTCCTCCGTTAACGTCTTCGTTGAGTACTTCGTCGCGATGGGCCTTCTTCTTCTCCAGGCGGTCGCTGACGGTATTGTTGCGGTTGGGGGCCGGTTGGCGGTCTTTACCGTTTAATAATTTTCCTACCCAAGCTTCGAACACCAGCTTATTCTTCAACTGGGCTATTACTGTCCATGTGACTAACGCCAGCTTATAACTAGGCCGTTTGTCTTGATTTTGCTACCCATTCTTTAAACGCCAGCATATTCTTAAATCGGGGTTTTACTGTCCTTGCATGTAACGCCAACTTATTCACCAAACACCAGCTTATAACTAGGCGTTTATTCCCCAACGCGACTTTCCACTGCCCTTCTCTGCCTTTACCGGTTTACCGTATTCTTCGTCTCGTCTCGTCTTGTCTGCCTGTTTGTGGCCTGTGTGTCCTGTGTGGTTTTGAACTCGGGTCTCGTTCTCCTCCCGCGTTGGGCGCTCAGTGTAGTAATGGGCGTCCTTGGCGTTGAGCGGCGCGGGGAGCGAGAAGAGAGCCCGCCACGAGGCATGGGCACGAGAACGAGAGGCAGCAAGAGAGATAAGAGAGCAATCAATACATAGAAACATAGAAGATAGGAGCAGTAGTAGGCCATTCGGCCCCTTGAGCCTGCTCCGCCATTCAATGAGATCATGGCTGATCATCCAAATTCTGTACCCTGTCCCTGCCTTTTCCCCATATCCCTTGATCCCTTTAGCCTTAAGAAATATATCCAACTCCTTCTTGAATATATTTAATGAACTGGCCTCCACCGCCCTCTGTGGTAGAGAATTGCACAGGTTCACCACTCTCTGGGTGAAGAAATTCCTCCTCATTTCAGTCCTAAATGGCTTACCCCTTATCCTTAGACTGTGACCCCTGGTTCTGGACTCCCCGGCCATCGGAAACATCCTTCCTGCATCTAGTCTGTCCAGGCCTGACAGAATTTTATAGGTTTCGATGAGATCCCCTCTCAATCTTCTAAACTCCAGTGAGTATAAGCCCAATCGACACAATCTCTCCTCATACGTCATTCCTGCCATCCCAGGTATCAGCCTGGTGAATCTTCGCTGCACTCCTTCAATGGCAAGAACGTCCTTCCTCAGATAAGGCGACCAAAACTGCACACAATACTCAAGGTGCGGTCTCACCAAGGCCCTGTACAACTGCAGCAAGACATACTTGTTCCTGTACTCGAACCCTCTTGCTACGAAGGCCAACATACCATTTGCCTTCTTAACCGCCTGCTGCACCTGCATGCTTACCTTCAGCGACTGGTGCACAAGAACACCCAGGTCTCTTTGCACTTCCCCTTCTCCCAATCTATTGCCATTCAAATAATAATCTGCCTTTCTGTTTTTGCCACCAAAGTGGATAACCTCACACTTATCCACATTATAGTGCATTTGCCATGTTTCTGCCCAATCACCCAACCTGTCCAAATCGTACTGGAGTTTCACGACATCCTCCTCACAGCATACCCTCCCACCCAGCTTTGTGTCGTCTGCAAATTTGGAGATATTACATCCAATTCCCTCATCCAGATCATTAATATATATTGTGAATAGCTGGGGTCCTAGGACCGATCCTTGCGGTACCCCACTAGTCACTGCCTGCCACTCAGAAAACGACCCGTTTATTCCAACTCTTTGCTTTCTATCCGCCAACCAGTTCTCTATCCAAGTCAATACCTTGCCCCCAATCCCATGTGCCTTAATTTTGCACGCTAATCTCTTATGCGGGACCTTATCGAAAGCCTTCTGAAAGTCCAAATATACCACATCTACTGGTTCTCCCTTATCTATTTTACCAGTTACATCCTCAAAAAATTCCAGTAGATTAGTCAAGCATGATTTACCTTTTGTAAATCCATGTTGACAATTATACCTGATTCTTCATTCCTTATCTGCGCGCCAAATCAGGTCAGTCCTTTGTCTAACTTTTGGCGGGCTCGTTTAAAATGATTCCAGCCATTTACTTTAACGACTTCTGGAGTGGTTGTCTCCGTGTTTAATGGTTTCGATGTCCTGGCTGTTTGTTATTTATGAAACTTAATCGGGTTTCCTGACTCGTCAGCTACCTGTGAGCTGTTACCGATTAAATATGCAGAAACCTAATAGCCTCGATTTAGGCCCATTCTAACCTGATCTGTTCCAAGGTGAATGAATGCATATTCTGTGTTTGCTTTAGCTGTCTGGCTCCACAAAGTCTCTTCACAGATTTATGCATTTTAAGTTTCGTTTCAGGTTTGAAAAGGTGCCTGCCTGTTTGCAGGGCCTTACTTTTAAAATCCTGCACTTTTGGTCACGAGGCTGTAGAAGCCATTTTGGGTACCCTTTTTAGCAACTTGTCCATGCAGGGTCCCTTTATCCATATCTTTCGGGGAATGTGGGAATTTTGAGAACCCTACAAGATTAACAGGTCTGCTGAGATAAACAAAGAGAAAAAGAGAAATGGATGCTGTCCATACCGAGTACCACTGATTACTGGTTTCAGTATAAGTCACTGCCTCCAAGAAAGTTTGGGCAAGGAAAAAAAATAGGCAATAAATAAACCATGCAACAGATATTTAATATTGCATTCACATTCAGATAAGTAAATGTGAAAAATGTACCTTGTAGGTCGCAGGTGACCCTTGGGTCTGGTGCTAGCTGCCTCAGGGCATACCAATCTTGAAATTGGGGCCTCAAACAGGTGTTAGGTTTTTTTTCCCTTCCCAATATGGTGAGTGGTGCTCTTATGGATAGAAATGTGTATGCACTTCCTGCCTGACATGTTGGGGGCTTAGTCAACCATATAGCATCCGTAAAACAGGTCCTGCGTCGCCAAATTTATAGGCCACTATTACTTCTTTACTCCTGTACGTAATGTCACTGTTTTTAAAATGCAAAATTCTATTGGACTTTTTTTTATGGCTTTATCTACCTGTACTTATAGGATTGTTTTCAGGATATTAAGGGGAAATAGATAGAGCAAAACTATTTCCGCTGGTTGTGGATTCTAGGACTAGGGGGGTCTAAAATTAGAGCCAGCCTTTTCAAGAGTGAAATTAGGAAACATTTCTACACACAAAGGGTGGTAGAAGTTTGGAACTCTCTTCCACAAACGGGAATTAATACTAGATCACTTGTTAATTTTAAATCGGAGATTGATAGCTTTTTGTTAACCAAAAGTATTAAGGGATATGGGCCAAAGGCGGGTATATGGAGTTAGGTCGCATATCAGCCGTGATCTCATCGAATGGAGAAACAGGCTCGAGGGGCTGAATGGCCTACTCCTGTTCCTGTGTTCCTATGTTCCTATGTTTGGACATAGATATAGGTATGAACTATTTTAAGAACAAGTGGCACTTGCTCTTCATTTTTGTAAAATTATATGAACATAATTTGCACCGATTGAAGTAAGCGACTCCAAACATACCTGGTTACTCTGTACCTTTCACTGTACTGTGGAATAAAGATGTCAATGAGTTGAACCAATCTTCATCTCAACTCATGTTAACTCGGTCTGGCTTTGGAGAGATTGAAAGAGTGCTCTTGTGAATGAGCTACAAGGGTTTAGTGCCGAGGACGGACACTTGTCGGGAGGACCACCTCCTGTGTAGGTTTCTTTCCCTCTAGTTATGGCACTCTTCTCCTGCAAACATAGTGGAACAGGTGAAGATTTGAAATTGCCAGGAGCACATACAATGATGCCCATGTGTCAGTGCACAGCCAATAGTAGGTATGAATACATGGACATGCATAATTCAAGGACTATGGATGGAAAGATTTATCCTGGGGAAATAATGTTTAAAGATGAAAAGTAAAGAGCATTTAGTGGAGCTGTTATAAATACTACCCTACTGCACAATTGGCAATCATGGGAAGCATTCAAAATACTATAAGACAATGTCAATGGGAGATAACTGTGCATTCTGAATACAGATTGGCCCTGCGTGTGGAAGCCTCCGATCTGGAAAAAATCTACGGACTTACCTGTGAGCTCCCGAGGTGCGTATGCTTCCATTCCTGGGCCTCTCCTACTTGAAATGCGCAGTGCCCACATATCCCAGAGGTGCGTGCAGTTCGCAAGTGTCACTGGGATCATGTGGCCCATGGGGAGCCAATAGGAGAAGATAATCTCCCTTCATACACTTGACAGATAGACCTGTCAAATATATGAATGGAGATCACTCCAAAAACACTGTAAAACATTTAATACATTCTTTTTTATCACATTTTTAAAATGAGTTGAAATTACAATAAATTAAATATTTTAAACAAAAAATAAATTTTTTGAAAATAAATTTAAGTTTTTTAAAACTTAAACTTACTTTTTTTAAAGTATTTTTAAATGATAAATGAGTGAAAAAAAAATTATTTTACTTTTTTCAACTCTTATGCTGGTAAAAGCAAGCCTTATGCCTGCTTTTACCAGGCGTAAGATTTCTAAGGGTTTTCTGCGAGCGGAGGTTCTCCAGAAAGAGGAACTCTCCCCCCCTGCAGAGGCTCTTCTCCAGGGCAGGTGTCCGATCTGTCAAGAGCATTCTTGACAGATCGGAAATGCTGGTTTTCAGCGTGTGCGCTTGGCATGCCTGAAACCGGCATTTACAATGTCCCTATGGGTGTGTACGCAGCGTGTACACACCCATAGGGATCAGAATATACGGCCGATTATTATGTCAGTGTGAGATAACTGTGTATGCCATCCACACTAAATACATACTATTATTATAAAGTAATGATGGGGGTCGCCTATTTTGGTGGACCGGGCAAGGTCATTAGACTTCTTCAGCACTACAGCCACATCCACTAAGTGGTACCATTGGCATTTATGTTTCTGGCTACCTCCTGTCACCCAGCCCGTGCTGCTAATGTTGACATGCGGCAACTATCTGCTGGAAAGACGACTTCCATCCTCGGATACACCTGCTCCAGGAAGATCCCCATTGCCCCATCAGAAAACTGCAGCCCACCAGCTACTGTAAGGGGTGGTGTGTGTGGTCAGCTTTGTCTCTGACTCCTGAGTGGTTCGAATCGCTCCCACTCCCTTGGTTCTAGACTTTGGACTTATTTGGGGGTTGTAAGGAAATTGCAACAGACAACTGAGTTGGTGAAAAGAAGTTGGATTTTTATTTGAGACAGGAAAATATACACAACACAATAATCTTATCACTCAAAAAAAGGGGGAACGCTTCGGAATATGCGAGGGAGAATGACAATAGGCAAAATACTTCACCCCTCCCAATCCCACTACACTAACTAGGTTGGACTTCAGAGGACCAGGGAAAAATGCTCACCAAACGACTTTCTTGACAGTTGTAGAGGTTTGCGATTTCGGGGTTCTCTAGATGTGGCAGTTGGGGCCTGCCGTACCCCGGACATGGTAGAAGACTTCACCTGCGTTGGTTTTTCAGTCTTCACGTGTCCGCTGATGCGGTCAGGTGCGTATTGGATCTATCGGGTAAGTACCCAAATTCCTTTGGTTAGGTATAGGGTTTAGAGTCCTTTTCATCAAATCTTACCCAGGGGTAAGTCAGGTTAGCTTGTAGAGTGGAAACGAACTTGCGAATCTTCGGTTTCTTCCAGGTTGGTTTCTTGTTGGTCGCTGTGGCCCAATATTACCTAGTTGTTGGTAATATTGTTGGTTGTTTGTTTCTTGGGGCCCTTGGTTGCCGCGATTCCTTTCTCCTTTCCTTCCATTCTCCTTCCATTCTCCTTCTGTTGTCCTTCCGTCGATTGATTGTCCTGAGGCTGATGTGTCTTTTGAATGAGCTGTGCCTCTGTCGTTGTTCCGAAAAGACTGTTTCAACTGAAAAAGCAGGCCTCAATTATACCGTTTGAGGCCTTGCTTATCTGCCCACCAAATCTTCTCTGGCCCATTGTCATTTTTGGCGGGCTCGTTAACTTTAATAGTTTTAAATTCTTTAATGGGTTCCGAGCTGGTCCCATCTATTTTTAATTGACTTAAGTTAGTGTAAACTAGTTTCGGGATGGTCCGTCGAAACCTAAATTAGCGTTTAATGGCTGTTTAATCTTTGGTCCGATTAGTAAGTTTTGTCTTTTCCTGCTGGGGTCAGGGTCCCTTTTGTTGATCAGTGGCATGTACTGCATTATGTATATTCTTGATGGCTCTGTAATTTTGGCGGGAACTGCCCTTCCGTAGGCCTATTGTCATTTATGTGAGATGACTGAGACAGTCCAGAACATTTCCAGACAGTTTGGCCTATGCCAATACTCAAACTGTTTGTTTTACAGAGGCTCATCCCAACCCCTTTGTCGCAGCCTTCCACAGGCCTGGACATGTCCTTTTTAAAATAACCAAAATCCTGGGGTTTTAACTTGAAACCCCTTTTTGGCCCAATATTCTTTAAAACAGTAATCTTCTTGGTTTGAGGGAATCTGCAGAATTTTGCGAACCTTACACTACTCATTGGCATTGCTAGAAAGTGTTGTGCTTGGACTTTGCACCTAAGTTCAGTAGTGGCAGGTTAAAATGCGATTTTCATCGCACTCATGGGCGAGCTCCCAATGAGGGGTCTTGTTGATACCTGGAGCTCACCCACACTATGCAAATTAGACTAACCTGTAAAAGAAAGATTGGGCCAGCTCACTAACTGCTGGACGTGTGCTAGTAACATACTGCATGGAATCCAGTCAAATGGAAGCCCCTGACTAAAAGCAGGTGTGGCGGTACCACCGGTTGTCCCTTACATTGAGATACATAATTCCCTTTAACTTACCTTACTGTATGTGTCTATTACTATACTCAGGCTTCTCTCCTGTACTCTGGCGTCATGACATCAGAGCTCGGAACCTTCCAACAGTAGAGCTCGGAACCTGCTGGCAGTTGGGCTCGGAACCTGCTGGCAGTTGGGCTCGGAACCTGCTGGCAGTTGGGCTCGGAACCTGCTGGCAGTTGGGCTCGGAACCTGCTGGCAGTTGGGTTCGGAACCTGCTGGCAGTTGGGTTCGGAACCTGCTGGCAGTTGAGCTGGGAAACTTCTAGTCAGTCCTCGTGGAGTCCCCGCTGGGACAAGACCTATACCACGGTGCTCCTACAGTCAGCCATCTTACCTGCCATCTTACCTGATGTAATTAGTCTGTTCCTGTAAATAAACAACTTGTTAATAGTTCGTCGAAGTCAAACTCTCTTATTTAGTGGCGATCTACACGAACCGCTACACAGGCATGATAAGTACTGAGTCTATCATTGCTAAATTTATTGACAGCAACTACAAAAATCTTTCTTTTTTTGTCCTTACAAATTACTAAGGGTAAGTGTTGTGTAACTCTGCAGATCAGTCATAGGGTTAATTCTGCATCCTGCCTTTCTGTTTAGTGAGGCCCCACACAGGGAGCCTAGCCTTGCAAAATGTACCCTTAATACTAGTTTAGCTCTGATTATACAGCCTTTTCAACTTACAATTAAAATATACAAAATGAACACAATGGCCCCGATTTTCTGCCAGCCGTCGGGTGGGTTTTCAGGTGGGCAGGGGCCGAAAATCGCAGAAATAGGGGGTCGCGACCCCCCCCCCACCGCCTGATTCCCCGCCCCGTCCGACTTTCAGACCGCCGTTTCTCTGCGACCCGAATCAGTCCCGCCCACCGCTGGCGGGACTGGCCGTCAGGACCCTAATCACCAATTATTGGCATGTTTAATGCCATTTTAAGGGGCCCTTGCTATTTTCAAGGGTTCCCCACGCTAAACACGCCTGCGGGGAACCCCGCTGATGAAACCTGGCGTGAAGCTTGCCGGCCTGCTTGCTCTCAGCTGCAGGTCATTCGGGAAAGCTGCGATTTAATCGGAGAACATTTGTATTTTGAAGGACCTTGTTGTTGCAGGCTTGGGGCTACTTCTTCAAGGCTTAGGCACAGCTGTGGAAGGTTGGAGCCACACACACTTCTCCAATGTGATCTCCTGGGAAGCCCCTCTCGCCACCCTCACTCAGCACTTCCTCAGTGGAGGCATCTACCAGAAGCATGGGACGCCTTTTCTTCCTTCCCTTCTTGCCATTAGAGGATCTTCAGCAGCAGAGGCGGCAGCAGCAGACCAGGAACAGCAGGATGAGCACCAGGAGTGCCAGGCTGCTGCTCACTCACCTGAAGCTGCACAGGCCAGAAGGGGCCAATGCTTGGAAGTGGCTTGAGTGCAGCTGGCTGTGCTTTAGGGGGCCATGGGGACCCGTATCTGCACTGGCAGTCCTACTCAGAAGGACTTCCATGAAGGTCTGGTTTCTCTGTTCAATAGATGGCCAATGCTCCTCAAGAGATGTCATTCTCTTATGAGCACTCAACATGTTTTCCGTACCCTGGCGAGTTATCTCCTCCATGGAGGTTGCCAACCTTTCCATGATGATGCGTTCATGCGCCAATTACTCCATAAAGGCTCTGCTCATGGTCGCTATGGGCTCCTCCATTCGCTCCACACTCGCAGCGACCCTGGAGACAAAACCTGCCAGAGACTCCTGCCTCTGTGCATGGAGATCCATCACCTCTTCTCTTGCGGATGGACCCAGAGGCAGAGGGTCGACATGCAGCGCAGCTGAGCTGAGCTGGCAGAGTCCTGCGCCCTCCGATGAGGACTCTCCACTGCTGTCCCTGTCTCCAGAATCTGCTGAGGCTCACTTGTGAGCTGTGAAACACCAGGTGACAACACTACTCTATGTCCTGAAGGTCCCCCCGAGGTGTGAGTGTCTGCGCTGGTGCTGGGTGCGCTTACTTCTGCTGACGCTGCGCCCTCAGAGGTTGGAGTTTCCTCTGAGGAGTCTGGCTGCACAGCCTCTTCCTACTCCACAGTGAGGACGGGGGCTCTGGATGGTCCTGTGGGGGAGTAGCGGAAGGAGTTAGAGATGTGATGCCAAGGTTACATGCACATTCGAGTTGACATCTGCTGACACCTGCATCCATGCAGCCTTGGCCTCAGTGGGAGGTCTCTTCCTGCCTGACCTAGGGAAGAGGACCTCCCTGTGGGCCCTAACCCCATCCAATAATGCCTGCAGTGAAGCTTCGTCGAATTTGGAGGCAGCTCGGGGTCTGGCACTGGCCACAGCTGCTGCAGGCTCCTCTGCCATCCTGCATGGTTCATTTGGAAGCCAACAGAGGAAGCAATGCTTGCTGTGGACCTTGAAAGCACCACGAATGATGACATACTGTGGGGCTTTCTGACTAGAAATGGACAATTAGCAAGGCTGTCCACACACTGGAAATTAATTGGCCACTTGAGGGAAAATTGCGTGCAGCTGGCTGACCCATTTTTTTGGGGGTCAGAACCCCACATTCGGGGAATCAGACCATTTCCCACACAATCCACAAAATCGGGCCCAATGTATCAATTTCCTCAAATTCTCTAGCATCAAAAGTATTTTCATATTAAAGTGATAACGATCTTGGACCATTATAGAATGTAAAGATGCATGTTTGATGAGCTTGAGGATAAAGGTTGTTTTAAATTGATCACATTACTATTTCTAGAGCTGTACGGCGAGCTGCCTGAATAATTCAGTGCAGCTACTTGTCACATCAGAATGCTTTGCGAGCTAGGGCTGCTCTTGCTATTATCACTGGATTTCTTCTTGCTTCACTTGCTACAGAGGTTATTCTAATATACTGTCAGTCACAGGTTTTTACTTCAGGGCACCCACAAGTCAGTGACTCATAGTCATTAATGTTGCTTTCTTGTTGGAGAGGCCACTGTACTTCCAATTGTGTTTTTTTTTGGTCATTTTGTTACTAGGCAGATTCTTCCATAAAATGACAATACTCTTAATTGGCTAAGCAAGGTGTACAGATAAAGTTTTATCATTATTGTATGTAGGATTTAAACCTGATTAGTTTGGTGTGAATTGCAAGTAGAATATTTAATTTAAACAACAGATGATGTATACTCAACACCATAGTCATAATAATACACTTGTGTGATGTTTGTGGATACTAGATGTGATGTGTTTAGTTAACCACTACTTCAATGTTGTATTCAGTATCTTTAAATGGATATTGTTGCCATGTTGCGTTACAACATGGTTTACAAAGATTAAAATTGTGATAGATGGGGTGATGTCATTGGTGCGCAGTACCATGATCAGCTGCACTTCTCAGGCTTTATCTTTACAATAAATTTAATATATGAGTTTCACAATATCACATTCAAGGAGATAAACCAGTTCCATATTATTTGCCGCTGTGTGATCACAGGCCTTAGCTTCATGGTTCCAGGAGCTGTTCATACCCACACCAGCTAACACCTGCCCTTTAACTTCAGACGTCAATGTGAAGTTCATTTGCATAATACCTCTTTATGTGCAAAGTGTTATTAACCACTGAAGCTTCCTCGGTAGTTATGCTTTACCAAATGGCCCGCAAAGACACTTTTTGTAAGTTTCTAGTGCTGTATATTATGAAATCAGAATTAGAAAAATGTATGTAATCATGGAACATTTTAAAATTCACAGCATTTTTTATCTGAAAAAAATACATTAAAAAAATTTAAAAATTGTTTTAAAACAGTTCTGACACTGCCGTATGGGTTTCCTGTTTAATGAGAGATAACAGTTACAATTGTAATTTTTCTTTAGTTTGTTCTAAGGATGTGAGCAATACTGGCAAAGCTGCATGTATTGCGCAGTTATGTTGGTTCCCTCACCAGCTGATGCAGACCCAGTCTGGCAGCTATCTCCTTCAGCACTCGGCCAGCTCACTCAGTAGTGCTACTTCTGAGCCACTCTTTGTGGTGGACATTGATGTCCTCACCTAGAGTATGTTTTGTTCCCTTGCTTCCCTCAGTGTTTCCGCAAAGCGATGTTCAACATGCAGGAGTACTGATTCATAAGTTGAGGAGCTTTATCAAACTTCATCATTCATTTTTAATTTACATTTTTTAATTTAAAATTTGCAGCACTGTGGGGAAAGAGCAGGGGAATGGGATTTAAAGGATAGCTCTTTCAAAGAGCCGGCACAGGCCCGATGGGTTCCCTTTGGTGCTCCATGATTGTATTTTTTCTTTTATTCATTCATGGGATGTGGGCGTCACTGGCAAGACCAGCATTTATTGCCCATCCCTAGTTGTCCTTGAGGAAGTGGTGGTGAGCCTCCTTCTTGAACCGCTGCAGTCCGTATGGTGATACTTCTTTGTAGCGGTTTGGTACAACTGAGTGGCTTGCTAGGCCATTTCAGAGGGCAGTTAAGAGTCAACCACATTGCTGTGGGTCTGGTGTCACATATAGGCCAGAGCAGGTAAGGACGGTAGATTTCCTTCCCTAAAGGACATTACTGACACTAGCTTTTTATTCCAGATTCATTTAATTAACTGAATTTAAATTCCCCAGCTGCTGTGGTGGGACTCATGTCTCCGGATCATTAGTCCAGGCCTCTGGATTACTAGTCCAGTAACATAACCACAATGCTATCATACCCTTAGTTCGAATGATTGTATGCTTCTATGAATTAAGGAGAATCAGCAAGCTACTATTTTAAAAAAAAGAATAGGCTCTTTTGTGCATCTGAATGCTGAGAGCTGCCTGCAGATGTGCCTCTGGACAGTAATGAAGTGTAATATCATGCAAAGCATAATTTTTCCATTCAAAAATGTCAACACAATGTTTTTCATTTTCCAGAGTCATTTTGAACCTTTTTTTATTTGTTCCTGGGATGTGAGTGTGGCTGGCAAGGCCAGCATTTATTGCCCATCTCTAATTGCCCTTGAGAAGGTGGTGGTGAGCCGCCTTCTTCAATCGCTGCAGTCCGTGTGGTGAAGGTGCTCCCAAAGTGCTGTTAGGGAGGGAGTTCCAGGATTTTGACCCAGTGATGATGAAGGAACGGTGATATACTTCCAAGTCATGATGGTGTGTGATTTGGATGGGAACCTAAAACCCATTTTGCTACTTTCCAGGTTCATTGTGCACCAGCAACATGCAATTGGAGGCTGCAGTCTTGATTCAAAAAAGTTGAAATTCAGAATTGGGAGGGGAAGAAACTGTGATAGGAACATACTCCCTGAACTCCAAGGCTGTACTTTCAGGAATTTGCCCATGCAAGTGACAAGAATATATCATATGTTAAAAAACTTGCATCTATGCATGCTTCCTATCAATTTTTCCTGTTATAAATTTCTATGTTCACATTTATAATGAAAATTGCGACACTGTAATACACCCTCTCACCAATGGCGATGCTGTAGTGCCTCAGTTTTGTATTTCCCAGCAACTCAAGACTATACTGAAAAGAAACTCCTATGCTTCAAGCCTCCAACTGCCCTGCTTCTCTGCTTCCTAAATTTTCATATGTTTTACTATTCATCTTACAAAATTTGGTCCTTCCATTACCTCTACAAAGACAAAAACTATGTCAATGGATGGCTACTGGGTGACAAAGCTTACCTCCTGCTCCTATGGCTAATGATCTCACTAAGAATAGGCTGAACTGCTGGATTGGTCATTGAGGGAATCATCAGGGTCTTAAAGGCATACCTGTGCAGTCTGAACAGGTTGGGAGGGACTCTGTGGTAGGCTCCTGATTGTTTACCTTGAATAGTTACATGAATATAATGTGGAGAAATGTGAAGTTATCCACTTTGGTAGGAAAAATAGAAAAGCAGAGTATTTTTTTAAATGGTGAGAGATTGGGAAATGTTGGTGATCTTGTACATGAATCACTGAAAGTTAACATGCAGGCACAGCAAGCAATTAGGAAAGCAAATGGTATGTTGGCCTTTATTACAAGAGGATTTGAGTATAAGAGTAAAGACGTCTTACTGCAATTATATAGGGTCCTGGTGAGACCACACCTGGAGTATTGTGTACAGTTTTGGTCTCCTTACCTAAGGAAGGATATACTTGCCATAGAGGGAGTGCAACGAAGGTTCACCAAACTGGTTCCTGGGATGGGGGGATTGTCCTATGAGGAGAGATTGAGTAGACTAGGCCTATATTCTCTAGAGTTTAGAAGAATGAGAGGTGATCTCATTGAATCATGGGGGGTCTAGAACAAGGGGTCACAGTCTCAGGATACAGGGTAGGACATTTAGGACTGAGATGAGGGGAAATTTCTTCACTCAGAGGGTGGTGCATCTTTGGAATTCTCTACCCCAGAGGGCTGTGGAGGCTCAGTTGTTGAGCATATTCAAGACAGAGATCGATAGATTTTTGAATATTAAGGGAATCAAGGGAAATGGGGATAGTGCAGGAAAGTGGAGATGAGGTAGAAGATCAGCCATGATCTTATTGAATGGCAGAGCAGGCCCGAAGGGCCAAATGGCCTACTCCTGCTCCTATTTCTTATGTTCTTATGTTCTTATGACTGCTGTGCCTTTCACAACTTCACCATTTAAAAAAAGTTGGAGATTGTCATTGCGGGTGAGGAGGCTCTGGCTCCTTTCAAATCAAAATTAAATGGAAGTGAGCATCATGATGCCCTTCACTCAGAAAACTGAGCACATCAGCACATCTCATCACTGAAGTCTTCTTCTCTGTGTAAAGCTGTCTACCTTTGATATCTTTACCTTCTTCTCTCCCATTTTCAAATAAAGGGGCATATCCTCAATTTACTACCCACCCCAACATGACAACACATTCGCCCTCTTTGCCCCTACATGAATGTGCCAATAATCATCATCTGAGTGAATAAGTCAGCACCAAATAAGTGCACCCTCTCCTGTATGACTCTAACCTCCATGAAGCACAATGCCAGTGCCCATTTTCTTTTAATACAGTGCATTCCAAAGTAAACCCAAGCCAACCTAATCTTTCCCTGATTCCCCCAAGTGCCTACATGTGCCTATTTTTCACCTATCTAGTGCTTGTTCAAAGTGCAACCTGAGGGCCAGTATGGCGGGAGGCGGTTGGCGGTTGGCGGTTGGCTGTCATGGGATTGAGGTGGTGCTCATCTCAAGGTGGCTTGCTCCTGGCAGGGAGCTGCTGCTGGCAGCATCTCTGGAACTTGTTCCTAAGCAGTTTGGTGTCGCCTCCTCATAGTTAAATAAATTCAGGGAACTGCAATAAAATCTGTCTAAATACTTGAAGGGAAACAAATTACAGGGCTATGGTGAAAGAGCAGGGAGTGGGATTAATTGGATAGCTCTACCAAAGAGCCGGCACAGAGACGATGGGCTGAATGGCATCCTTCTGTGCTGTATCATTCTATGATTCTATTATTTGTGATAAAATATAATCCCAAATTCTGCTTTAAAAAAAATTTCATTTAAAAATAATAAATCTAAAAGTTTCGCCCACGGTTTTGGTAATGACAGATCGACTATCTCATATTTAGGACTTGATTTTAAATCTGGCCAACATATGGACGTATGCCATGTGTCATCTCACTTGAATGAGGCAAAGGTTGCCAACAACTGACTGAAGCCACGTTCCATTAGAATGAGTTAAATTTATTAGGAGTGACTTAGCCTATATAAATGATCTCCGGCAACATCAAAAAAAGCAACCGTTAACCATTTGAGAACTCAGTGCAACTTTAATATGTATCAGTTTGCTTTTTTTCTCCTTTTTTTTGTAATGGGATAGCCATTGATTTATTGGCTAAATGTAAATGCACTGGAAGCCTTGGTCCTGGGGGTGCACAGAAGATGTCAGGTCCTCTACCCACCGGGGGCGGGGGGGTGGGGTGGGGGGGCGGAAATGGGTGGGGGGCAGGAGGCCTTCCAGGTAGCTCTCCAGATGGCTCTGGGAGGAAAGTTGTCAGTTGCCAGGGGGAAAGGTGTCAGTGCCACAAATGTTGTCTCCAGGACCTGGATCCAGTGCCGCAAGAAGTTTAATAACCTCACACGAGTGGTCAAGGTGAGTGAAAGCACCTTCAAATGCCATATCCCACCAACTGCACCACTAGCCTCACACACTGCTCAATGCACCACACCCCCATCACTCACCTACCAACAATCTCTAGCAATCACAACTCAAATTGGCTGCCGTGTTTCCTACATTATAACAGTGACTACACTTCAAAAAGTACTTCATTGGCTGTAAAGCGCTTTGGGACATCTTGTGGTCGTGAAAGGCACTATATAAATGCAAGTCTTTCTTTTATACCTCACAATCATAACTTCAACTCACCCTTACACACTTACCACTGCTGCAAGCCTCACACCCACATCTTACACCTTGCACACACTGCCATGATGCTCGGTGTGATGGGCGATGTCTCAGCTTCCATTACAGCACAAACAGAAGCGACCCAATGTCTGAGTGCTGCAGTGGAAGCTCAGACTGCTTTCCTGCAGTCTCAGTTTGCTGTCACGCTAGTTCAGACTGCTGCCATTGTGGCTGGGTTTACAAGTGTGGAAAGGGACTTGCAGGGTCTCACAGCAGTCCAGCAATCTGTGTTCCACCAGATGACTAGGAATGCTGAGGCGCCACCCCGGGTGGGGAGTAGCAGTGGCTCTGCCATTCCACCATTGTCGTTGTTGCTGCCTGTCTGCCAGCCAGCCCAGACTGTTGCCGCCCATGCCGAGGTGGTGTAGACTACAATCTAGGCCCAGAGCTGCTTAAGGTTGTCCTGCAAGGCTATCTGCAGTCTCTGCCATTGGGGTAGCACTGCGTAGGAGCACTAGAGTAGGCAAAGGAACACGAAAGACAGACACTAATGGAATGCGCAAGGCTGGTTAGTTGACCTTGTTGTGTAGTTTTCCATTGATATATTTATAAATTCTGTTTGGAATGTTTGTTTTGTGGTGGCTCTCATTTCAGTTTTGTGCGCAAGAGGACACTGTGATGCTCTTTGACAGAGGAATGGTAAGGCGGGGACGTGCTGAGCAATGGGGATCTGGGTTTATATTCAGGGGAACCAGATTCTGAGGAGGTGCTCATGGACAGCCCATCTGGAATGAGAATCTGCTGCCTGCTTCCTCCCTTTCTCCTCCTCCTCCTCCTGAGGTGGTCGCAATCAGTGGTGGCAAAGGCTATGATGGCCAACTTGCGGAGGATGCAGCAGACCACCACAAATTGGAATACCCTCTCTGGTGTGTACTGGAGGGCTCCTCCCGAGTGGTCAAGGCAGCCAAACCTATGCTTTAGAACACCGATGGTCTGCTCATAGAAACATAGAAGATAGGAGCAGGAGTGGCCATTCGGCCCTTCGAGCCTGCTCCGCCATTCAATGAGATCATGGCTGATCATCCAAATTCAGTACACTGTCCCTGCCTTCTCCCCATACCCCTTGATCCCTTTAGCCTTAAGAAATATATCCAACTCTTTCTTGAATATACTTAATGAACTGGCCTCCACCGCCCTCTGTGGCAGAGAATTCCACAGGTTCACCACTTTCTGGGTGAAGAAATTCCTCCTCATTTCAGTCCTAAATGGCTTACCCCTTATCCTTAGACTATGACCCCTGGTTCTGGACTCCCCGGCCATCAGAAACATCCTTCCTGCATCTAGAATGTCTGGACAGAATTTTATAGGTTTCGATGAGATCCCCTCTCAATCTTCTAAACTCCAGTGAGTATAAGCCCAATCAACACAATCTCTCCTCATACGTCATTCCTGCCATCCCAGGTATCAGCCTGGTGAATCTTCGCTTCACTCCTTCCATGGCAAGAACGTCCTTCCTCAGGTAAGGTGACCAAAACTGCACACAACACTCAAGGTGTGGTCTCACCAAGGCCCTGTACAACTGCAGCAAGACATCCTTGTTCTTGTACTCGAACCCTCTTCCTACAAAGGCCAACACACCATTTGCCTTCTTAACCGCCTGCTGCACCTGCATGCTTACCTTCAGCGACTGGTGCACAAGAACACCCAGGTCTCTTTGCACTTCCCCTTCTCCCAATGTATTGCCATTCAAATAATAATCTGCCTTCCTGTTTTTGCCACCAAAGTGGATAACCTCACATTTATCCACATTATAGTGCATTTGCCATGTTTCTGCCCAATCTGCTCGATGAAGTTCCTCATAGTAGCATGGCTGTCAAATAAGTGCTGGCCACAAGTGCTGGGGTTGTGGAGGGGGGTCATCAGTCAGGTGCAGAATGGATAGCCCTTGTCTCTGAGCAGCCACCCTCAGGTTTGACGTGGTAGCTGGAAGATTGCTGGCACATCAGACTGGTGCAGGATGAAGGGACCATGACTGCTGCCAGGATAGCGGCCATTCACCATCATGCTGTGCTGGGCGTGGTTGCACACCAAATGCACATTAAGTGAGTGGCAGCCTTTGCGGTTGCGGTACATCTCAGGATTGATAAGCCTGCTATCCTGGCAAAGCGACATGTGTTCCTCCTAGTTCTCTCTGTTCAGAGAGAAGGCAATGAAATCCCTTCTCCTGGAGTACAGAGCCTCTGGGACCTCCCAGATGCAGCGATGCAATGTGAACTGGGAAATGTTAGCTGTGTCTCCTGCTCCAGGCTGGAAGGATCCGGTGGCGAAAAAATTGAGGGCCATGGTGACCTTGTGGGCCAGTGGCAGTGCCGTCGTTACCCTGCTCTGAGGCTGCAGGGCTGGTTCCAGGAGGTGACAACGTTCTGTAACCACCTCCTTGGTGAAGCGGAGCCTCCTAATACACTGCTGCTGGCATAAGCGCAGGTAGGAGAAGTGCTCTCGGAAGAGCCTAGGTGGGTAAGGCCTCCTGCTGAGAGCCCTCCTGCCCCTCCTCCTCCTCCTTCTGCGAGCAGCTTGTCC
Source organism: Somniosus microcephalus (assembly GCF_052327205.1). NCBI lineage: Eukaryota > Metazoa > Chordata > Chondrichthyes > Squaliformes > Somniosidae > Somniosus > Somniosus microcephalus. Next base: position 202,912,043 of record NC_140987.1, read on the forward strand.
TGTTTTTCCCTGCCTCTGCTCCATCTCCCTGCCATACTCGAGCACGAGGTGGACTGCACGTAGAGCCCCCATAACTGGGAGCAAGTGGTCTGAGCAGAAACCTTTAAATCAGAAGCAAGGCCTTCTCCACTTGCAGCACCACTCCCTGTCACCTCACCAACTTTAAATAACTGTAGAAAGCTCCAAACAGTTGCACAAACTTACACAGAGCTAATAGAAATCAAAAAGCAAGTCAGCTGCAAGTTGTTGCTGATCCCTTTAAATAGTGTTGGTGGGGGGTCCTTCCTGCTGCTGAGCACATGTTCAGCTGTTCATGATTAGGAGAGGGCGTTGAATGGAACGGTGACGTGGAAAATGGCAGATCGTGCATCAAATCAGCATTGCACTCATTGATGTCATGATCTGACTCATTACCATTTCTCTAGCAAGTGCAGGTTGTGGCCACGCTGCTGACCTGCCCAAAATGGCAGCCGCCACAGGACTCGCCGGAAGTGGGTGTAAGCGAGGCGGCTGCCATTTTTCCTCCGAAGCCGGCCTCATCAGCCGGTGTTAAGATACCGAATTTCACAGCCTTGATTTATAGATTTGCACATCACCGGTAGTCAATAGTAAGGGTTAGAAAACACAATATTATTTTAACATCTGCAAATTTGACATTTTAAATGTTAATTATTCTCATTGGTTTAGCGAAGTAGATAATTCACACTTTACAATCTCTCACAAATCACTACCATATATTTAATACACAAGGCAATTTCTCTAAAGAACACTTACGATACCTCTTTGGGGAAGCGAAACATAAAATCTTGAACTAATATAATTAGTCCCTTCTTTCCTATCAGGCCTATAAAGATGTAATGCAGATGAAGGAGACATATGAACATGCCAAAGCAAATTCACATCACTGTGAAGGTGGGTCAACAGAAGTGCATTGGTATGTCCTGTACATTTACATGTAATACCTGCCCTTCTGAGTTGTGATGTGTTTAGAAACATCATTCAACATCACTGAGGTGGAAGTTTGCTTGTCAATGGCATCATGTGGACTTTTTGTCTCCAGGGGCTTGTTCCTCACTGACTAGATCTCTCAAATGTACATATGCTTTATGGAACGCAACATTACTGATAATGTTCTTTGCCTTCTCTTGGTTGCTTCAAATGTATCCATCTTCTAAAGGAGCATACAAGAAAGAGATGATCTTTGCAAATTCTATTAAGGCAGAACACTAAACAGTCAGACAGAAATCAGGTTGCACTATGGAGCATTCCATGTCGACATGGATATTTCAAAACCTAACCAACCGTAATGCTTAATGATTCTTCAGAAATACCCCAACCACAGTTTGAAGTCAATCATGTTTGAAGTGATATTGAATGAAAATCAGCCCCAATGCTCCACTAGTTTAAAAAGCATCTGTTAAACATGATTAATTTCTTGTTTATTAAAGAACAGAAAGACAAAAGATAGGAAGGAGAAAAACAAAAGTGGCAGTCAGAGAAATCAACGGTTTAAATCAAACATGGCCACAGTAAATAATAATTCTAATAGGTCTAAGAGCGTTAAAAAAACAAGCCTGAAGGCTTTGTGTCTTAATGCGAGGAGCATTTGTGATAAGGTGGATGAATTGACTGCGCAAATAGAAGTAAACAAATACGATTTGGTTGGGATTACGGAAACGTGGCTCAAGGAAGGCCAGGACTGAAAACTCAACATCCAGGGGTATTCGATATTCAGGAAAGATAGGCAAAAAGGAAAGGGAGGTGGGGTAGCATTACTGGTTAAAGAAGGGATTAACACAATTGTAATGAAGGATATTAGCTCTGATGAGGTGGAATCTGTATGGGTAGAATTGAGAAATACTAAGGGGAAAAAAACGTTAGTGGGAGTGGTTTATAGACCTCCAAACAGTAAGGCGGAGGTTGGGGATGGCATTAAAAGAGAAATTAAAGAAGCGTGCAATAAGGGCACAGCAGTCATCATGGGTGACTTTAATCTACATATAGATTGGGCCAACCAAATGAGTAACAATACTATGGAGGAGGAATTCCTGGAGTGTTTACGGGATGGTTTCCTGGACCAATATGTCGAGGAACCAACCAGAGATCAGGCCATCTTAGACTGGGTATTATGTAACGAGAAAGGACTAATTAGCAATCTTGTTGTAAGAGGCCCCTTGGGTCGGAGCGATCATAATATGATCAAATTCTTCATTAAGATGGAGAATGAAGTAGTTGACTCGGAGACTAGGGTCCTCAATTTAAATAAAGGAAACTATGATGGTCTGAGGAGCGAGTTGGGTAGGATTGATTGGGGAATGGCACTCAAAGGGTTGACGGTGGATAGGCAATGGCAAACATTCAAAGACCGAATGGATGAACTACAGAATTTGTTCACCCCAGTTTGGCATAAAAATAAAACAAAAAAGGTGACCCAACCGTGGCTAACAAGGGAAATTAGGGATAGCATAAGGTCCAAAAGAGGGCATATAAATTGGCCAGAAAAAGCAATAATCCTGAGGATTGGGAGCAGTTTAGGATTCAACAAAGGAGGACAAAGGGATTAATTAAGAAAGGGAAAATAGAATATGAGAGTAAGCTTGCAGAGAACATAAAAACTGACTGTAAAAGCTTTTATAGGTATGTGAAGAGAAAAAGATTGGTGAAGTCAAGCGTAGGTCCCTTGCAGTCAAAATCGGGGGAATTTATAATGGGGAACAAAGAAATGGCAGACCAACTAAATATATATTTTGGTTCTGTCTTCACAAAGGAGGACACAAATAACCTCCCAGAGATGCCGGGGAACATAGGGTCTGATGAAAGGGTGGAACTGAAAGAAATCAGTATTTGTAGGGAAATGGTGTTAGGAAAATTGATGGGACTGCAGGCCGATAAATCCCCAGAGGCTGATAATCTACATCCCAGGGTACTTAAGGAAGTGGCCCTAGAAATAGTTGATGCATTGCTGGTTATCTTCCAGAACTCGATAGACTCTGGAACGGTACCCATGGATTGGAGGGTAGCTAATGTTACCCCACTATTCAAAAAAGGTGGTAGAGAAAAGGCGGGGAATTATAGACCGGTAAGCTTGACATCGGTAGAGGGGAAAATGCTAGAGTCCATTATAAAAGATGTAATAGCAGAGCACTTGGAAAGCAGTAACTGGATCGGACAAAGTCAACATGGATTTACAAAAGGTAAATCATGCTTGACTAATCTACTGGAATTTTTTGAGGATGTAACTGGTAAAATAGATAAGGGAGAACCAGTGGATGTGGTGTATTTGGACTTTCAGAAGGCTTTCGATAAGGTCCCGCATAAGAGATTAGCGTGCAAAATTAAGGCACATGGGATTGGGGGCAAGGTATTGACTTGGATAGAGAACTGGTTGGCGGACAGAAAGCAAAGAGTTGGAATAAACAGGTCATTTTCCGAGTGGCAGGCAGTGACTAGTGGGGTACCGCAAGGATCGGTCCTAGGACCCCAGCTGTTCACAATATATATTAATGATCTGGACGAGGGAATTGGATGTAATATCTCCAAATTTGCAGACGACACAAAGCTGGGGGGGAGGGTATGCTGTGAGGAGGATGTCGTGAAACGCCAGCACGATTTGGACAGGTTGGGTGATTGGGCAGAAACATGGCAAATGCACTATAATGTGGATAAATGTGAGGTTATCCACTTTGGTGGCAAAAACAGGAAGGCAGATTATTATTTGAATGGTAATAGATTGGGAGAAGGGGACGTGCAAAGAGACCTGGGTGTTCTTGTACACCAGTCGCTGAAGGTAAGCATGCAGGTGCAGCAGGCGGTTAAGAAGGCAAATGGTATGTTGGCCTTCGTAGCAAGAGGGTTCGAGTACAAGAACAAAGATGTCTTGCTGCAGTTGTACAGGGCCTTGGTGAGACCACACCTTGAGTATTGTGTGCAGTTTTGGTCGCCTTACCTGAGGAAGGACGTTCTTGCCATGGAAGGAGTGCAGCGAAGGTTCACCAGGCTGATACCTGGGATGGCAGGAATGACGTATGAGGAGAGATTGTGTCGATTGGGCTTATACTCACTGGAATTTAGAAGATTGAGAGGGGATCTCATCGAAACCTATAAAATTCTGTCAGGCCTGGACAGACTAGGTGTAGGAAGGATGTTTCTGATGGCCGGGGAGTCCAGAACCAGGGGTCATAGTCTAAGGATAAGGGGTAAGCCATTTAGGACTGAAATGAGGAGGAATTTCTTCACCCAGAGAGTGGTGAACCTGTGGAATTCTCTGCCACAGAGGGCGGTGGAGGCCAGTTCATTAAGTATATTCAAGAAAGAGTTGGATATATTTCTTAAGGCTAAAGGGATGAAGGGATATGGGGAGAAGGCAGGGACTGGGTACTGAATTTGGATGATCAGCCATGATCTCATTGAATGGCGGAGCAGGCTCGAAGGGCCGAATGGCCTACTCCTGCTCCTATCTTCTATGTATCAATGTATCTAGAACATGTATTTCTATAGCACCTTGCAGCACCTCAGGACGTCCCAAAGCACGTTACAACAATGAAGTACTTTTTTGAGGCGTAGTCACTGTTGTAATGTAGAGAAACATGACAGCCAATTTTCACATAGCGAGGGCCCACAAACAGAAATGAGACAATGACCAGATCATCTGCAGTGATGTTGGTTGAGGGAGAAATATTGGACAGGACACCAGGGCGAACTCCCAATTACATTTTTGAATAGAGACATGGATGCTTTTACGTACACCTGAGCGGGCATTCGGGGCATTGGTTTAACTTCCCATCCAAAATACGGTACCTCTGACAGTGCAGCACACCCTCAGTACTGTACTGAAGTGTCAGTCTGGATCATGTAAAGCCTCAGAAGTGGGAATTGAACCCACAACCATCTGACTCAGAGCCAAGGCTGATGCCTATTATAGTGTAGGATTCAAAAATTGGACTTTGTATTAATAAGGGTCAAATGGCAGAAGAGGCCATGATTTTAAAGACTGTTTTAAAAGAAGCCCAGAAAAAGGGGCATACAAAATGGCTGCCATACCATGTGACCAGCTTATTGGGACACTTCAAAATGGTTCCTGCGCAACCTCAGACAGATTTGAGGATTCAACCCACAGTAAGTTCTGGAAGCCGTTTCTGAGAGAACGAAACCAGACCCACACGTATGCATATGGATTAGATGCAGATCTAGTCAAGATCGGCCTGGAGACAGAGGCCATCAAAATGTTGACCCAGACAAAAGGGGACAATTTCATATTCATGAGAACAGCACCCAGGACTAGATAACGAGATCAGCAGGCCATTCAAAACAATGGAGGTCATTCCAGACCAGAGATGGGCCTCCTACCAGCCATTTAGGACATTTTAAAATATAATGACTACCCCACTGTGCACCCAGCCCGCCAAAAATAAAACAAAGACTAACCTGATTTTGGGCGGGAGATGGAGGTTTCTGGAAGAAAGTATATCTGGAAGACTTTTCGGCAGTTGGAAAAAGCTTGCAGCTTGAGCTCAGACACACAGCTTGAATCCGGACACCCAGAAGAAGAAAGAGGCACTCGCAGGAGGAAGAAGAAAGCCAACATCGAGAAGGCCGTCTCAAAACCGGCGTTCCGCCCCGGGGAAGTACATCGGGAGATCATCGACCATCCCCGGGCCGTTGCCGGAACGAGAGGCCATCGACCCAACTTGGGAGAAGAGACAAAAAATAAAAACCCCAAGAGGAGAAACCTTCCAGCCACCCCGGCTCGGGAGAAGAGAGAAAAGAAAACTGAAGAAGTGATGGGAGCCAGCCCAAGGCTCCTCTAACCAGGGTCGAGCCGACGATCCTCGACCCCGCCGACATCCAGGCCCGCCGGTGTCCATCCACCCCCGACCCCCACCTCAGGAGAGAGGTGTGGCGCAGCTCGCAGGAGCTCCACGATTCACGTGGAGATGAGACGCCTGAAAGGACCAAACACAGACTCGATTTCAAAACGTTGCACTTCCTAGTGGGATTGGTGAGCATGTTTCTGGCCCTTCACAATCAGATCTAGATAGGTTTAATAAGGGGGTGGATTTAAGGGTACAATTAACATGAGTTGTTGTCCCTCGATGTTCCGTGTGTTTCCTTATTTCATGATGATCTTTGTAGAGTATAAGATGCCTGTATTTGCTTTAGTTAGTACTGTGTCGTTATGATTTGTTTGTGTTTTTCCCTCCCATGTACTCCCTTATCTGCTTGCATTTGATTTGATATTTTTCCTTATGCAATAAAATTTCATTTTGTTTCATCAAACTTGGTCTACAAGAGTTTTCTCTACATTGTAGTTCCTGCGCCTAAGTCCAGAGTATAGAATCCAAGGGGCGAGTGGGTCGAACCACTCAGGGTATTACTGTGCAAGAGAGAGAGGTCTCGAGAGAGAAACCTCAGGGAAACCTCTCGAGGAAAACCCCTTACAATAGTGGGATTAGGTTGTCAGAATATGTCCACTAAGAATATATTTGAATATATAAACAATGGAAGGAGGACAATTTCTCATGTGGTAGTCCTTTGCAGATGCAATTCCTGGTAAAAATTTCTATTTGTAGAGTCATAGGGCGAAAAATTGAGGGTGCTAACTTTTAGCGCCCCAGAAAAATTATCGACCCGTAACCAAAATTGAGTGGTAGCATCCCAAAAGGGAAGCGGGGCGCTACTGGAAGCTCCCTGCCTCCTTCTTGAGGCGCTGCGAGGGAATATCGCGGCGCTATGTGCTGCAGTGCCTCACGCTGCGGTACATTGTGCCACGGTATTGCAGGTCTTCCTCCACTTCTTAAAGGGGTGGGGCCTTACGCAGCGCGACCCGGGGCCCAGGTGGACCCCCGGGGATCGGGAGTGCCGGCAAAAGAGCCTGGCACTCAAGAGAAGTGCTGGGCTCATGGAGCGTAGCCGGCACTCCACGGGGGTGGGGGGGAGGCGGGTAAAGAGGCTGGGGACAGCAGTGGAGGCAGGTGCTGGCAGGCAGTCAGCAACAAAAATGGCCGCCCCGCACCTCGCCTTTAAATAGCACTGCCCGGGCTGCAGGTAGACCCCCCTGACCCCATCTGGCATAGCATCCGGTGGTAAGTCAGGGGGTGCTACCAAAGATCGCGGCCAGGGCGCGAGCGGGGAGCTGTGCATGCCGATGATGTCAGCGGTGCAGCGCCACGTGGCGCTAACGGTTAATGTAACGGGAGGCGTTGGCGGCACCGCGCCCAGTCGCGAGTTGCTTTGCGCCCCGTTAGCACCTCTTAGGGCGCTAACGGGAGGTGCAATGCAACCGAATTTTTCCCCCATAGTGTCATAACGGCATAGAAGGAGGCCATTCGGCCCATCGAGCCATGCCAGTCTTTTACCAGAATCGCTCATCTCTTTAATACTGCTCCATAACATTTGATCTCTTGATCCGGGATTCTAAACTGTTGCTTAAGACTGATTTTCCTCTATAGTCCCATAGCCTTGTTCCACTTTTGTTTTATAAAAACACAGAATCCCTCTATGATTCCAATTCTCCTTCATCTCCTGGGGCCACTTACCAATTGTAGGCAGGAGGGAAATGCAGAGCAACTGCTCTAGGCCTTCCCTGAGCCAACTGCTGGAAAGTGTATCTCCATGGTGCGGGAATAACTTTTATTCAGATTTTATTCTCCTGGGGGTGCAGTAAGTAGAGACTAGCAGTAAATTTGTAATTGGAGCTGAATGGAATCTATTGATTGGTTGTTGGTTCTCTAATGCACTGCACCACCTTTTTCAACTCATTTTGAAGATCCCAACAGCCTTTTACAGTCAGTCACAAACCTGTTTCCAGGGTATCTGATTAATTTTTTTTAATGAATTCTCAGAATGTGGGTGTCGCTGGGAAGGCTGGCATTTATTGCCCATGCCTAGTTATCTTTGAGAAAGTGGTGGTGGGCCTTCTTCTTGAATCGCTTCAGTCTGTGTAGTGAAGGTGCTCTCACAATGCTGTTAGGTATGGAGTTCCAGAATCTTCATCCAGTGACAATGCTGGAATGGTGATATACGTCCAAGTCAGGAGAGTGTGTGACTTGGAAGGGAACTTGGAGATGATGTTGTTTCTATGCACATGCTACCTTTGTCCTTCTAGATGATGGAGGTCCTTTGTTTGGGTACGCGTATTTGCGACCTACTTGACCCACTGCAACATGCAGGTATGGTTCAATATTTCATCTGTAGAAAGTGCTATAATAAAGTTTTTGTACACCGTGATAATTCAGTTAGACTTACTTATGTGCAACAAAACATATTGCAATAATACAATCATATAACTCCTAATATGATTTCTCTATTGCCTGTTCTACTCTTATTAGCAGTTCAATAATAGGTATATGACAAAATAATAAAGTGATATATATATATATATAGTGCATATTTCAGTACACAAAAGAGTGTATAAAGGGCTGACGCAATGTTCTTAGTGCCTCTGGGGTATATATTTTGATTACGACTAATTCTGCCACACACTTAGTGATGAGCAAAAGTTGTTAAGGATGCATTTGTCAGAGTTAATATCACTCGACACATTCCAGGATAGGTGAATCACAGCATTTAATGGTTAGTGCCAGTGAACTAAAAATATCAGTTTAATCTATTATTAAAGGCAGTAGGAATTAGTTTAAGTAATGCTGCATATTCTGGTACTTAAAAAATGATATGCCACCAACTCTATAAGGCACCAGAGCATATTACCGGGCATAGACTTGAGGCAAAATATATAACAGAATTTCTAATATAAGAGTTCAAATCTTATTGATGTATACATACTAATGTGATTTTCTAAAACACTACTATTAAATTCACTATATGCAATAATCCAATTTAAATTATGTTGTGTAAGTGTATTGTTCTGTCCTGACCTTTACAAAAAGTTTGCAAGTGTAGTGTTATTGTGGAGGAAATCATTTCTATGTTTGACTGTCACCTTCTACATGAATAAGTTAAAGACAGAAGCAAGCAGAGGATGAACGAGCACCACATATGATGACAGATTCCAGAAGCTGTAGAAGTTGCATTAAGAAGGGAGATGATGGAACTTGCTGCTTCTCCACTTCCATTATAATGTCAAAAGAGGGGAGTCCAGTGCCTGGTCCTCACAACTTGTCAAGTGGGTGGGGGGCAAGAATAGCCCAATGGTTTCACAGTCCCACAGGCTATCAGAGGAAAGTTCAGTGTTGGCTATGTGAAAAAGCAAAAAGAATATACACCGAAAGCTCCAGTAATCCGTAGGCAAAGTTTCTGCACTCTACAGGCCCAAAGGTTGCTCATTTCTTCCAGTCTCAGCTGTTAGTGGCAGCAGTTATGCCTCATATATCCTTTTCTAAGTGGCCCATGGTGCAGTGAGAGTGTAACCCCTGGGATTTCACCACTGGCCCTCATTTACACTTATTTAAAGTAGCTCAGTGGGGATTTGCTGGGAGATCCAAAGCATGATTGGAAACTTGAGTGGCTCGAATTTGAGGCAGGACACTAGCGGAAATGCCTTCCACTCTAATTTGCAGGCCAATACATTGTGTTGTGCTAGTTCTGCACCCCAGAAATGTCAAAAGCAGCAAAGGATGTTGAGGCCATAATCATTTATTTAATTCAAACACAGAAAATGATTATGGACACAGGTAAAATATAGGATGTTTTGCAAGACTTTACTAATGGTAGATACTATACCATTTGCGAGCCAAGATTTTATGAATATTGCTATATTACATATTTATGAATAACTTCAAAGAATAACGTACATCGCCTGCCAGAACCAGCAGTAAATTCAGAATACCTAATGCTATCTCATCATCAAATTTGGCTGTCATTTTTTTCTCTTAAGATTTCTGTTTTGCTCTGTAGCTGAAGCTGAAGAATGATCTTTACTTTCGATAATATTGCTTCTGCTATATCTTTAAAGTCATTTGTTCTGTGTTTACAATTCTTTGTCTTCCTGTGATATTTAGAGATTTTTCACAATGATAAAGCAAAGTTTTTGTGGTCTCCTCATGGTTAGCATTGTAAATTTACTTCCCAGAAAACACCCTTCATGTTTTCTTATATATTAATGGATGAATAAAAATAACTGCTTCACAGAAATATAAGAAATGTTTATTTTTTAAATTCTATTTTTCCAGCTGTTGCTGTATTCTTAACTGTAAGACCAAACCTACAGTCTGTCCAGTACAATTTTTATATTCTAACTATGACCTATTCTAACTGTAACAGCAAATCAGTATTTTTTTAAATTCATTCTCAGGACGTGGGTGTGGCCAGCAAGGCCGGCATTTATTGCCTATCCCAGTTGCCCTCAAGGTGGTGGTGGGACTTTTTCTTGAATTGCTGCAGTCTGTGTGGTAAAGGTGCTCCTACAGTCCTTGAGTTCTAGGATTGTGATCCAGCAGAAATGAAGGAACAACGATATCTGTTCAAGTCAGGATAGTGTATGAATTGGAGGGGACCATGGGAGGCAATAGAGTTCCCATGCATTTGCTGCCCTTGACTTTCTAGGTGGTGGAGATCGTGGGTTTGGGAGATGCTGCTGAAGAAGCCTTGGTGAGTTGCTGCTGTGCATCCTGTAGATAGTATACACTGCAGCCACGGTATGCCGGTGGTGAAGGGAGTGGATGCTTAAGCCAGTGGATGGGATGCCGATCAAATGGGCTGCTTTGTCCTGGATGGTGTTGAGCTTCTTGAGTGTTGTTGTTGCTGCACCGATCCAGGCATAAGAAGAGTATTCTATCACACTCCTTACTTGTGCCTTGTAGGTGGTGGAGAGACTTTAGGCAGTAAGGAGATGAACCACTCACCACAGAACACCCAGCCTCTGACTTGCTGTAGTAGCCACAGTATTTATGTGGCTGCTCCAGTTGAGTTTCTGGTCAATGGTGACTCCCAGGACATTGATTGTGCAGTATTCAGTGATGGTAGTGCCATTGAATGTCAAGGGAGATGGTTAGGTTCTGTCTTATTGGAGTTGGTCATTGACTGACACTTATGTAGCACGAATGTTACTTGCCACTTATAAGCTCAAACATGGATGTTGTCCAGGTCTTGATTCATGCGGGCATGGACTGCTTCATTATCTAAGGATTTGTAAATGGAGCTGAACCCCACTTCTGACCTTATGATTGAGGGAAGGTCATTGATGAAACAGGTGAAGATAGTTGGGCCTAGGACGATGCCCTGAGGAAATCCTGTAGTGATGTCCTGTGGCTAAGAATATTGGTATCCAATGACCACAACCATCTTCCTATTGTACTAGGTATGGCTCCAGCCAGTGGAGAGTATTCCCTTGATCCCCATTGACTTAAGTTTATCCTTGATGCCACACTTGGCCAAATTTTACTTTGATGTCAAGGACCGTCACTCTCACCTTACTTCTGGAATTCAGCTCTTTTATCCAGGTCTGGAGCTAAGTGGTTCTGGTGGAACCCAAACTGTGTATTGGTGAGCAGATTATTGGTGAGTAAGTGCCAGTTGATAGCACTGTTGATGGCTCCTTCCACTCCTTTGTTGATGATTGGGAGTAGGCTGATAGGGTGGTAATTGGCCAGGTTGGATTTGTCCTGATTTTTGTGGACAACTTTCCACACTGTCGTGTAGATTGCCAGTATTGCAGCTGTATTGGAATGGCTTAGCTAGGGCTGCAGCTAATTCTGGAGCACAGGTCTTCACCACTACAACTGGGATATTGTCAGGGCCTATAGCCTTTGCTATGTCCAGTGCACTTTTATATACTCTTAACTGTAACTTACTTTAAATGTAAGATTGAACCTAGAGTCTGACCAGCATAATTTATGTACTCTTAACTGTAACCTACTCTGGCACTAACAGCTAACCACAATCTGTCCAGCAAGGTTTTTATATACTCTTACTGTAACCAACTATAACTGTAACAGCTAACCACAATCTATCCAGTGCAGTGATATTCAATGATGAAATTTGAAATTTAAAATATCCCTTCACACAGTGTTCCATTTAAATATCATACCACAATCCCTTCCCCCTCCAGAGCTAATTGTTTTTCAGATGAGTCTGTATTTGTGTGCACATGTGGTTTTAAAATGAAGCTCATCAGTGACTCATCTGTGCGCTAGATCACAACAGCCTGCATCCTGTTAACTGCTTGTATGCCAAGTTACAACAGTTTTTTTTCCAAAATGCTACAATTCACTAGGTTAACCACGTCATTATATCAAGCATTTTCTTTCATCACAATCTTTATAGCTTCCTCTTACTAATATCTCTTCACAGCAGACCTTGGCTAAGTAAGTACCAATATGCTACAGTGGGAACTCACAGCTCTCTCAGCATGGACTTCAATTTTGTTTTCTGGCTCATGAGTTTCACTGAAATATCTGTTGAATAAATACAATCTACAGCTAAGTTGTTTTTTGGTAATAAAATTAGAGCATAAAAAAGCAAAAACATTACTGTCTGAAATTCCGCTGGTGTTTCGCCAGTCTGCTGCGGTAACTCCACGGGTGTCTGCCAAAACTCTCAGTAGTCTCCAATAGTTTCCGGGGTGCCTCCGAATGGGGGAAAGTCCGTCTGCCCTTACTATGCATGTGATGGCCTGAGGCAGAGCTATGAGTTCACACTCCTGGACCTTTAAAGGAACTTGGTGTAGTATTGGTGGTCGGTACACCGAGTGAATATAGCTGTATTGGCCTTCACAAGGGTGCATGTGTCCACGGCAGGAGAGTGCTCTAGACCCTCAAGGAATTTGAATTTTTCTTTGGTTAAAAATTTTTTTTGTTCAGACCAGCCTTCTTGCTCAGGAGGTTGATAGGACAAATTGAGACATGGACCTGGGCAACACCACACCAGGGGCAGTTCAACATACTCCCCCATGTTGAACACCACTTGGAAGAAGCACTGAGAGTAGCAAGGGCACAGAATGTACTCTGGGTGGGGGACTTCAATGTCCATCACCAAGACTGACTGAGCTGGCTGAGTCCTGAAGGACAAAGCTGCCAGTCTGGGCCTGCGACAGGTGGTGAGAGAAGCAACACGAGGGAAAAACCCACTTGACCTCGTCCTCAATAATCCACCTGTCGCAGATACATCTGTCCATGACAGTATTGGTAGCAGTGACCACCGCACATTCATTGTGGAGACGAAGTCCCATCTTCACACTGAGGACACCCTCCATCGTGTTGTGTGGCACTACCACCGTGCTAAATGGAATAGGTGCAGAACAGATATAGCAGCTCAAAACTGGGCATCAGGAGGCTCTGTAGGCCATCAGCAGCAGCAGAATTGTATTCCACCACAATCTGTAACTTCATGGCCCGGCATATCTCTCAGTCTACCATTACCATCAAGTCGGGAGACCAACTCTGGTTCAATAAGGAGTGTAGAAGAGCATGCCAGGAGCAGCACCAGGTGTGATGAAATATATGCCTTCATCAACCCCTGTGTTTTACCTGCTTTGTATTGTGTGTACCGCCCCCTTTTTCCTATTGTGTGTATTGGCTACGCCCCTGTCTTTTGTCATATAAAGGTCTCAAGAGCTGTATGAGTCATTCTATCAGACGAACCCGATGTGGAAAGACCTGCAATGTTCTTAGTGATTAAAAGCCTTCAGTTGAATCCTTTAAACTCCTTGTCTTTGAGTTATTGATGGCACATCAATTTTAATCACTAAAACACCAAGATGGATCGACTCCTGAAACTAGAGCGCTTGGATCTGGACCCCCATGCCTCAGACGCAGCCACACAGTTCGGACACTGGTTCCAATGCTTCGAATTTTTCATCGCAAACTCATCCACCGCCATAGCAGCCGCAACCGCCACCGGAGACGTGAAACTGGGAATCCTGCGAAACTGGGTGAGCCATCGGGTCTCCCCTCTCATCCAAGATGTCACCAGCTACGGGGATGCCTGCACCATTCTGAAGGCCCACTACGTGCGGCCAATAAACGAGGTGTACGCCAGGCATCTTCTGACTACCCGCACGCAGCGGCATGGTGAGTCACTAGAGGACTTCATGCTAAGCCTAAAAGTGCTGGGCAGAGACTGTAACTGTAAGGCCGTGTCTGCCATCGTGTACACGGAGGAGCTGATCCGAGACTCCTTTATTGCGGGCCTCAGTTCAAATTACATTCGGCAGAAACTGTTTGAAAAGGAGGGACTGGACTTAAAACAGGCTATGGGCATAGCGCGATCGCTGGATATGGCCCAGAGGAACTCTGAATCCTGTTCCTCAGGCCACGCGGCCCACTCTGCCTCGTGCGCGCCGTGGGGGCCGCCATCTTGGAAGCCATCTTCACCTCCCAGGTCTCAGGCCAGCCCAGCACCATCGGAGCCCCAGCCCCCACCCAGGAGCCCCACTACTGCCGTGATGCATCGGGGCCCGAAATGCTACTTCTGCGGCCAGGACAAACACTCCAGGCATCTGTGCCCAGCGAAGGGCACCACCTGTTTTAAATGCGGGAAGAAAGGACATTTCAGCAAAGTCTGCAGAGGGAACCCCGCCTCCAACTCCACCACCGCCGCGTGCGCGCCATGGGGGCAGCCATCTTGGACGCCATCTTCTCCACCCTCATGGAGTCCACCATCTTGCCCCGACTACACGGACCTCCAGGACCCACTGGTGGCCTCGATCACAGTGGATCAATCCAGGCCGCATCCATTGTCTAAATCGATGATGGACATAGAGGTAAACGGGAACAAGGTTAAATGCTTGATTGACTGCGGGAGCACCGAAAGCTTTATTCATCCTAGCCTGGTAAAACAACTTTCACTAACGATAGTCCCCACACAGGGCAAAATCGCCATGGCTGATAAGACTCATACCTCAAAAATTACAGGTTTCTGCGCGGTTATGTTGTCGGTAAAAGGCACTGATTACAGAGATTTTAAACTATTGATAATGCCAGATCTCTGTGTGAGCGTGATCTTGGGTCTGGACTTCCGGTGCCACCACCAAAGTATCACACTTACCTACGGTGGGTCCCAGCCGCCCCTCACAGTGTGCGGTCTGGCTACCCTGAAGGTCAAGCCGCCCTCTCTGTTCGCCAACCTCGCACCCAACTGTCGACCCATAGCGACCAAGAGTAGGCGGTACAGCTGGGAGGACAGACGGTTCATTGCATCGGAAGTAGAAAGACTCAAGCGGGAGGGTATCATCGAATGCAGTACCAGCCCGTGGCGCGCCCAGGTAGTAGTAGTTAAGGGTAGCGAAAAGAAGCGGATGGTGATAGATTATAGCCAGACGGTTAATCTATACACCCAGCTAGACGCCTACCCTCTGCCCCGCATAGCGGATATGGTTAACCAAATTGCGCAATACCGGGTGTTTTCCACCATCGACCTAAAATCGGCATACCACCAGCTCCCCATTAGGCTGGAGGACCGTCCATACACCGCCTTCGAGGCGAACGGACGCCTCTACTACTTCCTCAGAGTACCCTTTGGGGTAACGAATGGGGTCTCGGTCTTCCAGCGGGAGATGGACCGCATGGTCGATGAGAACCAGTTAACAGCCACCTACCCATACCTAGACAACGTCACCATCTGCGGCCACGACCAGCAAGACCACGACTCGAACCTCGCGAGATTTCTGAAAACCGCCCTCAGACTCAATCTCACCTACAACGAGGATAAGTGTGTCTTTAGCACCACGCGCCTCTGTATCCTGGGCTGCGTGGTGGAAAACGGGGATATCGGTCCGGACCCCGACCGATTGCGCCCCCTACGGGAGCTACCCCTACCAAACACTCCCAAGGCCCTGAAAAGGTGCCTGGGGTTCTTCTCCTATTACGCCCAATGGGTCCCCAATTATTCCGACAAGGCCCGTCCCCTCCTGAAATCAACGTCCTTCCCGCTCACGGCCGAGGCCCACGCCGCCTTCAACAGCATTAAACACGACATTGAGAAGGCTGCGCTGCAGGCAGGGGACGAAAACATCCCTTTCCAGGTCGAAAGCGATGCGTCCGACTTCGCTTTAGCAGCCACCCTCAACCAGGATGGGCGGCCCGTAGCCTTTTTCTCAAGAACCCTCCAAGGGCCCGAGATCAGGCACTCCTCGGTAGAGAAGGAGGCCCAGGCCATAGTGGAGGCAGTGCGGCACTGGAGGCACTACCTAGCCGGCAAACGCTTCACCCTGCTTACCGACCAGCGGTCGGTAGCCTTCATGTTTAACAACAAACAGAGGGGGAAGATCAAGAACGACAAAATTCTCAGGTGGCGGATCGAACTCTCCACGTTTGAGTACGACATAATATATAGGCCAGGGGCCCTCAACGACTCCCCCGATGCCCTATCACGAGGGATGTGTGCCAGCATCCAGGGGGACAGGCTACAGGGCCTCCACAATGGCCTCTGCCACCCGGGGGTCACCCGGCTATTTCACTTTATAAAATCCCGTAACCTCCCCTATTCCATCGAGGAGGTCCGGTCGATGACCAGGGACTGCCGCACCTATGCGGAATGCAAGCCCCGTTTTTTCAGGCCCGACCGAGCCCACCTGATCAAAGCTACACGGCCATTCGAGCGCCTGAGCTTAGATTTCAAGGGACCACTCCCCTCCACTGACCGCAATGTGTACTTTCTCAACATTGTGGACGAGTACTCCCACTTCCCATTCGCCTACCCCTGCCCAGACATGACCAGTGCCACGGTCATCAAGTGCCTCGGCAACCTGTTTTGCACGTTCGGCATGCCTAACTACAGCCACACTGACAGGGGGGCGTCGTTCATGAGCGACGAACTGCGCCAATACCTGCTGTCGAAGGGGATAGCCACGAGTCGGACCACTAGTTATAACCCCGGGGTAATGGGCAAGTAGAGAGGGAGAACGCGACAGTGTGGAAGGCGGTCACCTTAGCACTAAGGCCTAAAGGCCTCCCCACCTCCCGCTGGCAAGAGGTCCTCCCAGACGCACTCCACTCGATAAGGTTGCTACTGTGTACTGCTACTAACGCCACTCCTCACGAGAAGATGTTTGTTTTCCCCCGCAAATCAACCTCAGGAGTGTCCCTACCCTCGTGGCTCTCCACCCCAGGGACAGTCCTATTACGGAAGCATTTGAGGGGCCACAAAACGGATCCCCTCGTGGAGGCAGTACACCTACTCCACGCAAACCCACAGTACGCGTACGTCAAGCACGCCGACGGGCGTGAGGACACCGTGTCCATAAAGGACCTCGCCTCGGCAGAAAGCGATGATGACCCATCACCACCACCCCCAGAAGAACCTCCACCATCCCCAGGCTCACCACCCCCAGAAGTACCTGCAACACCCCCAACACATGGGTATGCCCAGGAGGGCACCACGGACTCCCGGTCGGAACCCGAGGTGCTGTTGTGACGTTCAGGAAGGACTATCACACCCCCGGACAGACTAAATCTGTAGAAGGGGTGAATGTGATGAAATATATGCCTTCATCAGCCCCTGTGTTTGACCTGCTTTGTATTGTGTGTACCGCCCCCTTTTTCCTATTGTGTGTATTGGCTACGCCCCTGTCTTTTGTCATATAAAGGTCTCAAGAGCTGTATGAGTCATTCTATCAGACGAACCCGATGTGGAAAGAGCTGCAAATTTCTTAGTGATTAAAAGCCTTCAGTTGAATCCTTTAAACTCCTTATCTTTGAGTTATTGATGGCACATCACCAGGCATAACTAAAAATGAGCGGCCAACCTGGGGAAGCTGCAACACAGGACTACATGCATGCTAAAAAGCGGAAGCAGCATGCTATAGACAGCGCTAAGCGATCTTACAATCAACGGATCAGATCAAAGCTCAGCAGTCCTGCCACATCCAGTTGTGAATGGTGGTGGACCATTAAACAATTAATGGGAGGAGGAGGCTCCTTGAATATCCCTATCCTCAATGATGGTGGAGCCCAGCACGTGAGTGCAAAAGACAAGGCGAAGCATTTGCAACCATCTTCAGCCAGAAGTCCCGAGTGGATGATCCATATCAGCCTACTCCTGAGGTCCTCACCATCACAGAAGCCAGTCTTCAGCCATTTCGATTCACTCCACGTGATATCAAGAAACGGCTGAGTGCACTGGATACAGCAAAGGTTATGGGCCCCGACAACATCCCGGGTGTCGTGCTGAAGACTTGTGCTCCAGAACTAGCCGCGCCTCTAGCCAAGCTGTTCCAGTACAGCTACAACACTGGCATCTATCCGACAATGTGGAAAACTGCCCAGGCATGTCCTGTCCACAAAAAGCAGGGCAAATCCAATCCAGCCAATTACCGCCCCATCAGTCTACTCTCAATCATCAGCAAAGTGATGGAAGGTGTCATCGGCAGTGCTATCAAGTGGCACTTACTCACAATAACCTGCTCACTGATGCCCAGTTTGGGTTCTGCCAAGACCACTCGGCTGCCAACCTCATTACAGCCTTGGTCCAAACATGGACAAAGGAGCTGAATTCCAGAGGTGAGGTGAAAGTGACTGCCCTTGACATCAAGGCAGCATTTGGCCAAACGTGTCATCAAGGAGCCCTAGTAAAACTGAAGTCAATGGGAATCAGGGGGAAAACTCTCCACTGGCTGGAGTCATACCTAGCACAAAGGAAGATGGTTGTAGTGGTTGAAGTTCAATCATTACAGCCCCAGGCCATCGCTGCAGGAGTTCTGCAGGGCAGTGTCCTAAGCCCAACCATCTTCAGCTGCTTCATCAATGACCTTCCCTCCAACATAAGGTCAGAAATGGGGATGTTCGCTGATGACTGCACAGTGTTCAGCGCCATTCACAACTCCACAGATAATGAAGTAGTCCATGCCCGCATGCAACAATACCTGGTTGACGTTCAGGCTTGGGCTGATAACTGGCAGGTTACATTCGTGCCACAAAAGTGCCAGACAATTGTTAAGTCCGTGAATGATTGAGACACGGACTAGCAGGAGCGAAACAAACAAGTCTTTACTGGTGGAAGGCATAAACGAATCTAACCAACAGAGGCTCTCTAGCGCCTTTTATACAGGGGTGGTCACTGCCGGTATTGCAGTCTGAGACCAGTTATTCTCTTAAAGGTACATACACAACAATTCCTCCCCTTTTAGATAAACAGTACATAACATTCATTTAACACTAATGACAACGAATTACAATCACAATTACTGTTGCTAAATACATTGGTTAAGTTTAAGCAATTATAAGTTCAGTCTTTGAGGAGGCTTCCTGATTCTGTCTGGATAACGCCTCTTTGGAGTATCAGGTTCTTCTGGCAATGTTGAGTCGGAATCAATGTCGTTGTTTGGTTCATCTGCTTCCAATATTACCGGTTCTGCGGTAGCTGCAATTGGAACGTCGATTTCATTACCAGGTGTATCAGATCGTGGTGTGGAGTTGACGTTTTCCAGTGACTCTAGAATCTAGTCAGAGTGGCATCTTACAATGCTCTCCCCAACGTCCATGGTATACATGAGAGGTTCTTGTCGTGTACAAATCGTTCCTGGCTGCCATTTCTCAGTGCGGTAGTCCCGGGCCAAAACTGGTTGACCTATCTTAAAACTCCTGGTCGGCCTTTCATTCATACTCTGAAACTGCCTGTTCTCCACATCTCTTCGGACGTTTGGCTTAACCAAATCCAAGCGGCATCGTAGTCTTCGATTGAAGAACATCATGGCTGGAGTTTGGTTGGTAACCGCATGTGTCGCATTCCGGTAGGCAAACAAGAAGTTGTCCACCTTGTGTTGTAGGGGTATATCTTCATTACACATTGCCTTGATAGCCTTCTTGAATGTTTGGACAAACCTCTCGGCCAATCCATTAGTGGCTGGATGATATGGGGCAGATGTGTAATGCTTAACACCATTGTTCTTTAAGAACCTCCGGAACTCTTCAGACACAAACTGTGGTCCATTGTCAGAGCAAATCTGTTCAGGCAGCCCATTCCTGGCGAATATGGTTCGTAAAACTGCGATAGTTTCTTCCGTGGTGGTTGAGGACATTTTTATTACCTCTGGCCACTTTGAATGTGCATCCACCGCAATTAAAAACATCGAGTCCATGAAGGGACCAGCAAAATCAATGTGCACCCTTTGCCATGGGGATGAGGGCCACTCCCATGGATGCAGAGGAGCTTGTGGTGGGGCGTTTTGGACCTTCTGGCATCCTGCACAGCTCTTGGTCATCTCTTCGATTTCTCTATCGATTCCCGGCCACCACACAAACGCTCTGGCTAAGCTCTTCATTTTTACCCCAACCAGATGACCCTCATGAAGCTCATTGAGCACTCTATCTGTCAACTTAGGTGGAATTACTACTCTGGATCCACACATCAAGGTTCCTCTGCACACTGACAGCTGTTCTCTTCTTGACGAAAATGCTGGCAGCAGTGGTTCGCCATGTGCTGGCCATCCCTTCACCGTTAAATCATAGACCCGTGATAGTGTCGGGTCATTCCGTGTTTCCTTTTCTATGTTTGCATTCGTCACAGGGAGACATTCGACTATGGTTGAGTGGAATAACTCCATTGGATCCACTGCAAGGTCTTCTTCTTCCACCATCGGCAATGGTAGACGTGACAATCCATCAGCATTTCCATGCTGTTTAGTTCCCCTGTACTCGATGTCATATTGGTGTGCCCCTAGGAAAAGGGACCATCTCTGCAGCCGTTCTGCCGTCATTATCGGTACACCCTTCTGAGGGTTGAAAATGGAGACAAGAGGTTGATGATCGGTTAGTAGAGTAAACTTTTGACCGTGCAGATAGTGATTGAACTTCTTCACCCCCCACACTAGGCTGAGGGCCTCTCTGTCAATCTGGGCGTAGTTACGCTCAGCAGAAGTTAACGAGCGTGACGCAAAAGCTTTCGGCCTCTCCAAACCATCAAGGAATTTATGTGACAGTACCGCCCCAATGCCGTAGGGAGACGCATCACACGCCAGCCTGATTGGCAGTGCTGGGTTGTAGTGAGCCAATACTTCCTTCGAAGTGATTAAGTCCTTACTCTTCTGAAAAGCACGTTTACAATCATCGCTCCATTTCCATGCTATCCCCGTTCGTAGCGGGGCGTTCAGTGGATGCAGAATTGTTGACATATTCGGCAAAAACTTATGATGGTAATTCACCAACCCGAGGAATGACCTCAGTTGCGACACATTTTCAGGCGCTGGGGCCTTAACAACTGCTTCAATTTTGTTAGGGGACTTATGTAACCCCTCTTCATCAATCACGTGGCCACAATACGATATCTGTTTCTTAAAAAACTCGCACTTGGGGCGGTTGGCTCGCAGCCCATGTTCCCGTAGTCTAGTGAGCACCTGTTCTAGGTTGTTAAGGTGTTCACTGTCATCTTCACCTGTTACAAGGATGTCGTCCAAGTAACACTGAGTCCCCGGAATCCCTTGCAGGACTTGTTCCATCGCTCTTTGCCATATCGCCGGAGCCGATGCTACTCCGAATACCAATCGATGATACTGGTAAAGACCTTTGTGAGTGTTTATCGTGCGATACTTCCTAGAGGATTCTTCAACCTCCATCTGCAAATATGCTTGTGCTAGGTCAATTTTTGTAAAACGCTTCCCTCCAGACAGTGAGGCAAAGATGTCTTCTATCCTTGGAAGAGGATATTGTACTGTGTGAAGGACAGGGTTCACCGTCACCTTGAAATCCCCACAGATGCGAATCTTCCTTGGCTCTCCGGACTTATTGCTTAACGTTTTCTTCATGACAGGAATGATGGGTGTCGCCCACTCACTCCAGTCGACCTTAGACAACACGCCCGCCTTCTCCAGATTCTCCAGCTCTGCCTCGACGGCTGGACGAATTGCATATGGTACCGGTCTCGCTTTGAAAAACTTGGGAACTGCATTCTCTTCTATTTTTAACGAGGCGGTTACGCCTTTAAGCGTGCCCAGTTCTTGTTGAAATACCTCTTTGGCGTTAGCTAAGATTGTTGACAATCGTCCAGGAGTGACGTCTTCATCTTTTTTACCGTCCACCGTCATTGCATGAATGGAATGCCAATCTAAGTTTATCTTCCTGATCCATTCCCGTCCCAATAACGGTGGTCCACCATTTGGCAGTATGTAGAGATACAATTTCCGTATTTTCTTGCCATTGTATTCGACAGGCACCCTTATTTTTCCTCTGGGGTATACTTTTTGCCCCATATACGTCGTCAAGACGATGGATGTCTCTCTCAAGGGTATGTGTGAAAATAGCCGCTCATAGTCTCGTCGATTCATGACGGTTAGCACTGATCCTGTATCCAATTCCATTTTAACTTGGGACCCTGCTATTGTGAGGGTGACCCAAATGGTTCGGTGATCCTCTTTTGCGGTTACATTGTGAAGTTTGAGACAGCTTAATCTCCTGTTCTCGGATTCACTATCGCTCATCTGGTCTTCGGAACTACTGTCCGTCATCTTTTGTACTTTCTTGTACGGTTCCTTAGTAGCCTTTTTGTTGTCGCTGGTCTTCTTCCCAGACCTACAAACTCGTGCAATGTGTCCAATCTTCCTGCATTGTCTGCATATTTTGTCTTTGGACCAGCAGTCCTTCTGGTCATGGTTAGTTCTGCCGCAGCGATAACATTTTGCAAATCCCCGTGTCATTTCGTGGGTGCTGTATTCCTGTGGTTTTTGTTGAATTTCTGCAGCTCCCCTGGCTGCTGCTTCATACGATACTGCCACGCTGAAAGCCTTATCTAGCGTCAGCTCTTTTTCTGTGAGTAACTTCTTCTGTGTTCCTTCACTCAGGAGTCCACAGACAAATTTGTCCCGTAGGGTATCTGCCAGTCCTGCTCCGAACTGGCAGTGCTTTGATAGCTTGCGTAGTTCCGTAAGATACTCAGCATTGCTCTCATCTTTGTGCTGAGTTCTCCTGTGGAATTTAAATCTTTCTGCTATCAACAGCGGTGCAGGGTTTAAGTGCTCCTGTAGAACAGCAACAATTTCGTTAAAACTCTTCGCCTTCGGTTTGGCTGGAGTAATCAGATCCCGCAATAGGCCGTACGTTCTAGCGCCCATTAAGTTTAGCAATATTGATGCCTTTTTCCCCTCCGCTATTTCATTTGCCTCGAAATATACCTCGACTCTTTCCACATACGTGGTCCAGTCCTCTAGTGTATTATCAAAAGCAGTGATACAGCCAGTCTTCGGCATCTTGCAAATCTAAAATGGCGCCTCCCGCGCTTTGCCTTCTTCCCCGATTTAACAAAATGGCGCCACCCGCGCTTTGTCTTCTTCCCCGCTGTTGTTAGCACTGCTTTCCACGGTTTCCTGCGCGTTAAATATTAATTAGTTTTCTTTTATTATCTTCCCGTCGTGGAGCGGACCCTCTGGGACACTTCCCTCCCTCTTCTGAGGTCCGAACGCTGCCCAGCTTCGAAACACCGGCCGCGCCCTGTATGCTCCAACCTCTCTCTCTCTCCTTGCTTCCCGACTCGCTGCCCGGCCCCGTTGCAGCCCAGAAAGGGTCAGAGCACTACCTGCCACCAGCCCGATTAGCTGGGAAACCACGGACCGAGGAACCCAGCCTGGCTCTGGAAAGTCGCTCCTGCAAAGCCTTGAACCCGATGATTGACGGTCGACGCCCGTTCCTCGAGTTTCAATGGACTCTATTTTTTTTTTTTTCTTCCGACCTTCAACGTCGTCGGAGCTGCTGCTGAGTTGCAGGTAAGTTCTTTCTACCTCGTCGCCAGTGTTAAGTCCGTGAATGATTGAGACACGGACTAGCAGGAGAGAAACAAACAAGTCTTTACTGGTGGAAGGCATAAACGAATCTAACCAACAGAGGCTCTCTAGCGCCTTTTATACAGGGGTGGTCACTGCCGGTATTGCAGTCTGAGACCAGTTATTCTCTTAAAGGTACATACACAACAACAATGACTATTTCCAACAAGCGAGAGGCTAACCACCACCCCTTGACATTCAACGGCATTACCATCACCGAATCCACCACCATCAACATCCTGGGGGGTCACCATTGACCAGAAACTTAACTGGACCAGCCATCTAAATACTGTGGCAACAAGAGCAGGCCAGAGGCTAGGTATTCACCTCCTGACTCCCCAAAGCCTTTCCATCATCATGCAAGGCACAAGTAAGGAGTGTGATGGAATACTCTCCACTTGCCTGGATGAGTGCAGCTCCAACAACACTCAAGAAGCTTGACACCATCCAGGACAAAGCAGCCCACTTAATTGGCACCCCATCTACCACCTTAAACATTCACTTCCTCCACCACCGGTGTACCGTGTCTGCAGTGTGTACCATCTACAAGATGCACTGCAGCAACTCGCCAAGGCTTCTTTGGCAGCACCTCCCAAACCTGCGACCTCTTCCACCTAGAAGGATAAGGGCAGCAGGGGCATGGGAACACCAACACCTCCAAGTTCCCCTCCAAGCCTCACACCATCCTGACTTGGAAATATATCGCCGATCCTTCATCATTGCTGGGTCAAAATACTGGAACTCCCTCCCTAACAGCCCTGTGGGAGTACCTTCACCACACGGGCTGCAGCGGTTCAAGATAGCGGCTCACCACCACCTTCTCAAGGGCAATTAGGGATGGGCAATAAATGCTGGCCTTGCCAGCGATGCCCACACCCCATAAACGAATAAGAAAAAAAGTTGAGTGCCAGATTTTCCAGCAAGTATGATGAAGTGGGCACCGTGGATTTGCCCAAAGTGGTGCTTATACCCACCTGCCCCGGGCTAATCACTGACCCTGCAAACGCTGGTGGGCTTGCAAATGGACATAGGTGTCATCTGTTGCACCCTGCACATTGGGAAACCCAGCAACACCATAAATCTGGTTAGTCCTATCTCACTGCTGCTTTGCTATTATGTCAAACTGGATGAATATTTCCCCAGAAGAGTGGATCAGTTAACTGATGAATACATGCCCGGATGGCTTCCTGGCTGATATTTCACAGGATCCTCATGATTGCCTGAAACAACGAGATGGCATAGAATTTGAGTGCAGTCGTGACCTTCAGAGCCACAGATAGAGCTGTCTGCGCAGGTCTTCGTGTAATAGATGGCACAGCTCCCCTTTGGTGAACCACAATCTTTCAACACAGAGCTCCTCACTAAGGTTACATAGGAGCTGTTTGGCCTGTAAATCCTGAGGGGGTTGGGGAATAATATCTTGAAGGGCATTTCATCTTCATATACTACTTTCCTCCATTCTTTACTGCTCTATGGTTTTTACTACGTCAGGGATTTGTTATGGCATGAAGTGAACACAATTACTGAAACAATTACAGTCCCAGTAAAAAGCCCAAATACATGTGCTTTGGGGTTTATTATTTCCATTATACCACAAATTCATCATCTTACAAGTGGAAATATATTGCTATTTGCTGATTTACATGAGAAACATTTAGAGGAAATAGTTGGAATCTGAATTAGATTCTGCATAAGGGAGTCTAACAACATTTTAAAAATTCTCATTATTGTCGATTCCTAGCTACCTTGAGAAGGTGACCACTTCAGGGGGCATTGAGGGGGGGGGCATGAACATGTGCTGGTGTTCCAGAGCAGGCATAGTAAGCGCAATATGTATTAGTGCAACATTTATTTAACACCAATGTGCTTTATCAAGCAGGTTTCAGTGTATCTACTAGGTGTCTCTGTGCCTTTAACACACAATATATGTAAAACTGTGATGGGCAAAGAGGTCTATTTATGTGCAAATGCTTATGAGTAAAGTAATACAAATAGGTGCCACTAAGTGAACAGGTGAGATGCATCGACTGTATCTGTGTAGATCACCATGCTCTTGTGATCCTTCTCAGATCTACAGATCCTAATCTACCTCAATGCGAACTGGGTTCCCTGGGGTGCACTAAAAGTTTGTGTCTGAAATGTCTACTTCTGGGGAAACAGATGTCTCTCTGTCTCTAGCTGCAAGCAAGGTTGAAGCCATGCATTAGTCCCTGGAATTTTCTGAGTTTGTTGTCACCTTCAAAGACTCAGAGGGAGTGAAGCATAGGACCAGGAGTAGGTCATTCAGCCCCTCGAGCCTGTTATGCGATTCAGTTAGATTATGGCTGATTTAAACCTTAATTTACCTGCTTTTGCTTCATATCCCTCGATACCCTTATGCAACAAAAATCTATCGATTTCAGTTTTGAAAATTTTAATTGACCCAGTCTCCACAGCATTTTGAGGGAGTGAGTTCCCATTATGTGAAAAGTGCGTTCCACTATCACTTATCTTGGGCTTGGGCTTAACAGAGGACTGTCACCAACTTAAGAGTTAGATTGCAAATCCTGTGCTATGTTTCATTTCACACATCAGAAGGTCATATCTTCAGGCAAGGCACTGCTCTGTTGGAGTACAAAACTCCAGCATTCCAAAGTATGTTTGCTCATTTTTGGGGGGGGGGGTTGTGTCTGAGAGGATGTTGGGAGGTTACTTTGCAATGGGATACAGAATTATGGCTCCTCACAGAATCCTTGCCTCCTTAACCAGCCCTCTTCTCAGATATTATTGAGGGAGCAGTGTGGTCTGTAGACTGGTGGTAAGGTATCTCCTGGTTGGCCTTTTTCTCCTTTGGTCTAACTTTATCCTGTGTGCCAAGACATTTCCTCTTCCCCCTGCTGCTGTTCTGCCTCCATCATAGAACATATATAGGAATGGCCACAGTGAACCCCAAGTTTAGGGCTCTGTGACAGAAGGGTGGGACAAAAAGATTTAAAGGAGCGCAGCGCAGAAGCTCCCGTGCAACACGCTTTCTGGCAGTAAAGTCAGCAGGAGGCCAAAGGTCAGGTCTAAAGGATCTGTGCAGCGTTCTCAGGAGGTCACGATTTCTTAAAGTGAACTGCTTTGTTTCCGGTTACATTTCTTGGTTGACACAGAGGGTATGCAAGACAAATGAAAGCGTGAAAATTGACGAATCTGTCTTACTTTAAAGAATGTAACCAATATTTCCGATTCTATTCCCTAGAATACAAATAAAAGCAATCTATTATTTTAATACACATACATAGTGAATAAGCTTTGTTATTACTGAGGCTTTTCACTGTAAGTCTTTTTAGGAGAATGGCCTAAAAATTTGAGTGCGACACGAAAGCTGCCAGTGCCGCGGCGGGTTAACGGCCACCGAAAATGGTGGTGCTGGTAGGAGTGAAAAATTGGCGCTGGGGACTAATGATTATTAGCCCAGCACTAAACTGACCGTGTAACGCCCTCCTGGTGGCGTTCGACTCGCCATCAGGCTCCAATATGGCATCCAGAAGCAGCTTCAATAGCCTCTTAAAGTGAGGCTGTGATTTCACAAAGCATTGTGGGATGTTAAAAGGGCAATGCATTGTTGTTCTTTAAAAGGGCAATGCCTTCTAAAATGATAAAAATAAGAATGATGTAAAAATATGTAGGAACTGAGGTTCCTAGCCGAAGAATTGAGATTGACTCAGAAAATCAAAAACAATAAAATTTAATGAACAAATGAAGCTGTACAGGAAACTGTAGGATACAATGCAAATAGGTCTGGTCTGCTTGAAAGCCTCTCTGGAAACTGCTAGAAGGTTCCGAGCTCAACTGCTAGCGGGTTCCGAGCTCAACTGCTAGCAGGTTCCGAGCTCAACTGCTAGCAGGTTCCGAGCTCTACTACTAGAAGGCTCCGAGCTCTGACGTCATGATGTCATCACGTTCTTCCCGTCGCTGAGAGATCACGTGACGGACGGCATGACGTCATCACGTGGAGTACAGGAAAGAAGCCCTAGTACAGTTAACAGATACATTAAAGGTGCAGCCCCAGCTGTACTACATTGCTGTAAAAGGAATTATACACAATTGTCCGTAATCCTCTGGTGGTTCCGCCACAGGCAGTTTTCAGCCCTTACAGCTCAACTGCCTTCTGAAAAAAAAAATTATATTTAAAAAATAATTCCCAAATGGGAGTCTTCAGCTCTTAAAGCTGAGTTCCCTTCTGCACCTAAAAAAATGGGAAAAGTGCTTCAGCACCAAAACAAATGGCTCAGCAAGCCAGGAAAAGGGCACCCAGGGTCTCACACGCAGCACTCCAGCTTTGTGCAGGGGGTCAACACTGCAAGAGACGTCCTCTACCCACAGGGGCCAGGAGGCCCTCCAGAAAGAAGGATGTGGGACCAGATCACTGAGGCCATCACTGCCAGCAGTGTCACCCCCACGACCTGGCCCCAGTGCCCAAAGAAGCTTCACGACCTCAGACCAGTGGTCAAGGTCAGTGAATGCAGCTTCATAAGCCATCTCCGACCAACTGCATCACTAGCCTCACACACTTCTCAATGCCCGACTCCCCCACCATCCCCCTGCCCAATCACTCACCTACCAACAATCCGTACCAATCACGAGGCACACCTCTCATTCCTAGCTTCACCTCATCCCCTTGGAGGAGACGGTGCTGGCCATTCTTGGCAGGGGCATGGCTGATTGTGATTACGAAGACATGGCTGCAGGGTGACCAAGGCTGGGATTTGAATATCCAAGGATATTCGATATTTAGGAAGGGCAGGCAAAAAGGAAAAGGAGGTGGGGTGGTGTTGTTAGTAAAGGATGAAATCAGAGCAACAGTGAGAAAGGATATTGGCTATATATGGAAGTGGGCGGAAGCGAGGCGGCCGCCATTTTTTCTTCAAAACAAGCCTCAACGGCCGGTGCTAAAGGTTCCAATTTCTAGGCCAATAGGTTTTGAATGTCACAAATAACCAAGCTCTAATTGGTGGAGAATGGATGTGGCTGGCACTAGAATGGATGTCACTGGCTGAAAGATTTTTGTGGGGCAGGGAGAAGCACACCTGCTTCCTCGGACTCCACAAAAATCTTCAGAAAACCCACAAAATCTCCCTTTTCAGTGAGGCCTCCAGCAGTCACTTCAAGGACCGCTGGCTAGGCCTCTCAATGCCTAAAGAAATAGGATTGGCATGCAGTGTACATGCTGTGCCATTTTCGCCTTGAAGGTTGTAACTGAGGTCCTACAATGGATGTAGGACCCTGATTTACATAACTAAACAGCCTTCCACCTGTTTTGGGCAAGAGTGCTAGGCCTGCCTGAAAGTTGATTCAGGTAGACAAGCGGGTGCACATGGTCCCCACCAGAATTTCAACTGCCAGTTGCCTGTTTTTCAGGTGAGAAATGGGCGGTTAGCAGTTGAAAGTCTCCCCATGATCTTTAATGGTTTCAAGTCCAGTGGATGAGCTTACACAGTGACATCATGGAGAGCTATTTTCATTTTCATCATGCGTTGGGAAAGCAGTGGGTGTAGCAATCGGAATGCCTGATGGTTGTCACCAGCAAGTGGCCCGCACCACCATGATGGTCAGGCCTCATTTACATGGAACTGGTGAGCTGCTTGAACAGGCAGGGGAGTGGTGGAACGTTAGGCAGTGGATGGATAGATTTTTGTGAGGCATGGGAACAGTAACCATTTGCAACCTGCCCCAGAAAAATTCTCATCAAACTTTGGCCTTTTTTGAGCAGCCTCATTAATCCCTTTAAGGGTTGCAGATTTCGCCACATACCACTCGTTGTCACTGGGTGGGGCTTGTGCAGTGCGGGTGCAATACATTTTCAGTTCTGAGTTGAATCGGGGTCATGCATATATCATTGCATAGAATTTACAGCACAGAAACAGGTCATTCAGCCCACTAGTCTATGCTGGTGTTTATGCTCCACATGAGCCTCTTCCCACTCTACTTCATCTAACCCTATCAACATATTAGTATAGGACCCCGGTTTGCATATAGTTACAACTTTAACATAGTGAAATGTCCTAAGGTGCTTCACAGAAGTGTTAACAGACAAAATTTGACACCGCGCCAGATAAGGAGATATTAGGACAGGTGACCAAAAACGTAGTCAAAGAGGCAGGTTTTAAGGAACATCTTAAAGGAGGAGAGAGGTAGAGGGGCAGAGAGGTTTAGGGAGGGAATTCTAGAGCTTTGGGCCCAGACAGCTGAAGGCACGGCCACCAATGGTGGTGCGAAGGAAATCGGGGATGCACAAGAGGCCAGAATTGGAGGAACGCAGCGTTCTCAGAGGGTTGTAGGGATAGAGGAGGTTACAGAGATTGGGAGGGATAAATTTGAGGCATTTCTGGACCAGGAGCCAATGGAGGTCAGTAAGCACAGGGGGGATGGGTGAGTGGAGGGTGGAAGATGGGAGGTCAGTCCGGAGAGTATTGGAATTGTCAAGTCTGGAGGTAACAAAGGCATGGCTGAGGGTTTGAGCAACAAATGGGCTGAGGCTGAGGCAGGGGTGGAGATGGGCATATAAGAAAACTATCCAATAACCTTAGTCTGACCTTTCACAGAAGAAACAAGAGGCCAAGCACTGCAAGATGGCCCAGAGTATAAGCTACCTATACCCTCAACATTAGTCAGCAGCACAAGAAATTCACCCCATCACGAGCACTCAGCCAGAGAAAGAGAGGGAGTAGAGAAAGAGAAAGAAGTGAGAGAGAGAGAAAGAGAGACAGAGGCACTCAAGGTGAGTTTCATAGTGTAGATGTGGAAGTGTCACTATTGGAGGCATTGGACATAAGGAAGCAAGAAAATGTGGTTATGTAAAAGAAAGCTGAGTGGAGGTTCAGGAAAAGTCCGGCCCTAGGTCCAAAGCATGTGGATGATATAATCAGGGATCCTGTAATGAAGATGAGGATGTGAATAGAGCATCACACACATATGGAGACACTGCACTATCTCACATGATGTGTAGCAGATGACTGGGATGGCAGCAGAGACAAGCACCATCCTCTGTGGCACCATCAGAGTAGGATACTCATTAATGCAGTCCTTCCTGGAGTGAGTGGCAGCTACAGGTACAATTGCATCTATTCCCTATATGGAGGCTTCCAGGCCACTGAGTGCCTCCAACATGGAAGCATTTACTAATTGCAGGCTTTGGCAGACTGAATGGAGAGATTGATGAGAACCAGGCTCCGACTGAAAGAAAGGCAGAACTAGCATTTATATAGAGCCTTTCATGACCTCAAGATGTCCTAAAGTGCTTTACTGCCAAATAAGTACTTTTTTTTAAGTACAATCTTTGTTGTAATGTAGGGAAATGTGATAGCCAATTTATACACAGCAAGGTCCCACAAATGACAATGGGATAAATGACCAATTAAACTGTTTGTGGTGTTGGTTGAGGGATATGTGTTGGTCAGGAAACTTGGAGAACTCCCTTGCTCTTCTTCGAATAGTGCCAAGGGATCTGTAGCCCACCTGAACAGGCAGACAGGGCTTTGGTTTAACATTTCATCTAAAAGACAGCAGTTCCAACTGATATTGATTCATTTTGACCCATTTCATTCACTCTGAAATGTCAGATTTTTGTGCTCAAATCAGTACGTGGGATTTGAAAACAATGTTTTTATACTCAGGTGAAAGTTCTTCAACTGAGCCAAGCTGACACCACACCAGATCTTAGTATTCTGATTTAGAATGTTTCCAGCTATCAGGCAACAGTGCTAAAAACAGGCCTTTCCAAACCTTGCCAAGCCATGTAACCCTATGGTCACAGTTTGGACAACTCTGTGCTAGATGTATGAGCTTCAAGGAGCCAAATGACCTTTTTGCAATTATTCGATAGATTATTTTACTGTCCGATACAAGGGAATGCCATAAAGTTTTTTTATTACTCAATTATCTCAAATTAATGTCCAGTACATTAAAATTTTATATATCCCTAAAATTAAACTTTTTAGATTAGACTTTTGTGTAAGGCACTAAAATACAAAATGTCCTCCCAGCATAGTGACTATACATCACCCACAAGGGGGCACTCTTACACAAGGAAACAGTACCTACTCATTTATGTGCAAGTATTATAAAAATCTTTCACAACACAGCAGTGCTACATTGATAGAGACAGCTAATGATTTTTTTTATTTCAATAGAATCTAGTTGTCAAGGTAACACAGATCTTCTTTCCTTACTAGCCAACTGACTGGGGAGATGGTTCTCGTTTGACCCATTTCATGCAGGTCAGCCACAAGGAAATAGGTCAGCCACAGCCTGGTGACTGCTCTCACTTTGATTTCCCTCCTTCGACAGCAGCAAGGCTGAAGTCAGGAAATTGAAGCTGGATCCTTGATGTGCCAAATAACTGCCTGAATCCAAGAGGTTAAAGCTTAAAACTAAAGGCTTTTATTAAGTAAGAACATGGCATCGAGTTAACACAAGGCAGCCATCATTCATCAACGACCCAGCCCTTATGAGTAAGACTCACACCAATCTGGAGGATCCAGAGGGGTGGGGCTAGGGAGGAGCATTAGTGGTTATATCTGTAGAACATTCCACACATTAGCAAGTACAACAACAACAGACAATACAAATGCCAGAACACAGAGTTATTTCATCACATTCACCCCCTGCTATAGATTCAGTCTGTCAGGAGGTCTGATAGTCCTCTGGGAATGATGTAACTCTTGCTGAGGCTCCTCCCGGAGTACTAACTCCAGTTCATTCAAATTCCCAGAATCATCAGTGTTTTCCACACTGAGGATTTGTGTCTCTGAAGGTCCAATACCATGATTGAAAACTCTACTCTCAGAGTCCAACTCTTTTCGAGCTCCAGCAGGTGCAAGATCTTTAATAGAGACCGTATCCTCTCGCCCATCCGGATATTGAATGTACGCATACTGGGGATTAGCATGGAGGAGTTGTACTTCCTCCACCAGTGGATCAGTCTTGTGGCCTCTCACATGTCTGCACAACAGCACAGGGCCCGTGGTCGTCAACCATGTGGGTAACGATATTCCATTAGTAGCTTTTCTTGGAAAGCTAAACATCCTTTCATGAGGGGTGGCATTCATCGCTGTACACAAAAGAGACCTTATGGAATGCAGCACGTCTGGCAGGACATCCTGCCAGCGAGAGGTCGGCAGGCCTTGCGACTTCAGTGACAGTACGATAGCCTTCCACACTGTCGCATTTTCTTTCTCGACCTGCCCATTACCACGAGGGTTATAGCTGGTAGTTCTACTCGTTGCAATCCCTTTCGATAGCAAAAACTGTCACAATTCTTCGCTCATAAAGGAAGAACCCCTATCACTATGTATATAGTTAGGCATGCCAAACAAGGAAAACAGTTGGCAGAGGCATTTAATTACAACAGCACTGGTCACATCCAGACAGGGGATAAGAAAAGTACTCATCTATAATATTAAGAAAATAGACATTACGGTCGCTCGATGGAAGGGGACCTTTAAAATCGAGACTCAAACGCTCAAATGGTCGAGTTGCTTTAATAAGATGAGCTGGCTCGGACGGCTTATAGAAGCGGGGTTTGCATTCAGCACAAACACGACAGGTTCTGGTCATTGTCCGGACCTCCTCAATAGAGTAGGGTAGATTGTGGGACTTAATGAAGTGGTTCATTCTGGTAACCCCAGGGTGGCAGAGTGCGTCGTGGAGATTTTGAAGCTCATCTATACCTAGACTAGCACATACTCCTCGTGACAAAGCATCTGATGACTCATTGAATACTCCAGGCCTGTACTGAATATCATAGTCATATGTTGACAGTTCTATTCGCCATCTTGAAATCTTATCATTTTTGATCTTGCGTCTCTGCTTAGTATTGAACATAAAGGCCACAGATCGCTGGTCCGTAATAAGCGTAAAACGTTGGCCAGTGAGATAATGTCTCCAATAGCTGACTGCTTCGATAATCGCCTGTGCCTCCTTTTCCACTGAAGAATGTCGAACCTCTGGTCCTTGCAATGTACGAGAGAAGAAAGTTACTGGTCTACCAGCTTGGTTAAGAGTTGCTGCCAATGCAAAATCAGATGCATCACTTTCCACTTGAAAAGGGGTCTTCTCATCCACGGCACATACCACTGCCTTTGCAATGTCCCATTTGATATTAAAGAAAGCCTCCTGAGCTTCCGCCGATGGCGCAAAAGACGTCGACTTAATAAGAGGTCGGACTTTATCTGAGTAGCTAGCCACCCACTGGGCATAGTACGAGAAGAATCCCAGACACCTTCTTAAAGCTTTTACAGTGTGAGGTAAAGTAATTCCTTAAGTGGGCGTAATCTTTCAGGATCTGGCCCGATTACCCCATTCTCCACAACGCAACCAAGAATACACAAACGTGTAGTATTGAAGGTACACTTGTTTTCGTTGTAGGTCAGGTTCAACCTCTTTGCAGTCTCTAGGAACTTCGCGAGATTTTGATCATGCTCCCGTTGGTCGCGCCCACAGATAGTAACATTGTCCAGGTATGGGAATGTTGCTTCCAACGCGTATTCATCCACCATACGATCCATCTCCCGTTGTAAGACGGATACCCCATTCGTCACTCCAAAGGGCACCCTAAGGAATTGGTACAGGCGCCCATTAGCTTCGAAGGCCATATAAGGTCGGTCTTCCATTTTGATGGGAAGTTGATGGTAGGCAGACTTTAAATCAATGGTGGAGAACATGCGGTACTGAGCTATCTGGTTCACCATCTCAGAAATACGAGGCAAAGGATAGGCGTCTAATTGGGTATACAAATTTATAGTCTGGCTATAATCGACCACAAGTCTTTTCTTTTCATTAGTTTTAACCACCACCACCTGGGCACGCCACGGGCTATTACTGTGTTCGATGATTCCCTCCCGTTGAAGCCTTTCCACTTCCTCTTTTATAAATGTTTTATCTTCTGAACTATACCGTCGACTCTTAGTCGCTATAGGTCTACAATTAGGAGCAAGGTTCACGAACAAAGAAGGCGGACTTACTTTTAAAGTAGAAAGGCCGCAGACTGTGAGTGGAGGCTGAGATCCACCATACTTAAGGGTAACGCTCTCATGCTGACACTGGAAGTCCAAGCCTAATATTAAGTTCACACACAACTGAGGTAATATGAGGAGTTTAAAGTCCTTATACTCCGTATCCTTAACGGTCAATGTGACTTTACAATATCCAGTTACCTCCGAAGTAAGGGACTTGGACGCCATCACAATTTCACTTCGAGTAGGATACACCTTCAATGAACAGGAGTTAACAAGGTTGGGGTGTATAAAACTTTCAGTACTGCCACAGTCTATCAAACAACCAGTAGGATGACCATTAATCTTGATGTCCATCATAGATTTCGACAAGGAACACGGTATGGTCTGGTCAACTGTAGCCGAGGCTAGAGTAAAACGATAGGCAGCAGCAGAGAAGACATCGGGTACAGGATTACCCTTACACACTTTACTAAAATGTCCCCATTTCTTACATTTAAAACAGGTAGCCTCTCTGGCTGGGCATCTTTGCCTGGGGTGTTTAGATTGGCCACAAAAATAACACTTAGACCCATGGGGTACAGCCGCAACAATAGGATTAAGTGGAGGCTCCATTGGTGTTATGGATGCCTCCATACTCGGAACACACGAGGCTGAGAGAGATGCATGGGCTGATGCATACACTTCTAAATTCTTCTGGGCTACATCTAACGATCGAGCAGTAGCGACGACCATTTTTAAAACTAACGAGTCGCTCTCGAGCAGTCTCTGTCTAATATAATTAGATCGGAGGCCAGATATAAAAGAATCGCGGATGGCTTCTTCCTGATACACTATGGCAGAGACAGCCTTGTAGTTGCAATCCTTAGCCAAAGCCTTAAGGTCCTGCAGGAAATCGTCCAGGGATTCCTCGGGTAATTGCCTGCGAGTAGACAAAAAGATACCTGGCGTATACTTCATTAACCGACTTAAGGTACTGGGCCTTAAGAGCTGCGAGGGCCTCTTCATATGTAGTAATATCTTCAATTATAGAGTAAGTTTGATGACTTACCAAGTTGGTTAGAAGACCCAACTTGTTAACTGTCGGATCGATCTATGCGATGAAGTGTTCAAAACATCGAAGCCAATGCATAAATTTCTTCGACGCATCTGCCGAATGGGGTTCGATATCCAGACGCTCTGGTTTCAAAAATCGATCCATCTTCCAAAAGTTGTTACTTAATAAAATTGATGTGCCAAATAACTGCCTGAATCCAAGAGGTTAAAACTCCAAGAGTTTTAGCTTAAAACTAAAGGCTTTTATTAAGTAAGAACATGGCATCGAGTTAACACAAGGCAGCCATCATTCATCACTGATCCAGCCCTTATGAGTAAGACTCACACCAATCCGGAGGATCCAGAGGGGCGGGGCTAGGGAGGAGCTTTAGTGGTTACATCTGTAGAACATTCCAGACATTAGCAAGTACGACAACAACAGACAATACAAATGCCAGAACACAGAGTTATTTCATCACAATCCTCCACTTTGGTGCTCTAATGTGCCTTGTTACCACATGGCTACACTCTTGTCCTTATACTCGGTATTGAAATAAAAAAAAATCTTTAGAATGCATGATGCATAAAATAATTGTGCTATGAGTTAATAAGAAATGCCATTGGTTAACTGTTTTATAACAACTATGACTATTTTCCTATGCATCAGGTATGACTCCAGCCATTGATATAATTGACACTATCCCACACACACTGTGCATTAATGATATAATCCCCAAATTTTGCAGCAGTCAAAAATACTGAATACAGCATGATTGCAAAATATTAGAAAACATTATAAATATTAATACTGGTGGCTTCCATGGATCTGAGGTTAACTGTAACCATTCCAGTTCAAAGGGTTCATGTCATTTTCCCCTTAGCAAATCATTTATTTTGTTTTAATTTCCCATCTGATTCCTGTAAACCTAAAGCTCACCCGACATCATGAGGTGAGGTATGTGCTTTGCTGGTGGGAGAGGCAGTGAGGTTGCTTAATTCCTTATAACCAATTCCTAAAATTAGTTTTTAATATTTTCGATGTCCACGTTTCTGGGTAAAAGAATATTGAAAAGATTTCAATATAAAACCCGAATATAAAGTTACAGAACAAAGCACAATCCCTATGACTAATAAAACAAAACAAAGTAATGATAAACGATTGGACTGGAGCTGACCCAGTCACAATGAGATAAAACAATGAGGAAAGACCTCCGATGATGAGAAATAGTACGGAAAATAAATGGTAAATTTACATGTGAAAAATGAATCTTGCCTGTACAAAAGTTGAATTTCTGCAACAGAACAATGGAAGAATACATTGCACGACTTATAAACACTGCGTGAACACATTTAATAATGGATGATGGGGAAACTGCCATGGAGGGAGATCAGGAGAGAGGTTCTGTCCAATTTGATTAAACAATATTGAAGTACAGCGGTTTCTCAGTAGATACAGGAGCATTTTCATTGTGCCAATGAGGCAAATAATCAGAAACTTCCCCAGAGGAAACTCTCCCAGGATCAGTGAGGGACTATTCAAGTCATCAAACATTGAAAACACCAGGATTCCATGCTAGCAAGTATTTGATGAACTCCAGATACTGCTTGACCTGCTAAGTATTTCCAGCATTTTCTGTTTTGAATCTGATGAACTATGACTTGTTTTAAAAGCTTTTCATTTTCTTCATAAGCTTAATTGATTTTTTAATGCTTTTTAATGAAGAAATATGTGTTTTACAGTAATAAGATCTGATGGGTCATCTCTACATGGTTCAAGGATTAATGAATATTAACATTATATTGGTCATATTCAATAAATTAATGCATTTAGAAAAATAGGTAAGAAAACAGAAAATTAAAAATCATAGCCAGGAAATTCCTCGAAGCTGCTTCTGCTCCGCCAGCATTACTTCACCAAAAGCTTGAAGGAAATCACATTTTCTGCGCATAAATGGGGCTTCCAAGAACACAAGAAATAGGAGCAGGAGTAGGTCATACAGCCCCTCGCGCCTGCTCCATCATTCAATAAGATCATGGCTGAATTTCTACATCAACTCCACTTTCCTGCCTGATCCCCATATCGAAGTAATGCCAACAAAATGGGAGCAGTTCAGAGGAATTACTTGGCCTGTGTGTTGAGGGAAGGGGCAGGTTGCTCCTGCAGTAGGAACTATTGAGAGAGACTACACAATTTGGAATTTTATATAAGAAACTGAACATTGTGGTTGGAAGGGCAAGTAATGAAGAGGGCAAGAATCACTGTTATGTGTGGGGCCTGCTCTTGTGTTCCTACAAATGTCCAGCCATATAGCAGACGATTTTAAAATTTCGCACCAACTGGTGTGAAGTGGGCAAGGTGTCTGCTACACCCAGCTGACGACTGCAATGAGAGCCTCGCCCAATTTTCATGGTTGAGTCTCATGTCCATATTATTGGTGAGCTGAACTGATGGTGCATGCCAAGCAGCTCGCCGATTGAAGAGGAAGGGAAATCTGGCCACTCTCGTGTGGAGTCCACTGATCTAACCTATGACTCGTGCTGAATCTGGCTCTTCTGTTGCAGCCCTTCGCATGTGGATTCAGCGGTGATGTAAAAGATGCAACATGACATCAGAGCAGACAGCATTTCATCCATTCTGACTTGTGACTGTTATTCTGCTAATGAATGTATTTTTACATTGTAACTGATTACAAATTAATTTTTGCCCAAATGCATATGCATGTTGGACGGTGGTGTCTGCTGCAAACACTAGACTCGAGTCCAGCCATGAGACAGTGGAGGAACAGATGGGGTGGAGCAACTTTATGTGAAATTGTCCTAAAATTAACAATTCAGTGAAGGGACATCGACAACTGTTATCCTTTTTCACAAGAACACAAATAGTATAGTGTTTACTCCCCTCCCAAAGTGTGCTGTAAAAATGGTGAAGAAGGCCCATGAGTTTTAACAAATTGTAGATGGAGTATTATGCCCTCTCCCCAGCAAAGTACTTATTGAATCCTTGTGAAAATCCCCACGTCACTTATAAATGGAATTATTTACATGAAAACCAGATGGCTGTTTCAAATCTAACCACGGAGGAGGAGACCTTCAGAGGTGATAACCAAACTGCTGCTAAGCATCCAAAGAAGCCTTTGATGTCTAACAGGGATGAAAAAAGCTCATCCCATCACTTTCCTGTCCTCCAGTGTTCTGTTGAATAGCACAGGCTGAACACTGTATTTAAAAGTCTGCACAGAAGTTTGCTGGTGGTTCAGGTGATTGCCTTATTTTACATCAATGTTTGAACCAACAGATGTGCAAATGAGCATAACCAGGAACCTTCCCTGCATCTCCCTCTAGAGGCCAGTGGGTATGCAGCACCTTTATTTAAAAAAAAGGTGCAACAGCAGTGTAAATTACATCAAGGAAATTCCAGGCCTGTTGTTGACCTGCACTTCAGACATTGTAAGTGGAACTGTACGGAGTTTCCTTCAAACAATGGCAATAGGGACAGGGAATTCTGATCAATTCCCATAATATTCAACAATTCATCCATAATGCTGGTTGTTACTTCCTTTGGGACAAATGAAATGCTGAAACATTTTTTTGACAACATTTGCAGGTTAGGGGCATGGCTCATAAGAACAAAAGAACATAAGAAATAGGAGCAGGAGTTAGCCATACGGCCCCTCGAGCCTGCTCCACCATTCAATAAGATCATGGAAAAAGCTGGAGATGGAACAGGTTTTAAACTCATATGGGAGTTTTTAGCTAGGATGATTTGTACAGCTTCCTCTGGACATGTCATTGTAACATGTTGGCTCGTAGATGGGCTGGTGTGGCAAGTACGTCTTGAGGGATGCTACAGGAGACTTTCGATTAACCGGCCCCTAAATAACCGGAATGCTCTATCCACCGGCAAAATTCAGGAGTCGGTTCAGGTAACTTTTTTTACTTTTATTACTTATTTTACTCCATTTGTTGCTGTGCAAGGGTGTAGCTGAAGCTGTTGCTAAGCTACAGAGACGCTTGCAACTTGTGCCGATTGTTTTGAAGCAAGCAACAGGGTTTGTAAATTAAACAATAGTAATTTTGTAATAACAACAGAAAATGCTGGAAAAACTCAGCAGGCCAGGCAACATCCGTGGAGAGAAAATAGAGTCGACGTTTCGGGTCTAAATTTTGTGGTGACCGACGTGATTAGAAACATAATAATGCTATTGCATTCTCCATCACATCACTGCATTATTCTCTATGTACTACAATGGTAACACATCTTGCTGATTCTACTTTTTCCAAACATTTTGTCAAAGGCAGATTAAAACCAAAGATGAGTTTGTCAAATTTCCTTCTTTCCTACATAATTTCTAGAATTACTATTAGCAATCATTTTCTCCTCCCATTAAGAAACATATTTGACAGATTTTTTTTTCCCAGAAATGTCTTTAGCTATCCAATTGGCTGCCATTTGCCATTGCAACTCATTCCAGTTCAAGGGCTTAAAGCAAATATGGATGAGATTACATGCACACATCGCTTAACTGTATCTCTTTGGCACACAAAGCTACTTTTGTACTGTTGGCTCAGAAATGATCTGAGCAAAAGAAGCCAGCAGGGCTGCTATTCCTATGAGCTTTATGTTGACAAAGCCTCACACATAATACCAAACATCTTGGGACTACAATAATACAGTGATCCATTTATTTACATTCTAGTGATGAAGGTTAATGTTTCTTAAGTTGCTATAAGTTTACCCCCTGCAGCCTAACAATAGAAAAAGGCTCTGCCTGAACTCACTCCTTAGCAAACTAACATTTTAGTCATGAATCTGTAAAAGGGCGGCTAGGGTAAAACCTTTGCTAAGTTTAATGTGGTGTGTGGAAGCTTGGTGCGTGGAAGCTTGGTGCGTGGAAGCTGAAATGTTTTTCTACATGACAATAAGTGAAGAAGCAAACTGTTCCAGCCAACAATCCAGTCACAATGGTGGGATTCCATTATATTTAAGCCTTAAAAGCCTTCGATAAGGTAACGCATATTAGACGCATGACTAAAGCTAGAGCATGTGGAGTCAGGGAACAAGTAGCAGAATGGATAGCAAACTGGCTACAAAACAGAAACAGTAGGGGTTAAAGGCAGTTATTCAGACTGGTGGAAGGTGGGAGGTGGTGTTCCATCGGGATCGGTGCTGGGGCTACTGTTGCTCACTATTTACTAAAATGATTTGGACTTAGGAATTGGAAGTACACCAAATTGCGGGGGGTGGTGGGGGAGTATAGTTAATACTGAGGAGGCCTGTGACAACATACAAGAAGACATTAACAAACTTGCAGAATGGCCATGTAAATGGCAAATGAATCTCAATATAGACAAGTGTGAGGTGGTGCATTTTGGTAGGTGGAATAAAGAGGCCACCTACTCCTCGGAAGAGTCTAAATGGGGTAGATGTGCAAAGGGATCTAGGGGTACAGATTCACGAATCATTAACATTAGCAATGCAGGTTAACAAAGTCATAAAAAGTGCAAACAAAGAACTGGGGTTCATTTCTAGAGGAATAAAATTCAAAAGCAGAGAAGTTATGTTAAACTTATATAGAACCTAGTTTAGACAGTGGAAAAAATTGCAGGATAAGGGGGAAAGAGCCGGGAGTGGGACTAACTGGATTGCTCTTTGACAGAACCGGCGCAAACTCGATGGGCCGAATGGCCTCCTTCTGTGTTGTACTACTCTATGATTCTAGACCACACATAGAGTACTGTGCACAGTTCTAGTTTCCATGGTACAAAAATGATGTAGAAGCACTGGAGAAAGTGCAAAAGAGATTTAGAAGAATAATACCAGTATTGATGGGGGTGGGGGGTCGTGCATTGAGCAGTGTGTGAGGCTAGTTGTGCAGTTGGTCGGAGACGGCTTTTGAAGATGTATTCACTGATCTGGACCATTCATCTGAGGTCATGAAACTTCTTTGGGCACTGGAGCCAGGTCCTGGGGATGACAACTATCAGGAAAGATAGAACAGACTGGGGTTCCTTTCTCTAGAAAAGAGAAGATTGAGAGGTGACCTGATAGAGGTCTTTAAAATTATGAAGTGGCTCAATAGGTTAGACGTAGAGAAGATGCTTCCATTTGTGGGGGTGTTAAAAACTAGGGGCCATAAATATAAGATAGCCACTAATAAATCCAATAAGGAATTTAGAAGAAACTTCTTTACTCAGAGAATGGTGAGAATCTGAAACTCGCTACCACAGGAAGTGGTTGAGGCGAATAGCATAGGTGCATTTAAGGGGAAGCTAGATAAGTGCATGAGGGAGAAAGGAATAGAAGGATATGTTGATAGGGTGAGATGAAGTAAATAGAGTGGGAGGAGACTTGTGCAGAGCATAAACACCGGCATAGGCTGGTTGGCCTGAATGGCCTGTTTCTGTGTTGTAAATTCTGTGTAGTTCTATGTAATTATATATAATATTTCTCACCAAATATTTTGCTAAATGAGGCACATCACTGTACAGATGTGGGCAATTACATTCAGTTTCCTAGATTTTAGCAAATGATCCTTTATTTAAATACCACAAAACCATGGACTCTAGACTCTGGTCTCTTGTGCATCCCCCCACTTCCTTTGCCCCACCATTGGTGGTCATGTCGTCAGCTGTCTAGGCCCTAAACTCTACAATTACCTCCACATAACTCTTCTCCTCTCTGGAAGAGAGGTCCTCTACCCACAGGAGACCAGGAGGCCCTCCAGAAAGAAGGATGTGGGACCAGATCGCCGAGCAGTCACTGCCATCAGTGTCGTCCCCAGGACCTGGCTCCAGTGCCCAAAGAAGCTTCATGACTTCAGAAGAGTGGTCAAGGTCAGTCAATGCATCTTCAAAAGCCATCTCCTACGAACTAGCCTCACACACTGCACAATGCATGACCCCCCACCCCCATCACTCACCTACCAACAATCTCTACCAAACACGAGGCACACTTCACATTCGTAGCTTCACCTCACCCCCTTGGAGGAGACGGTGCTGGCCATTCTTGGCAGGGGCATGGCTAAGCCCATGGCCACCGGCGAGGCTGAAAGTTTACAAGATGCCGGTATCCTCATATGTTATCATTCTTCTCACATTCCACTCCCACCTCATCCCACAATCTCTTCTAATTTACAAGCTGTACATGGTGTAAGTATGCACATCTTGCTTTACCCTCCACCTCCCCTCACCACAACCCTACCCTGGTGCCTTCTTCATTTTAGACACCCAAAAAATCCAGCCTGCCCACCCAGTGGTTGATCAAAAAGAGGGTGAGCAGAGTGAAGAAGAAAAAGGAGAAGAAGAAGAAACACTGACACTTGATTTCACACTCCCAGCAACCAGCTCCTCAAGGTTAACCAGCAAGGCAGTATCTCCCACTGAAAGTCAGAAGCCTTCCACCAACCATGCTGCAGCCACTGGGGTAGCACTGCGTAAGAGCACTAGATAGGCAAAGGAACATGCAAGACAGTCACTAAGGGAATGCACAAGGGTGATTGGTTGATTTTTTGATGTAATATTGGATGTATATATGGTTTGGACAGTTTGTTTTTGGTGGCTTTTATTTCAGCATTGTGGCCAAGAGGATGCTGTGATGGTCAATATCAGAGGGGAGGTAAGGTGTGTGACAAATGTTGAAAGGGGAATTGGGATTGTGTTTACTGGTACCGCAGGCAGATGATTCTATGCCTAGGTTGCCTCCTTCCTTCCGCTTCCTTCTCCTCCTCTTCCGCTTCCTCTGTGAGCAGCTTGTCCCCTTTGCTCACTCTGCTCATCTCCATATCATGCTGCAGCCCAAGGGGGACTGCAACTAGAGCCCCCAGGACTGGGAGTAAGTGGTGTTCTCAGAGGCCTTC
Organism: Somniosus microcephalus; assembly: GCF_052327205.1. Classification (NCBI taxonomy): domain Eukaryota; kingdom Metazoa; phylum Chordata; class Chondrichthyes; order Squaliformes; family Somniosidae; genus Somniosus; species Somniosus microcephalus. The sequence continues at coordinate 202,955,551 of NC_140987.1, forward strand.
CTTTAAGAGCCGAAGACTTGCAAACATCCAGCAGCACACCCTGGAATCCCTACACACTTTAACAACTTTTTAAATGTCTTACACCAAGCCACTATTCAAATAAAATGTAAAGAAACCAGTAAAGAAGCAAAAACTAAACTTCCATTAAAGTTGCATGTGTCTCTTTAAGTAGCGCTGTTGGTGGAGTCCTTTGTACAGCTGAATGCTTTGGAGAGGGCATTAAAAGGAGCAGCAATGTCCAAAATAGCAGGTCTTGTGTCAATTCAGCCTTGCACGCTGATTGATGTCACAATCTGACTAATTACCATATTTACAGCGTGCGCAGGCAATGGCAGTGCTGCCGACCTGCCCACAATGGCAACCATCACATTCTGCACTAGAAGAGGGAGGAAGTGAGGTGGCCGCTATTTTTGCACCGAAACCAACCTTATCAGCTGGTGCAAGGGGCCAAATTTCAGGGCCTCCGTTCCTCTGCCTCTGACTTTTTGTGCATCCTTCTCCTTCCTTTGCCTCACCATTGGTGCTCACTTTCCTCTCCTCCTTTAAGACCCTCCTTAAAGCCCACCTGTTTCAGCAAGCTTTAGGTCATCCCTCCTAATATCTCTCTCTCTGTGGCTCAGCCTCCCTTTCTTTGCATATGCCTCTGTTAAGCACTTTGGGGTGCTGTGCAAATGCAAATTGTGCAACTTAAAAGAAAACAGTTTTGTATTTAGAATGTAAATGCAATAGGAGAGCAAGCAGTAATGATCAACATCTGGCTAAATGGCACCCCACCCTTGTAAGTTGGCAAATCGGCACCGGTGTGGGGGGTGGGGGGGCGGTCCGCAGACAATTCCAATCACTGCCGTTGTGTGTTTGGCTGTCTATCACAAACCTTGTGTTTCTAAAGCCAGGAGTCATATCTAAAGGATGTTTATTCTTGAGAACATTGTTTTTGATGTCTCTGGGAGGTAGTGTCACAGCTGCTGTTAGTTTTGGTACAGTCACAAGTGACCTTGGACTGGCACAAAGCTGCGTCATTTCACCACGCTGGAGTCAAAGATATCTCTGATTATTTTGACAGCTATCTTGGCTGCTTCAAGAGAAAGCTCATACAACAGATGATGCAACAAAAAGAAAACAACTCATTCTGTTACCCACATTTTATTTGAACTTCAATCTCCTAGATTTCTAGATTATTTTTGCTACAGCGGAGTTGTTGACTGACACAGCAACCCCTGCTGCGTCAGTGACATTACTAATTCACCAGTTGCTCTCTTGAATGAGGCTTGCCAGTTTATTGGCCATTAATGTTACGGGCAATTAGGGATCTGGTGGCGAACTGGTCTAGAAATTTGATCGTGCCTGAAAATGGGGAGACTAGAGAAGCCAGAGGCTGCCTGCACACCCCCTCGCCATTCTAGGAGGGTGTTTGACATCACAGTGTAGGATTCTGCTTCTTCAACTGAGAAGCTTAAGGGTTGACCCATAGGAAAGACACAACAACAGGTAGTCTTAGTTCAACTATTTTACTTGATTAGTCAACAGTAAGCAAACAATACATACACTTCCTTGGTACAAGTCCAAACGACTGATTAGTTTGGTTGAGCTCTTGTAGATCTTTGTGTGGGGAATCAACCCATCAGACTGCAGTACGGCTGGTTAGTCTCACAGGCATAGAAATTCAGTGGGCTTTGCGCCCAGTGACCGCCCAAAGAGGGCTTCTGCGCCAGTCTGCAAACTTCGGGCGAACTTCATTGACGCGCTAATTGCGGCGGTAGCCGTTAGCGCTGCGCCGCCACCGATGACGTCATCGGTGTGCGCAGCGCCCCGGTTCCGCCCCGACACCGGCCCGATCCCCATCTTCAGTAGCGGCCGCCTCTTCCGTGGCGGCCGCTAATAACATCCGGAGACCGGGTCCTTACTGCAGCCTTAGCGGGGCGCTTTAAGGTGGAGGTGCGGCCGGCCGCTTTTTCGGCGGCCGCCTGCCCGCACCTCCTTCCCCGGCCTCCTCCACCCCCCCCCGCGGCATTGCCGGCTGGTTTCCGGGAGCCCGGCACTTCTCCGTTGTGCCGGGCTCTTTTGCCAGCACTCGCGATCGGGGCTACGGCTGTTGCAGGCACCTCCCCCTTAAGAGAGGGAGGAAGGCCTGCAGTATCGCAGCCTGCCGCTCCGCTGCGGGTGGCGCTGCGGCAACTAGTGCGCCGATATTCAGTTTCAGCGCCCCAAGCGGGGCGGCCACACCCTTGAATAGCGGCCGCCTTCGACTTGGGGCGCTGAAACTGAATATCGGTTGGGCGCGAGTGGCTCTGCGCCCAGCGGTAAATTCTGGGCGCCAGCGAGCTGGCGGGGCTATACCTAATTTCTAGGCCACAGTCCTTTATATCCCCTGGGTCAGTCATATGACCGGGCTGATATCTATCTGTCCTTTCCGTGATGTTTTTCCTGTTCATCCACTCTTGGTGCATCATGCCATACCGGCCATCTCAGCAATTAGGGTTTTGACCAAGTCTCAACATAATGTTCTGCTCTTGTCTCAAGGTTTCAAATACAATCATATCTTCTTTCAACAGGATTCAGTGTTAGCAAACTCAATCAATAGCAGTGATTAAATGTAAGAGACATAATCAAGGACACTTTGGAGTTCCATAGCTTCCTTATTGAAGAGTCTACAAATTGAATAGGCCTTTATGGTTCCTAGGCACTTATCACAAAGAGGAGCATAAGATCTAATCAACAGCTAAAAGCCTCCAAGGACAAGCTTTTCTCTTTGTTAGCTGCAATAGTTTCCACTGCCTATGCACAAGGCTTACTGGGTAGTTTTTTGGTCAAGTAAACCATACATTTCAATGGAGTCCACATCCTTATTACAAATACATGATTATGTACGGTTTCTTCACTCCCTGCACCTCCAGAAAACGGTACAAGTTATACATACACGTCTTCAGTCCGCCCTTAAGTGGACATGTTAAGTCACTACACATGAACACTTTGAATATGATATGTGACAGGCAAATTTTGTACAATATTAGTCTTGGTGTTTTGAACATTGCAGTAGTATTGAACACATGCACTCCACGCCAAAGCCCTTGGCCTTACAGTGCATGAGTTATACTCCTTCATACACTCCTTCAACAGGCAGGAGGCGATGCTGGAGGAGATGTCGTGCAGGGTTTCTTTACACCACACTCTTTTTTTCCTTTCTCATTTCTATCTCACCCTATACACTCTACATGACAGACGGCAATTATTTTCAGTAGCAATTATTTTCAGTAGCCTCATTTCTCGCTACTTACCCTTTACACTGCGTGAAAAACAGACGTGGTGCAAATCAATTTCTAAGCCATTGAGTGGTGTTCAAGAGTTGGAGCTCTGCCTAATTTTTTTTGTCTCTTTCATCTCTGGGACCTGGGTTCAAAGGCAGCCAAGACAGATGGAATGCAAGTCCCCATTATGATTCAGGCTTTTTTCATAATGCTTTCTGCTCACGCTGCATGCAAAAGTCAGCTTCCATAGGCAAGTCTTTGCTCCCTATGATCAGAAATTTGACCTTTGAACATTGGTGCGTACGCTGGAAACTGTAACTCCTGATTTCTGAAATTGTGGCATGTAACATGCTGACACATCATATGGTTCAGGCTGAAAATAACAGCTTAATGTTTATTAAAAATGGATAGATTAGCAGATTAAGTACAGTAATAGAAAACTTGATTACTCACCAGTAGCATAGAATAATAGAATGATATAGCACAGAAGGAGGCCATTTGGCCCATCGTGCCTGAGCCAGCTCTTTGAAAGAGCTATCCAATTAGTCCCACTCCCCTGCAAATTTTTCCACTTCAAGTATTTATCAAATTCCCTTTTGAAAGTTATTATTAAATCTGCTTCCACCACCCTTTTAGGCAGTGCATTCCAGATCATAACAACTTACTGTGTAATTTTTTTCCTCCAAATGTTACCTCTGGTTCTTTTGTCAATTACAGGAAACTTTTTTTTATCCGTCACCGACGGGACCGACGTGGTGTCGGTTCATCAAAAATTCCGGATAACCGAAAGCTATAGTAAAAGATACGGAGAGATGAGAGCTCCGTATAAAGCAACAAACCCTGTTGCTTAGCAACAGGTTCAGAACAATGGCCACAAGTTCCAAGCGTCTCCGTAGCTTAGCAACAGCTGCAGCCACACCCTTGCACAGCAACAGATCGAGGAAGGCAAGTACAATATGAAGTAAAACTTACCTGAACCTGCTCCTGAATTTTGCCAGTTAACCGAGATTTCCGGTTATTTAGGTGCTGGTAAATCGAAAGTTTCCTGTACCTTAAATCTGTGTCCTGTGGTTACTGATGCTTCTGCTACTGGAAACAGTTTCTCCTTATTTACTCTAAAAACTGTTCATGATTTTGAACACTTCAATCAAATCTCCTCTTAACCTTCTCTGCTCTAAGGAAAACAACCCCAGTTTCTCTAGTCTCTCCACTTAACGGAAGTCCCTCATTCCTGGAATAATTTTAGTAAATCTCCTCTGTATCCTCTATAAGGCCTCGACATCCTTCCAAAAGTGTGGTGCCCCGAATTGGGCACAATACTCCAGCTGAGGCCAAACCAGTGTTTTATTAAGATTTATCATAACTTCCTTGCTCTATGCCTGTGGTTCTCAAACTTTTTTGGTTGAATGACCCCTTTTCAAATCGATTCATTATCATGGACCTCCATCTAAATTATAATACTATATAATACTCATAATATGAAAGTGCTGCATGTAAAGAGTGTTTTAATAATGCTTTTAAGAAAACACGTATTTGCTTACAAATATCAATGAGATGGGTGTGCCTGCTTCTCACACCAATTCTGGGTACTCTGCAGCAACAAACAGTCACTATTAGTCACATAGTGCTGGACAATTTTTAAAGCTGTCAGCAGGCTGGCCAAGGTGAGAGGGCACGAGCACCCATGCACCTGCTGGGATGCTGCTGGAAGCCTGACTCACCGCCATACTGTCCCACTGGCATGTTCAGTAACAGCGGCACTGTGGGATTGTATGTGTTTGCGTGAATACGTTCAGGCACGTGTTTGAAGGGCCTCGCAGGTGCTCTGAACACGTCAGGAGGATGGCACAGGGTCGCAGTGCCAGGGAGGGGAATCGGCTCGACCGCAGGGAGCACTTGTTGCAAAGTGAGTGAGAGCTGTGGGCCTTTGTGAGGAGGCGGGCCCAGGCATTGAGAATAATTTGCAAGAACTGAATCGGCTTTATAAAGAGGAGCAGACTTGAAATTACCTGATTCTATGACCACTGAAAATACTGAACAGTTTCACGAATCAAGCTGACTTTTGGTACCATCAACATATTGGATAAGACATTCTGACCGCTACCGACAAGATTACTTCCTTTCCCAGCACCATTCCTGATTAAGAAGGCTGGCACGCAACCTGCTCACAAACCTCTCCCACTGGAGCCGAACGTAAACAGATATGCAAAGCGCAGTGCAGTTCGTTCGCCAGCTGCTGCAGCCTCCACACTCAGCAGAAAAGGATCATGACCAAATCAAAAATTCAGTACGTGAACAAAGTACAGACCTGGACCCACAGCCCATCAATGGGGCACTGTGTGTGCGTAAAAAGTGTTGGGTCACAAAGCCCCAGCGCACACCACAGCACCCACCTCCCCCCACCCCCCACCCCCCTCCCCCCAATCCCTCCCCACCTCGATCCATCACAACTCAGCAGCCCGGCATCAAACCGAATAAAATCAGCTGGAGGTTAAACGAGCCCAGGAATTGGCTGTTGGCAAATCTTGGAGGAGGCGACCCAGCACAATACCAGGGGTGGGAGCGACTCAAGAAACCAGAGTTAGAGGGAAGGGCAGGAGAAAAGCCGGCCCCTGGGGAAGGCCCGGTCCACTGGCCATTCAGTGACCCCCCTCTCACCAGCGGCTCAGGCTCCAGACACCCTCCCCTGGCCCCAGCTCGCAGGCCCAAGCAGCAGTCGTGGCTCCTCTTCCACAGTCTCACTAACAAAAAGGTGTGACATACCTGGTCCTGGAGCTGAAGGAAAACCATGGCCCCAGCGGCACAGGTCGGTATGGGGCAGGACTGCAGAGAGCGGACAGACCGTGGGCACCCTGGAACATCTCTACAGACTCCCAGGGGTGCGCGGACCCGAGTTTGAGAAACACTGCTCTATTCCTCTATTAATAAAGCCAAGGATCCCATGTGCCTTTTTAACAGCCTTCTCAACTTGTCCTGCCACCTTCAAAGATTTGTGTACGTACATAATCAGGCCTCTCTGTTCCTGCACCCCCTTTAAAATTGCACCCTTTAGTTTATATTGCCTCTCCTCATGCTTCCTACCAAAATATAGCACTTCACACTTCTCTGCATTAAATTTCATCTGTCATGTTTCTGCCCATTTCACTAATCTGTCTATATCCTCCTGAAGTCTATTATTATCCTCCTCACTACATTTCCGAGCTTTGTGTCATCTGCAAACTTGAAATTGTGTCCTATATACCAAAGTCCAGGTTATTAACATATATCAAAAAGAGCAGTGCGCCCAATACCAACACCTGGGAGACACCAATGCACACTTCCATCCAGTCTGGAAACAACCATTCACCACTACTCCCTACTTTCTGTCCCTTAGCCAATTTTGTATCCATGCTGCCACTATCCCTTTAATCTCCATGGCTTCAATTTTGCAAACAATACCGTAAATCAGTTCCAAAATAATAAAAATCTTGAAACTCTAGTGGTACAGTCCCCACCGCTTATAGTGGGTGCGTTCGTGTGATCACGATTTGCCCGCTATACTGCGACGGCCAGTGTAACGCTAATGGTGTAGCGTTACTGTAATTGGCAAATTAGCTAAATAAGAAAACGGCTGAACTGAAGCCAGAACTGCCTCCGCAATATCACAACTCAAGTCCATAATCACAATTGTCACCTAAGTTTACCAATGGGACTTGGCAAGGGGCTAATAAAATGTCCTTTAAATTCATTTGTCAAAAGTTATAACAAAATAAATTTAACTAAAAATGAAAAAAAGCGTGCGGACAGTAACATCAAAACATGTTCCTGTATTTAGATCATTTTTCAAACAAGTCAAGCAGAGAATTTAATAAATGTTTAAAATAAAATTAAAAATCATTTCAATTCAATTTCAATTTTTAAAAAGCACGGACGGAATCTGAGTCCTGTCTCTTCACTTCTTACCCTGTGTGCATTTACAGAGCCATTACTCAATGCCTCTGTACCCAGATTCTAGATTCTCTGAGAAAGATGCCCCTTCACTCGCCTCCCACTCTATCCCTGTTCAATGTTTAGTGACTATGTTTAGTTATTGAGCAGCTTGGGTTGGAGATTTTAAAACAGAGCCGGAATGTGTCCTGCGCAGCAAGAAGGGCTTGCAGCCATGGCAGAAGTTCTAGAGGCAACACAAACCCAGCCTGGGCTACGTCAGCTCCAGCTTCCACCCACTTCTGCAAATCAGGACCCCCCCAAGGAACCTACCTTCCTTCAGCCGGAAGCTGGCTGGGCTGCCTGATACTGGGCTGCCCCAGAGAGGTTGGATTTACGGCTGCAAGCCATCGACCAGTTGCAAATGAGGCCCGGTTTATCACACGTAACCTCAACAACAACTTGTATTTCTATAGCACCTTTAACATAGCAAGACCTCCAACGGCGCTTTACAGGAGCAGTATCAGACTACCGAGCCACATAAGGAGATATTAGAACAGGTGACCAAAAGCTTGGTAAAACAGGTAGGTTTTAAGGACTGTCTTAAAGGAGGAGGGAGAGGTAGAGAGGTTTAGGGAATTCCAGAACTTAAGGCCTAGACAGCTGAAAGCATAGCTGCCAGTGGTAGGGTGAAGATAACTGAGGATGCACAAGAGGTCAGAATTGGAGGAAAGCAGAGTTTTCGAAGAGTTGTAGGGCTGGAGGAGGCTACAGAGATCGGGAGGGACGAGGCCAAGGAGGGATTTGAACACGAGGATGAGAATTTTAAATTTGAGGCGTGGCTGGACCAGGTACCAATTTAGGTCAGCGAGCACAGGGGTGATGGATGAATGGGACTTGGTGCAAGTTAGGATAGGGGCAGCAGAGTTTAGGATGAGCTGAAGTTTACAGAGGGTGGAAGATGGAAGGGTGGCTAGGAGTGCTTTGGAATAGTCAAGTCTGGAGGTAACAAAAGCTTGGATGAGGGTTTCAGCAGCAGATGGGCTTAGAACATAAGAACATAAGAATTAGGAGCAGAAGTAGGCCATATGGCCCCTTGAGCCTGCTCCGCCATTCATTAGCACCACACATAGTGCACAGCATACTCTGACTTGGTAACTTGTCTTATAAGTGGAGGATGATTTAGTCAAATCCATTTATTATCAATCACACAAACCTAGATTTTCCAGTTGGCCTTATTTTAATGCTGGTGTTAACCTAGTTAAAATAAATGGGTGAATACTAGCATTAAAATAACACTGATCGGAAATTCTATGCTACACCATATAAACACACCCCATTGATCGTACTCACTTAGTGGAAAGTATGCGTTCTGCCCAATGTCTTCACGTGCTGCCTCAATGGCACGCTTCACTGCAAATAAAGTTACACAGGACATGCACTGGGGAGGTTCACCAGAGGCCTTGGAGCGAAGGACACCCATTGGGTTGGGAACATTCTTTAGTAGCTCGATGTTGAAATGGACAGGTATACTCTGATAGAAACACAAACAGATGATCTTGTTGAAAGTTGCACTTACATTTATATTCTACAACTTCAGAATGACTTTGATATGTCTTATTTAGTCCTCAAATGTACCAACCAAAGTTCCCCCTGTGTTTTCTGCTTCTGGTATAACCATAATAAAATAAGAACATAAGAATTAGGAGCAGGAGTAGGTCATATGGCCCCTCGAACCTGCTAATATATTGCCCCAACCCCATGAGCCGTTACTTTGCTTAACAACCTTTAATGAGCCTGCTCCAGCATTCAGTAAGCTCATGGCTGATCTTTGACCTCAACTCGGTAGTGGGGAAAATGCTAGAGTCAATTATAAAAGATGTAATAGCAGAGCACTTGGAAAACAGTGACAGGATCGGACAAAGTCAACATGGATTTACAAAAGATAAATCATGCTTGAATAATCTACTGGAATTTTTTGAGGATGTAACTGGTAGAATAGATAAGGGAGAACCAGTGGTTGTGGTGTATTTGGACTTTCAGAAGGCTTTCGATAAGGTCCTGCATAAGAGATTGGCGTGCAAAGTTAAAGCACATGGGATTGGGGGTAAAGTACTGACTTGGACAGAGAACTGGTTGGCAGACAGGAAGCAAAGAGTTGGAATAAATGGGTCTTATTCTGAGTGGCAGGCAGTGACTAGTGGGGTACCGCAGGGATCGGTGCTAAGACCCCAGCTATTCACAATATATATTAATGATCTAGACGAGGGAACTAGATGTAATATCTCCAAGTTTGCAGACGACACAAAGCTGGGTGGCGTGTGTGCTGTGAGGAGAATGCTGAGAAACTCCAGTATGATTTGGGCAGGTTGCGTGATTGGGCAGATGCATGGCAGATGCAGTATAATGTGGATAAATGCAAGGGTATCCACTTTGGTGGCAAAAACAGGAAGGCAGATTATTATCTGAATGGCAATAGATTGGGGAAAGGGGAAGTGCAACGATACCTCGGTGTCCTTGTGCACCAGTCGCTGAAGGTAAGCATGCAGGTTCAGCAGGCGGTTAAGAAGACAAATGGTATGTTGGCCTTCATAGCGAGAGGATTCGAGTACAGGAGCAAGGATGTCTTGCTGCAGTTGTACAGGGTCTTGGTGAGACCACACCTTGAGTATTGTGTGCAGTTTTGGTCGCCTTATCTGAGGAAGGATGTTCTTGCCATGGAGGGAGTGCAGCGAAGATTCACCAGACTGATACCTGGGATGGCAGGAATGACATATGAAGAGAGATTGAGTCGATTAGGCTTATATTCGCTAGAGTTTAGAAGAATGAGAGGGGATCTCATCGAAACTTATAAAATTCTAACAGGACTAGACAGACTAGATGCAGGAAGGATGTTCCCGATGGTGGGGGAGTCCAGAACCAGGGGTCACAGTCTAAGGATAAGGGGTAAGCCATTTAGAACTGAGATGAGGAGGAATTTCTTCACCCAGAGAGTGGTGAACCTGTGGAATTCTCTACCACAGAAGGCAGTTGAGGCCAACTTATTAAATATATTCAAGAAGGAGTTAGACATATTTCTTAAGGCTAAAAGGATCAAGGGATATGGGGAGAAAGCAGGGACAGGGTACTGAGTTTGGATGATCAGCCATGATCTCATTAAATGGTGGAACAGGCTCGAGGTGCCAAATGGCCTACTCCTGCTCCTATCTTCTATGTTTCTATGTTTCTATGTAACTCCACTTCCCCACCCGATCCTCATATCCCTTGATCCCCCTAGAATCCAAAAATCTATCTATCTCAGCTTTGAATAGACTCAACAATTCATTATCCACAACCCTTTGGGGTAGAGAATTCCAAAGATTCACAACCTTCTGATTGAAGAAATTCCTCCTCATCTCAGTCTTAAATGGCCGACCCTTTCTCCTGAGACTATGCCCCCTAGTTCTAGACTCTCCAGGCAGGGGAAACAACCTCTTGGCATCTACCCTGTCAATCCCCCTTAGAATCTTGCATGTTTCAATGAGATCACCTCTCATTCTTCTGAACTCGAGGGAGTATAGGCCCAATCCACTCAATCTCTCCTCATAGGACAACCCTCTCATCCCAGGAATCAATCTAAAGGCAAATATATACTTCCTCGGATCAGGAGACCAAAACTGTGCACAGTACTCCAGGTGTGGTTTCACCAAAGCCCTGTACAATTGTAGCAAGACTTTCTTACTCTTGCACTCCAACCACTTTGCAATAAAGGCCAACATGCCATTTGCCTTCTTAATTGTTTGCTCTACCTGAATGCTAACTCTCTGTGTTTCATGTACAAGGACTGTGGATACTGAATTGTTGAGTCTATTCAAAGCTGAAATAGATAGATTTTCGGATTCTAGGGGAATCAAGGGATATGAGGATCGGGCGGGGAAGTGGAGTTACATAGAAACATAGAAGATAGGAGCAGGAGTAGGCCATTCGGCACCTCGAGCCTGTTCCGCCATTTAATGAGATCATGGCTGATCATCCAAACTCAGTGCCCTGTCCCTGCTTTCTCCCCAGATCCCTTGATCCTAAATCTCTCGGAACACCAAAATGTAATAGTTTCTCACCATTTAAAAAATATTCTGTTTTTTTATTCTTCCTACGAAAGTGAATAACCTCACATTTCCCACATTATACTCCATCTGCCACCTTACTGCCCACTCACTTAACCTGTCTATATCCCTTTACAGGCTCTTTGTGTCCTTCTCAGTTAACTTTCCCACCTAGCTTTGTATCATCAGCAAACTTGGATATATTACACTTGGACACCTTCATCTAAGTCATTAATATAAATTATAATAGCTGAGGCCCAAGCACTGATCTTTGTGGCATCCCACTAGTTATGGCCCGCCAATCTGAAAATGATCCATTTATCCCTACTCTCTGCTTTTTGTCCGTTAACCAATCCTCTATCCATGCTAATATATTACCCCCAACCCCATGAGCCCTTATCTTGCATAGCAACCTTTTTTCTGACACCTTATCGAATGCCTTTTGGAAATCCAAATATATTACATCCACTGGTTTCCCCTTTATCTACCCTGCTAGTTACATCCTCAAAAAACTCTAATAAATTTGTTAAACATGATTTCCCTTTCATAAAACCATGTTGACTCTGCCTAATCACAATATGATTTTCTAAGTGCCCTGTTACCACTTCCTTAATAATGGATTCCAGCATTTTACTGATGACTGATGTCAGGCTAACTGGCTTGTTGTTCCCGGTTGTCTCTCTTCAATAGTGGGGTTACATCTGCTACCTTCCAATTTGCTGGGAGTGCTCTAGAATCTAGGGAATTTTGGAAGATGACAATCAAAGCATCCATTATCTCTGCAGCCACCTCTTTTAGAACCCGAGGATGTAAGCCATCAGGTCGAGGGGATTTGTCAGCTTTTAGTCCCATTAGTTTCTCAAGTACCTTTTCTTGCCTCCGAACTGCAATAAAACTACACACCTACTTGATGGTCCTGGATCTACGGAGACTCGCGCTCTTGGGCCTCTATGTGTATGCATGTGTAAAGGCCCACGTAACCCAGGGCTCATGCAGTTTGCAAGCGCCCCTGGGATCTCAGGCACCGGCCCAACCAATCAGAAAGGGGGATTCCCATTATGCTTATGGAGATTCCATTTACGTACAGTATCACGGCGATATACTTCCAAGTCAGGATGGTGTGTAACTTGGAGGGGGTGGTGTTCCCATGTACCTGTTGCCCTTGTCCTTCTAGGTGGTAGAAGTCATGAGTTTGGGAGGTGCTGCCGAAGGAGCCTTGGCAAGTTACTGCAGCGCATCTTGTAGATGGTACACACTGCAGCCACGGTGCGCCGGTGGTGGAGGGAGTGAATGTTTAAGGTGGTGGATGAGGTGCCAATCAAGCGGGCTGCTTTGTCTTGAATTTCTTGAGTGTTGAGTGTTGATGGAGCTGCACTCATCCAGGCAAGTGGAGAGTATTCCATCACACTCCTGACTTGTGCCTTGTAGATGGTGGAAAGGCTTTGGGGAGTCAGGAGGTGAGACACTCGCTACAGAATACCCAGCCTCTGACCTGCTCTTGTTGCCACAGTATTTATGTGGCTGGTCCAGTTAAGTTTCTGGTCAATTATGACCCCCAGGATGTTGATGGTGGGGGATTCGGTGATGGAAATGTCGTTGAATGTCAAGGGGCGGTGGTTAGACTCTCTCTTGTTGGAGACAGTCATTGCCTGGCACTTTTGTGGCCTAAGCCTGAATGTCGTCTAGGTCTTGAAGCAGTCCATGCCTGCCTGCAGCATTATCTGAGGTGTTGTGAATGGAATTGAAGATTGTGCAATCATCAGTGAACATCCCCACTTATGATGGAGGGAAGGTCATTGATGAAGCAGCTGAAGATGGTTGGGCCTAGGACACTGCACTGAGGAACTCCTGCAGTAATGTCCTGGGGCTGAGATGATTGGCCTCCAACAACCACAACCATCTTCCTTTGCGCAAGGTATGACTCCAGCCAGTGGAGTGTTTTCCCCCCCGATTCCCATTGACTTCAATTTTACTAGGCCTCCTTGATGCCACACTCGGTCAAATGCTGCCTTGGTGTCAAAGGCAGTCACTCTCCCCTCACCTCTGGAATTCAGCTCTTTTGTCCATGTTTGGACCAAGGCTGTAATGAGGTCTGGAGCCAAATGGTCCTGGCAGAACCCAAACTGAGCATCGGTGAGTAGGTTATTGGTGAGTAAGTGCCGCTTGATAGCACTGTCGATGACACCTTCCATCACTTTGCTGATGATTGAGAGTAGACTGATGGGGCAGTTGTTAAGTCTGTGTGTTCCAGTTGTATTAAGATTAATTACTGACACAGACTACAAGAATAAAGTTCAACAGGTCTTTACTAGTTGGAGGTCAGGACTATACTAAATACAATATCACTACACAGTACTTATATACCGGTGGTCACCACCGGTATTACGTATACAGCAGCCAGAGAACGTAGTACATCTCTTAAGGTGGAACAGGCTTAAGTTCTCTTAAGGTGGAACAGGTTACATACACCACAATCCTCCCTTTTTAGCTTAACAGTCATATCCCCATTTAACATAACATAATAACATATATACATATATAACTTCAGGTATAAAAAGTTCAAAGGTTCAGTCTCTCAGGAGGCCTTCTGATTCGGTTTGGATAATGCCTTTCAGTGGTCTCTGATTCTTGTTGCTGAGGTGACTCTTCTTGTTGGTTTCCTATGTATTGGACGTCATCATCAGGTACAGTCCCTGCCGAGGTAGATGCTTCAGGTTCATTAACGTCTTCCACTCAGTTGCAACCATGGGTTCGACCCTTGCTCTTGATTCTACCAGTTGATCCGCATGATGCCTTATCACATTGTTACCAATATCTACTGTGTACATCAGAGGTCCTTGGCTGGCCCGAATTGTTCCGGACTGCCATTTTTCGTTTCCATAGCCCCTTGCCAACACTGGTTGTCCTACGTCGAAACTTCGAGTGGTCTTGTTATTAATATGCCGGAACTGTTTGTTTTCCACTTCCCTCCGCACATTTGGTTTTAACAAGTCCAACCTGGACCGCAACCTCCTGTTATAAAACATCATGGCAGGACTTTGGTTAGTCACTGCATGAGCGGCGTTTCGATATGCCATTAGGAAATTGTCCACCTTGTGTTGTAACGGAATCTGATCATCGTTCATGGCCTTTATTGCCTTTTTGAATGTTTGGACAAATCTCTCGGCCAACCCATTTGTCGCCGGATGATATGGGGCAGAGGTATAATGTTTCACCCCATTCTTCTTTAAGAATTTTTGGAATTCTTCCGATACAAACTGTGGTCCGTTGTCCGAACATATCTGTTCTGGCAATCCGTTCCTTGCGAATATTGTTCTTAACACCGCAATTGTCTTTTCTGAAGTAGTGGTATTCATCTTGATCACTTCTGGCCATTTGGAATGTGCGTCCACCGCAATTAGGAATATGGAGTCCATGAATGGACCAGCAAAGTCAATATGTACACGTTGCCATGGGGCTGAAGGCCATTCCCATGGGTGTAGCGGTGCGATCGGAGGTGCATTTTGCACTTTTTGGCACCCAGCGCAGCTTTTTGTCAACTCCTCTATCTGTTGGTCAATGCCCGGCCACCATACATAAGCCCTAGCAAGACTTTTCATCTTAACTCCCCTCAGATGACCTTCATGCAGTTCCTTTATAACTCTTTCCCGTAACTTGGGAGGAATAATCACTCTTGTCCCGTACATCAAAGTACCATGGCAGACGGACAGCTGGTCTTGCCTTGCCGAGAATGCCGGTAACAGAGGATCACCATGTGTTGGCCATCCCTTCACTGTCACCTCGTAAACTCGGGACAGTGTCGGGTCGTTCCTGGTTTCTCTTTCAATACTTGCATTGGTGACTGGTAAACACTCGATGATGGTCGAATGAAATAACTCAACAGGGTCAACTTTCGTCGTCTCTTCTGCTTCAGGTAGTGGCAGGCGCGACAGCCCATCAGCATTGCCATGCTGCTTTGTACCTTTGAATTCTATTTGATATTGATGTGCCCCTAGGAAAAGGGACCATCTCTGGAGTCGCTGTGCTGTCATCACCGAAACACCCTTCTTAGGGTTAAAAATGGATACCAACGGCTGATGGTCTGTCAGAAGTGTGAATTTTTGGCCCTGTAGGTAATGATTAAACTTCTTCACTCCCCATACAAGGCTGAGAGCCTCCCTATCGATCTGCGCATAGTTGCGCTCAGCGGAGGTCAATGATCTGGATGCAAACGCGACTGGCCTTTCCGTGCCATTTGGCAACTTGTGTGAGAGTACTGCCCCAATACCATATGGAGAAGCATCACAAGCCAACCGAATAGGCAGTGTCGGGTTGAAGTGAGCCAACACTTCCTCTGAGGTGATCAATTCTTTGCTTTTGCGAAATGCCTTCTTACAGTTTTCGCTCCATTCCCATGGTACCCCCTTCTGTAAAAGAGCGTTCAGCGGGTGCAGTACCGTGGATAGATTCGGTAGAAACTTACGGTAATAGTTAATCAATCCCAGAAACGACCTCAACTGAGAGACATTCTCCGGAGCGGGAGCCTTTACAACTGCCTCTATCTTGTCAGGAGACTTATGAAGCCCCTCCCGGTCAATGACATGACCACAGTACGAGATCCGCTTCTGAAAGAACTCACATTTCTGCCGATTAACTCTAAGTCCATACTCTTTCAGTCTGTTGAGCACCAGTTCCAAGTTTGCGAGGTGTTCTTCATCACCATCACCTGTGATCAGAATATCGTCCAGGTAACATTGTGTGCCTGGAATTCCCTGTAATACCTGCTCCATGGCCCTCTGCCAAATTGCCGGAGCCGATGCCACTCCAAAAACCAGCCTTATTATACCGGTACAAACCTCTATGCGTGTTGATCGTGAGGTACTGGCGTGACTCTTCATCAACCTCCATCTGCAAGTACGCCTGCGCCAGGTCTATCTTGGTGAAGTGTTTCCCGCCAGACAACGAAGCAAAAATATCCTCAATCCGCGGAAGCGGATACTGCACCGTGTGAAGCACTGGATTAACGGTGATCTTGAAATCTCCACAGATGCGAACCTTCCCTGGTTCTCCTGGCTTGTTGCTCGAAGGACGTTTCATAATGGGAACAATGGGCATACTCCAATCTACCTTAGACAGTACACCTGAACGTTCTAGCGCTTCCAGTTCCGCTTCTACAGTAGGTCGTATTGCATAGGGTACCGGTCTGGCTTTGAAAAATTTTGGTTGTGCATGTTCATCAATCTTGATGTTTGCCGTAATTCCTTTCAGTGTTCCCAGTCCTTGCTGGAACACCTCTTTAGCATCATCCAATATTTTGGACAATCGTTTAGGTTTGACATCTGTTTCCCCGGAATCTACCGTTAGTGCTTTTAAGGAGTGCCAGTCCATATTCATTTTCCTAATCCACTCCCGTCCCAGTAGTGGTGGACCTCCTTCAGGTAGCACATATAAGTCCATTACATGGCTTTCTTCGCCCTTGTGGACCACTTTTACCTCTATCTTTCTGATGGGGTACACTCTTTGCCCCGTGTATGTTTTCAATATAATCTCCGTATCCCGTAGGGGAATATGTTGGAATAACCTTTTGTAATCTTTCTTATTCATGACCATCAATGCCGATCCAGTGTCCAATTCCATCTTTACTTGGACTCCTGCTATCTGAAGAAGGACCCAAATTGTCTGGAGATCTGCATCCTTACCAACGTTGTGTACTCTTAAGCTACCCAGTTCATTACTGCTAGCGTCTGAATCTGACTTCTGTTCGTTTGAACTGGTCTTTGTCACCTTGTGCTCCTTTATGTATTTTCCTTGCGGTGACTTTTTGCTGCTGGTCTTCTTTCCTGACCGGCATACTTTAGCTATGTGGCCAAGCCTGCCACACGTTCTGCATTCTTGGTTTTTAAACCAACATTGGTTCTGATCGTGTGTTGTCTTTCCACAACGATAACATTTTACAGTACTCAAACCCAATTTATTTGTACTGTGTTCTGGTGATCGTAGCTGCATTACTGCCGTGCCTCTCGCTGCGGCTTCGTGTGCTGCTGCCATAGTGACCGCTTTCTCAAGCGCCAGCTCATTCTCCTCGAGCAGTCGCTTTTGTGTATCTTCTTTTAATAATCCACACACAAATTTATCTCTTAGCGCGTCTGTCAGTCCCGCTCCAAACTGACAGTACTTTGCCAGCTTATGCAATTCCATTAAATATTCAGCATTGCTTTCATCCTTCAGCTGCCTTCTGCTGTAAAATTTAAATCGTTCCGCCAGCATCAGCGGCGTGGGGTTTAGATGATTTTTCAGGACAGTAACAATCTCCTCGAACGTCTTATCCGCCGGTTCATCTGGTGATAAAAGGTGTTTCAATTGCCCGTATGTCTTCGCACCCATTAAGTTCAATAACGTTAGTGCTTTCTCTGCATCTGGGATTTTATTTGCTTTACAATAATTTTGTATGCGTTCTACATACATGGCCCAATCTTCGATGTCGCCATCAAAGGTATCAATGTTCCCATGTTTAGGCATCGTTGCAATTTATTTTATTCCAAGATGGCGGCTTCCCGCTCTTGTCTTCGTCCTCCGCCTACAAAATGGC
This sequence comes from Somniosus microcephalus, assembly GCF_052327205.1. Classification (NCBI taxonomy): domain Eukaryota; kingdom Metazoa; phylum Chordata; class Chondrichthyes; order Squaliformes; family Somniosidae; genus Somniosus; species Somniosus microcephalus. The sequence goes on from NC_140987.1 coordinate 202,973,352, forward strand.
GGTTTTCCCACGCTTGGCGGTCTTCACCCACTGGCTGCAATGGCGTTTGGCGTGCCGCTGCTGCTCCCCTTTCCCAGCGGTTAGTAACTCCCCCGACGCTGTCTCCGCTTCACCGCGGCTCCCTCGGGCATTCGCGCTTCCCCGATGTCGCGCCTTGCAGCCCTTCTTGCAGCCCGGTTATTAGCACCGGCTGCGTTCGCCTTCACCGCGGCTCTCGCGCCTTCAGTCGCCCCAGACGCTGCGCCTTTTTGGCCCGAAAGCGGCCCGGCCCTTATCACCAGCCGCGATCGATGTCCCCGCGCTGCGCCTTTCGGCCCGAATGCGGCCCGGCCCTTATCTCCGGTCGCGATCGATCTCACCGCCCTTATTCCTCCGTCTTCCTCCCCCCGTCTGCACAGCCAACGCGGCCGACTTTCTGCTCGCGTCGCTGACCGGCTTACCCACCACCGAGGTAGAAAGAAGATAGCTGACTGCCGCTGATGGAGGCTTCGAGTTCAGGATGTCTTCTGCACTCCGGGTTCTCGATGCCTGCCGCACAACGTGTCTTCCAGCAGGGTGATGAGGGTGGATGCCTCTCTTCGACGCCCGTTCTGTGGACGAAGCCGCTGTGGATATAAACTGCCGCAGGGTAAGAATCGGACTCGTCGCCACTGTTAAGTCTGTGAGTTCCAGTTGTATTAAGATTAATTACTGACACAGACTACAAGAATAAAGTTCAACAGGTCTTTACTAGTTGGAGGTCAGGACTATACTAAATACAATATCACTACACAGTACTTATATACCGGTGGTCACCACCGGTATTACGTATACAGCAGCCAGAGAAAGTAGTACATCTCTTAAGGTGGAACAGGCTTAAGTTCTCTTAAGGTGTAACAGGTTACATACACCACAGCAGTAATTGGCCGGATTGGAATTGTCCTGCTAGTTTTTGTGGGCAGTTTTCCGCATTGTCGGGTAGATGCCAGTGTTGTAGCTGTATTGGAACAGCTTGGCTGGAAGGGCAGCTAGTTCTGGAGCACAAGTCTTCAGCACAACAGCTGGGATATTGTCAGGCCCCATAGCCTTTGCTGTATCCAGTGCGCTCAGTAATTTCTTGATATCACATGGAGTGAATCGAATTGACCAAAGACTGACTTCTGGTGATGGTGGGGACTTCAGGAGGAGGCCGATATGGATCATCCACTCGGCACTTCTGGCTGAAGATGGTTGCAAACGCTTCAGCCTTGTCTTTTGCACTCACGTACTGATTCCACCATCATTGAGGATGGGGATATTCATGGAGCCTCCTCCTCCTGTTAGTTGTTTAATTGTCTGCCACCATTCACGACTGGATGTGGCAGGATTGCAGAGCTTTGATCAGATCCGTTGATTGTGGGATCGCTTAGCTCTTCTACAGCATGCTGCTTCCCCTATTTAGCATGCATGTAGTCCTGTGTTGCAGCTTCCCCAGTTTGGCACCTCATTTTCAGGTACGCCTGGTGCTGCTCCTGGCATGCTCTTCTACACTTCTCATTGAACTAGGGTTGGTCCCTTGGCTTAATGGTAATGATAGAGTGAGGGATATGCCAGGCCATGAGGTTACAGATTGTGGTGGAATATAATTCTGCTGCTGCTGATGGCCCACAGCGCCTGATGGATGCCCAGGTTTGGGCAGCTAGATCTGTTCTGAATCTATCCCATTTAGCATGGTGGAGGGTTTCCTCAGTGTGAAAATCGGACTTTGTCTCCACAAGGACTGTGCGATGGTCACTGCTACCAATACTGTCATTGTCAGATGTATCTGTAACAGGTAGGTTGGTGAGGACGAGGTCAAGTATGTTTTTCCCTCCTGTTGGTTCTCTCACCACCTGCCGCATGCCCAGTCTGGCAGTTATGTACTACAGGACTTGGCCAGCTCAGTCAGTAGTTGTTCTCCTGAGCCACTCTTGCTGATGGACATTAAAGTCCCCCACCCAGAGTACATTCTGTGCCCTTGCTAACCTCAGTGCTTCCTACAAGTGATGTTCAACATGGAGGAGTACTGATTCATCAGCTGATGGAGGGCAATAGGTGGTAATCAGCAGGAGACTTCATGGAGTCCAGATTCAATGTTGAGGTCTCCCAGGGCCACTCCTTCCTGACTGTATATCACTCTGCTGCCACCTCTGGTGGGTCTGTCCTGTCGGTGGGACAGAACATACCCAGGGATGGTGAGAGAGGAATCTGGGACATTGGCTGAAAGTTATTATTCTGTGTGTATGACTATGTCAGGCTGTTGCTTAACTAGTCTGTGGGACAGCTCTCCCAATTTTGGCACAAGTTCCCAGGTGTTAGTGAGGAGGGCTTTGCAGGGTCGACTGGGTTGGGTGTGCTGCTGTCGTGTCCGAAGCTGGTGCCTAGGTTGATGCCGGGCGGTCCGTCCAGTTTTATTCTTCTTATTGCTTTTAATAGCGGTTTGTTACAACTGGCCTAAGAGTTTCATGGGCATTCGCTGGGCAGCAGTTGGGCAAATAGCCCATCTCTCCACCAGCGAATGTCCATTTCCCGGGGACGCGGATGATCTGTTAAGAAGATTCTTGACAGAATGCAAATTCCAGGTTTGCACGCAAGCGTATTGCATGCGGAAACCCAGAACTTGTTGGGCACTTACGGCGGCCCCAAAAAATCCGGGTCATTGGGTTCAGTCTTCCCAATATTTAATTGGAGGAAGTTTCTGCTCATCCAATACTGAATGTCAGACAAGCAGCATGATAAATTAGAGGCAGTCAACAAAACTGTAACAAGCAAAAGCAGATTTTTTGCTAATCTTCTTTTAAATGGGTAAGAATTCTCAAAATGGTGCTAATCGCAAAGGAATAATCCATTAGTGCTTTCCACTGACATTTTACTCATAGCGACCTTTTGCTAAAATTAGCAAATAAATGAATGCTGATCCTAACATTGCTGAAGGTCATTTCTCCTGTCAGATGCTCACAGAAAAATGCAAATTAATTTGCTGACTTATACTTGGATTCAGGAATGAAACAAAAAAAAGCAGATAAAGTGCATTATAGAATGCATGAAGTGCCTTTACCAAATGTGGCCACATTATCCAGTCACTGCTATACATGTCATAATTCATCTCCTTAGCAAATAAATCACTCAGCATTTTTAGCTCAGCTTAATGATTGAGATATAATTACAGTTCTTTTTATGGCAGTTAGTTCAGCAATGAAACTTCATATGTTGAAAAATATATGTTAAAGAGTATTGGGGCAAATTTTCATCTTTATCACCTGGGCTTTAAGCATCAGCAGAGCAGAGCACAGCAAGGAAAATTGGATGCTGAGGATAGCAAACCCGTTACAGAACTCGCCCCAACTTCCTTCTATTAATTCCAATGGAAGAAATATTGAGTGGGTTCCGTCAGGGATATGCAATCCTCCTCACCGAATATTGCTCTCGGGCGATGCTCAACCCCCAGGCGGTAAGGATCACAATCTACTCCTTGATGTTTACTTTTAGAATCATAGAATGGTTACAGCACAAAAGGAGGCCATTTGGCCCATCAAGCCTGTGACGGCTCTCTGCAAGAGCACTTCAGCTCATCCCATTCCCCCGCCCTTTCCCCGTAGCCCTGCAAATTTTCTCCTTCAGGTACTTATCCAATTCCCTTTTGAAAGCCATGATTGAATCTGCTTCCACCACCGGTTCAGGCAGTGCATTCCAGATCCTAACCACTTGCGGTGTAGAAAAGTTTTCCCGAATGTCGCCTTTGGTTTTTCTGCCAATCACCTTAAATCTGTGTCCTCTGGTTCTCGACCCTTCCGCCAATGGGAACAGTTTCTCTCTATCTATATTCTGTCTAAACCCAGCATGATTTTGAACACCTCGATCAAATCTCCTCTCAAACTTCTCTGCTCCGTGGAGAACAACCCCAGCTTCTCCGGTCTATCCACATAACTGAAGTCCCTCATCCCTGGAATCATTCTTGTAAATCTTTTCTGCACCCTCTCTAAGGCCTTCACATCCTTCCTAAAGTGCAGTGCCCAGAATTAGACACAATACTCCAGTTGAGGCCGAACCAGTGTTTTATAAAGGTTCATCATAACTCCCTTGCTTTTGTACTCTATGGGCTCGAATTTCCCAGGGCCGTGGAGGCAGGAATGGAGGTGTGTGGGGTGTTAAAATTGCAAAAATTGGCGGGTGGGCCGAACCCCGCCTCCATCCCGCCTCCACGCAGTTTTCAAGAAATCGTGATTACTGCTCCCGTCTCCGTCCCGCCTTCAAGAGGTGGGATAGGCCGTTAAGGCCCTTAACAAGCACTAAATTGCTTCTATTATCCCATTTTGAAAGGCCTTTGTGATTTTAACCCTTTTCTGACGTGAAGCATGCCTGCTCTGAAACACAATGGTGAAACCTGGTGGGAGCACAATTGGATTGCTGACTATTAGCAGCAACTCCACCATTAAATAGGATATTTGATCAGCCATCATTTGCAGGTGGCAGGATATTGTTGTCTCAGGTCTAGGGGAACTTTTAGAAGGAATAACCACAGCTGTGGAAGTTTGGAGCCCGACACCCATCTCCAGTGTGACCTCCTGGGAAACCCCTCTCGCCACCTTGACTGAGCGCTTCCTCAACTGAGGCATATACCAGAAGCATGGGAGCCATTTATTTCCTTCCCTTCTGAACATCAGATGAGGACGAAGACCAGCTGCGGCACCAGCAGAACCATGAACAACAGCAGCAACAACAGGAGCACCAGGGTCTCCAGAATCGTTGTGGTTTGCTGTGCACTTCAGAACATGGCACAGCGTCATGGCTTGCAGATCCCTGAGGACCAAATAGCTCCTCACATATCCTCCTCAGATGAGGAGGAGGAGGAGGTGGTGGAGGAGGAGGTGGAGGAGAGCGAAAATGAACATCTTGCAGAGGCCCATCAACCAGCGGCAGCAGTACACGAGAACACTGCTGCCCGGGATGCAAGGAACGCACTCGTCTTGGCCAGATTTGCTTAGCCTAGCCAATCAAGCACTTTTGCCTCACAGCTTCTTACCAGAGCTTCGACAATGGCCAAGAACCAATGGATTCCTAACAATTTGACCACCATACTGACAATTGCAAGTAATCCTAAGCCCTCAATGTGAAAGTTCCATTCGCGAAATGACACACGCCACAACTGCAGCAGTAGCCATCAGATTTTTTATTTACAGTAACCATCTGATGGCTTTTTAACATTAAACATCAAATTTCACCCAATTGACTACCCTTGTGACTATTTGTGCAGTATCTTTCTCTTATGCATGCTCCTACGTAGTGCTTCCCCTGTGGCTTCAGCAGATGTGGAGGCCCCTTGCTCAGTTTCTTGCTGCTCCTGTCTCGACACCTTTGGCGGGCGTCCTCTGGGGTTGCGAACCTGTGAGGGCTCGCCAACAGTCTGCTGCTCCTGCGGCTGTGCAGGGGTTGAGACGCCGATCTCAGTTGGGTGTGGACTCTGGTGGGGCTCCGGCCGAGGGCTCTGCAGTGGCATGGAAGTGTGAGCGCTTGGATAGGTGCCCCCACTTCCTTGATGTCTGCCACCAACTTCCCTCTCATAGGTCAGGTCCCCCTCAGCGCTTGCAAGTGGCTTGAGAGCACCTTGTTGTACATCAGGGGGGCCATGGGGACCCGTACCTGCACTGGCAGTCCTACTCAGAAGGACTTCCATGAAGGTCTGGTTTCTCTGTTCAATAGATGACCATCGCTCCTCCAGAGATGTCAGTCTATTCCGAACACTCACCATGTTTTCTGCACTCTGGCGACTTATCACCTCCATGGTGATGCGTTCTTGCGCCAATGACTCCACAAAGGCTCTGCTCATGTTCACTATGGACTCCTCCATTCGCTCCACACTCACAGCGACCCTGGAGACAACACCTGCCAGAGACTCCTGCATCTGTTCCTGGAGTTCCAGCACCGCTGATCTTGTGGATGGGCCCAGAGGCAGAGGGTCGACATGTAGCTGAGCCGAGCTGGGAGAGTCCTGCACCCTCCGTCGAGGACTCTCCACTGCTTTCCCTGCCTCCACCATCTGCTGATGCTCACGTGTGATCTGTGATACACCAGGTGACAACACTACTCTATCTCGTGAAGATCCCACCGAGGTGCGAGTGTCTGCGCTGGTGCTGGGTGCGCTGAATTCTGCTGATGCTGCGCCCTCAGAGGTTGCAGCTTCCTCTGAGGAGTCTGGATGCTCAGGCTTTTCCTCCTGGCTAGGGGGGACAGATGCTTGCGATGGTCCTGTGGGGGAGTAAAGGAAAGAGTCAGAGATGTGATGCCAAGATTACATGTCCATCTGCTAGAGCTTCAGAATCATTATCAGCGACTCATGCAATGTCAATGAGAGAGATGGAAAACTATTCTGTCATCAGTTGGCTGTGATGCACCCGTCTGTCCGTCCCCCACATGCGCATCATCCTCCACTCCCACGATCTCCAGGACCCCCTCCTCCCAGGGGGTGAGCTGGGCTACTGAGGGTGGCCCTCCTCCTGTCCTCGCTCTTTCCCTCTTATTGTGAGCTCTCTTTTCCTGCAATGAGGGAGACAAGTGGAGTTTGAGTGAGAATGAAGGAGTGAGTGTAGAGAATCCATAGCATAGATGCTTAGAAGGAGACAAAGATGGAGTGAGGTTGCAAGACCAAGCGCCCTCCCTGTGTGTTGTAAGTTGTTTTCATAGCATCACAGTGATAGGGAGTGTGAGGGCTGCATAGTCGAATAGTTAGGTGAATGTGACCATAGAGAGAGAGGGAATGGGTAAAGGTGCATGGATGTGAGTGTCAAGTGGGATGTGGAGGAAGAGGTTGTCAAAGCTGAGTGCTGGTGAGGAGAGGCAATGGGGATCAGATTGAGGGTGATGGGAAAGTCATACACACTTTTCCAGTGCGTAGAAGGTCATGAAACCTCTTCCTGCACTGAAGCCAGGTTCTGCAGGTTATCGACAAAGAGTTGACCTCCTGGGCCTCCTGGATCCACACAGCTTTGGTCTGCTGGGGAGGCTTCTTCCTCCCTCTTTATTGGCTCTTGCTCCCTCCACTAAAGCTTGCAGGGCAACGTCATCAAACCTGGGAGCAGACCTCGGTCTCTCGCTGGTCATTCTGCCTCCAGGTCCCTCTAACATGAAAAGCCAAAAGGTTGGCAGTTTGCAGAAGAAGCAAGGCTTGTTGCAGACCTTAAATGCAGCAGCAATGCTGACGTCATTGGAGGGGAGTTTCAGACTGAAAATCTAATTGGGCCCTGGGTTCCCACACGCTGGAACTCAATTGCCCACTTAAGTTAAAATTGCATCATTCTCCCACATAGATTTAGAATCGGGTGGCTAACACGAAAAGCGGATTACACGACCCCAGCCCACCCCAGTGACAAAAATCGAGCCCTATGCCTCTATTTATGAAGCCCAGGATCCTGTATGCTTTACGATAGCAAAATACTTTAAATGCTGGAAATCCGAAATAACAGAAAATGCTGGAAAAACTCAGCAGGCCAGGCAATATCCGTGGAGAGAAATTAGAGTCGAAAAAGGGTTAGGCCCGAAACGTCGACTCTAATTTCTCTCCACGGATGTTGCCTGGCCTGCTGAGTTTTTCCAGCATTTTCTGTTGTTATTCCTGTATGCTTTAACTGCTTTCTCAACCTGCCCTGCCAGTTTCAACAATTTGTGCACATATACCCCCAGGTCTCTCTAATCATGCACCTCCTTTAGAATTGTACCCTTTAGTTTACATTGCTTCTCCTCATTCTTCTTACCGAAATGGTATTATGAAGAATTGCCATTGACTAATTGAGCTGGATTAACATGTGGAGTTGAAACTGAAGCACACCACAGGTTTAATAATCAACCAACCATGGATTAGTCTGTCTGGGATCATTAAGGCAGTAAATAGACAGTCAGTAATTACACAGTTACCTCTTAACTGGTAAAACACCTTTTTTCATTGTTCCCTTTCCTCCTCTTATCTTAAAGAGGTAATTCATGCGGGGATAGAGTTTCACGGACAATCGTAATGCAGTGGCACCATGCCCAAGGAATTATTATTCTTGTTTAGGTTTTTATATTGAATGCATTTTAAAGTCACACATTTTCATTTTGCTAGTGGTTTGTTCACATTGGTGAAAAACATGCTTTTCCTTTTAAAAAAAAAAATTGTTGGCCACAATATTTCTATTGTTGTTAACTAGGCTTCCTGACATTATTGGCTTCAGTAACTATCCCAAGATAGTTCCTCTGATAATACAGTTAGAAGCAACTATTAAAAAAAAATTACAAATGATACAGATAAAACATGATATTAATGTTTTTTCACAACTGAATTTTAAAAGGGGTGCTGATGGCAATACTTCCTCTTGAACTAACAATTCACCATGCATTAAATATTTTGGGTCTGTTAAAATATTACTTACTGCTTACTGTTATTGCCTAAATTTAAAACTCACTTAAATAAACAATTGCTATGTATTTCTGTGGATTAGGTTCAATATTCCTACTTCTAGCCTAAGAAACCTTGGCCTAGAAATTCAGTTGTTTGCGCCAGCCACTAGCGCCTTAGGAGGAGGAGAAATGGGGCGCTAAGCGGCTAGCGCCCGGGCGCGGCGCGATCTGCGCCTCTCGCGAACTTCAGTTAGGATTTAGCGCCGGCGCAAAACTACAGCAGCCGCTCAGCTGCGCGCGCAGATCCTGACGTCATTTCATGGTGCAACGCACTTTGTGCGTCCCGAACCGGAAATTCAGTGGCGCCGGCCTATTGTGCGCCTGGCGCCCGTAGCGACTGGTAGAGGGGAACAGTTTCCAGTCGCTGTGGGGCGCGGGGGGCGCTAATTAAAGGGGACTCCTCCTGCAGTATAAAGAGCAGCCATTTTGCTCCAATCCTTCTTTGTGAGAGACGGATATTTGGAGAGAGACAAAGGGAGAGAGCTTTCTGGTTTGACTCAACACTCGCACAGGTACTTGTGGCTTCAGGCCAGAGCTTTGCACTTGGATTTAACTTTCAGAGCCATAGCATTGATTCGTCACATCTAATGGGGGCTGCAATGGGTGGAGACGTTGCCTTACTGCATTGCATTCAAAGGGCTCAGAGACGCCATGAGAGAGTGCCAGTCATGGCCAGATGGAGAAGGGCCAACAGGCGTCGGCATCGGAGGCCTTACCCACCCAGGGTATACCGCCAGCAGTTCTCATATCTGAACATGTCTGAAGAGCAGTGTGTTCGGAGGCTGCAATTCAGAAGGGAGGTGGTCACTGAGATCTGCCACCTGCTTCGCAGAGATCTGCAGCCACAGCTCAGGAGCAGGATGTCTGTCGGTGGCAGTGAAGCCGACGGTGGCTCTCAACTTCTATGCCACCGGCTCCTTCCAATCCGCTACTGGGGACATTTCCAACATCTCCCAGTTCGCGGTACATTGCTGCATTCTCCAGGTGACCAATGCTCTTTTCAGAAGGAGACGTCAGTTCATCTCCTTCCCCATGACCCTGGACAAGCAGCAAGAGTGTGCAATGGGATTTGTGGCATTAGTGGGCATCCCCATGGTGCAGGGCGCCATTGAATGCACGCATGTGGCTTTGCGGACACCTCTAGAGAATGCCGAGGATTACTGCAACCGGAAGGGCTACCATTCACTCAACGTGCAGTTGGTGTGTAACCACAGGCAGCTCATACTAGCTGTCAATGCCCATTTTCCAGGCAGCAGCCACGATGCCTTCATCCTGCGCCAGACTTCTGTGGCAGACATTTGAGGCCCAGCCTCACCCACGAGGATGGCTTCTCGGGGACAAAGGCTATCCTTTGTGCACCTGGCTGATGACCCCGCTCCATGCGCCCAGCACCCCTGCTGAAGAGTGATACAATGACAGCCATCAAGCAACCAGGAACATCATTGAGCACACAGTCAGCATGCTCAAGCAACGGTTCCGCTGTCTGGACCGTTCCAGAGGAGCCCTACTGCACTCGCCTGAGCGAGTCTCCCATTTCGTTGTCGTGTGCTGGATGCTGCACAACCTGGCTATCCATAGGACTCAGCCACAGGACCACCAGAGGAGGAGGAGGAGGAGGAGGAGGAGGAGCACCAGCACGGGAAGGAGGCACAAAGTGCAAGGGCCGTCCGTCGGCGGCTTATTGCAACTCGGTTCTAGGCCCCCTCTCAGGGAATGGCTTGTGCCAATGAAAGAAGATGAACATAGCCACTCCGCAAGCCCTCAGCCGAACAAGGCAACAAATATTCCAAAAGCAAACATGGTGTGGTAAACCACTGTATTGTATATTGCCACCTCTGGGTGGCGCTGTGTATGGAGGCATGCCTCAGCTGACTCCACCCACCACTGTGTGGGTTTTGTTCAGACTTGTTCAGTCACTCACGAAGAAGCATGGTCTCTTCTTAGCTAATAAAAGCCTTATTCATCTCTTCTTTCGACTCATCATCTCTTCTTCGACTCATCACCTTTTATGAAGTAATTGATAAGCGTATCAATTTTATTAGCTAAAAGTTAAATGGCGACACCTGAGGAGCAACAACAGCAACGGATACAGCAGACATTGCTGAGAGCCCTCAGACCACCACGCCTGGACCTCGACCCTCAAGATGTGGGTGCATCAGCCAAGTTTGAACACTGGCTGAGCTGCTTTGAATCCTTCCTCGCAATCTCACAGGTTACAGAGGAGGATCACAAACTGAAAATTTTGACCGCCCAGGTGAGCCATCAAGTATATATGCTAATCCGGGACTCTAATACGTACGTGGCGGCCCTCGAGCTACTAAAAGGGCAATATACGCGCCCAGTGAACACAATTTACGCCCGACACCTCTTGGGATCCCGCAGGCAGCAACTGGGAGAATCGGTAGGGGCATTTGCACGGGCGCTACTGGCACTCTGCAGAGACTGCGATTGTAAAGCGGTAACGGCTGTGGAGCACGCGCAGGGACTCGCCTGTGATGCCTTCGTCAGGGGCCTCCAGTCAGACCACACCCGGCAGAGACTGCTAGAAAGCAAGGAACCCGACCTGAAGACGGCCATTGCCCTTGCGCTCTCGTTAGAGGAGGCCCACCGAAACCTCGAGGCATACCCCCGTAACGGCGCCGAGACATGGCAATCGAAACCGTGGGACACGGGACCGCCGCCCCCGGCACCAACCGCTGCAGCGACCCAACCGAGACAGCAGCCTCCGGTAAGAACTGCTTCGATGCCCAGTAACCAGGCCCAAAAATGCTATTTCTGTGGCCAGTTAAAACATCCCAGAGCGCACTGCCCAGCTAAGACAGCTACCTGCTCGGGCTGCGGGAAGAAAGGCCATTACGCTAACGCCTGCAAGGGGAAGCCAGCCAGCAGCGCAGCGTGCGGGCCGTGGGAGCAGCCATCTTATCCGCCATTTTGTGTACCCCCGGCCGCATGGCATCCGCCGCCATCGTATCCAACGCACTCAACCGCCATTTCGTCACCGGAACCGACCACCGTCTCGGCGGATGACTATAGTGACTCACTAAGCCACATACTGGCCTCCGTGACGCTGGATCAAGGCCACCCTCACCATCTATCCAGCTCCATGATGGATATCGTGGTAAACGGCCGCGCCACCAGTTGCCTGATCGACAGCGGGAGCACAGAGAGTTTCGTCCACCCCGACACGGTACGTAGCCACTCCCTCACGATTCTGCCAACGCACCATCGCATTTCTATGGCGTCCAAGTCCCAGTCAATGGACATCAGCGGCTACTGTGTGTGACCCTGTCAGTAGGGGGCACTGAATATCAAAAATTTAAACTGCTAGTCCTGCCCCGTCTTTGCGCTGCCGTCCTGCTAGGGTTGGATTTTCAGTGCCACCTTAAGAGTGTCACACTAGCATACGGTGGACCCCTCCCCCCACTCACAGTCTGCAACCAACAACTTTTAAATCGCCCGCTGCAAACCACCTGCAGCCTTTCCACATTAAAAGTCCCCCCCCCTCCCCTGTTCGCTAACCTCACCCGCGACTGTAAACCCATCGCTACCAAAAGCAGGCGGTACAGTGCCGGGGACAGAGCTTTTATCAGCTCTGAGGTGGAGCGGCTCTTGAAGGAGGGCATTATCGAAGGTAGCACTAGCCCCTGGCGAGCCCAGGTTGTAGTCGTTAAAACCACTGCAAAACGCCGCATGGTAATCGACTACAGCCAAACCATAAACCGGTACACCCAGCTGGACGCGTACCCCCTCCCTCGCATATCTGATATGGTCAATCAGATTGCGCAATACAAAGTATTCTCCACCATCGACCTTAAGTCAGCGTACCACCAGCTGCCCATCCGCCATGAGGACCGCCAGTATACTGCCTTCGAGGCAAACGGCCGCCTCTACCACTTCCTTAGGGTCCCCTTCGGCGTCACCAACGGGGTTTCGGTCTTCCAAAGGGAGATGGACCGAATGGTTGACCAGAACGCGCTGCGGGCAACCTTCCCCTATTTGGATAACGTCACCATCTGCGGCCACGACCAGCAGGACCACGACGTTAATCTAGCAAATTTCCTCCGTACGGCCCAACGGCTGAACCTAACGTACAATAAGGAAAAATGTATGTTTCACACCAAGCGCCTGGCCATCCTCGGCTGCGTGGTGGAGAACGGAGTCATCGGGCCCGACCCCGACAGAATGCGCCCCCTAATGGAGCTACCCCTTCCCCACTGCCAAAAAGCACTGAAGAGATGCCTGGGGTTTTTCTCCTACTACGCCCAGTGGGTGCCCCTCTATGCAGACAAAGCCAGGCCCCTCATCAAAGCCACCTCCTTCCCCCTGACACCAGAGGCGTGTGCAGCCTTCACTCTTATCAAGAACGATATCGCGAAGGCCGCAATGCACGCGGTGGATGAGTCCATCCCCTTCCAAGTGGAGAGCGATGCCTCCGACTTCGCCCTAGCCGCGACCCTTAACCAGGCGGGCAGACCCGTGGCCTTTTTCTCAAGGACCCTCCAGGGCCCCGAGACGAGACACTCCTCCGTCGAAAAGGAGGCCCAGGCTATTGTAGAAGCGGTGCGTCACTGGAGGCATTACCTGGCCGGGAAACGATTTACCCTGCTCACTGACCAGCGTTCAGTAGCTTTTATGTTTAATAATAAGCAGAGGGGTAAAATCAAGAACGACAAGATCTTGAGGTGGAGAATCGAACTCTCCACCTACAATTATGATATCTTGTATCGGCCAGGGAAACTCAATGAGCCCCCAGATGCCCTATCACGTGGTACATGCGCCAACGCGCAGAGTGATAGGCTGCAGTCCCTCCACAATGACCTCTGCCACCCGGGGGTCACCAGGTTTTTCCATTTTATCAAATCCCGTAACCTGCCCTACTCCATCGAGGAGGTCAGGACCATGACCAAGAGCTGCCAAATCTGCGCCGAGTGCAAACCGCACTTCTATAGGCCGGACAGAGCAAGCCTGATCAAGGCCACCCGCCCCTTCGAACGCCTGAGCGTCGATTTTAAAGGGCCCCTCCCCTCCGCTGACCGCAATGTGTACTTCCTCAACATAGTTGATGAGTACTCCCGTTTCCCCTTTGCCATCCCTTGCCCAGACATGACCAGTACCACGGTCATCAAGTGTCTGAATGACATCTTCGCTCTGTTCGGGTTCCCCAGCTATATACATAGCGACAGGGGCTCATCGTTCATGAGCGACGAACTTCAGCAGTACCTGCTAACAAGAGGTATCGCCACGAGCAGGACCACCAGTTACAACCCCCGGGGGAACGGCCAGGTGGAAAGGGAGAACGCGACGGTTTGGAAGGCAGTCCTCTTAGCACTAAAATCTAAGGGCCTTCCGACCTCCCGCTGGCAGGAGGTCCTCCCTGCAGCGCTTCACTCCATTCGGTCACTGCTTTGTACTGCCACTAATGCGACCCCTCATGAGAAAATGTTCGTTTTCCCCCGGAAGTCTACATCGGGAACCTCGCTACCGGCATGGTTGACTTCTCCTGGGCCCGTCCTACTGCGGAGGCACGTGAGGACGCATAAAACGGACCCCCTGGTCGAGCGGGTGCACCTCCTACACGCCAACCCCCAGTATGCCTGGGTGACATACCCAGACGGGCGGGAGGACACGGTCTCCATACGAGATCTCGCACCCTCGGGTACCCCTGAATTACCACCGTTATCCCCCTTACCACCGTTATCCCCCTTACCACTGTTATCCCCCACCACCCCTCCCAACCCAACCCCTGCAGACGGCATGCCAAAGCCCCAGGAATCTTCGCCAACCACCCAGACACCAGACCCGACGTCGGATGCTGCAACACCACCGCTGCCACCACGACGATCAGGACGTCAGACAAGGCCTCCTGATAGACTTAACTTGTAGTACCCTTCACCCCGCCGGACTTCACATTAAACAAGGGGTGAATGTGGTAAACCACTGTATTGTATATTGCCACCTCTGGGTGGTGCTGTGTATGGAGGCATGCCTCAGCTGACTCCACCCACCACTGTGTGGGTTTCGTTCAGACTTGTTCAGTCACTCACGAAGAAGCATGGTCTCTTCTTAGCTAATAAAAGCCTTATTCATCTCTTCTTTCGACTCATCATCTCTTCTTCGACTCATCACCTTTTATGAAGTAATTGATAAGCGTATCACATGGACAGTGTGATTAAAGAAATTTTTTAACTGTGATAACTGTGCCCTTCCTGCATGACAAACTAATTCAGAGAAACCCCCCCAAAAAAACAAACACACCAGTCTCGGCCTTCATATATAAAAGAACACATTTGGCCACACCTTCTACTTTTTCCCCTGCGAGGGTGATCCGTCTCGCTTCTGCGACTGGCCCCTTCCCGCCCTGCAGCTCCTCCTCAATGGGACCCCAGTGGCTGCAGCAAGGCTGGGGGAAGGCTGCTGCGGGTCAGATGGTGAGACGGCAGATGTCCTTGGGGGTTGGCCTGGACCAGCTCTGGGCCTGGAGGGGCCGGCTGCTGACTGCTCCAACTCTGCTTGAGCGGCAGCAGTCTGTCCTACGGGTGGTGGCAGCTGCAGTGGAGGAGTGACAGTGTTGGCTGCAGGAATGCTGCCATCCTGACAGAGCACAGGCACTCCCTGGTCGGCTGATATACTGCCACTCGCACGGGCCAGCACTGCAGCATGAGCAGCAATCTGCTGAAGCACAGACTGCTGGGCTGCTGCGGCGCGGCGAGTGCCCCGGCGATGCCTGACCGATCCAGCGAGGGTGGCAGCAGTTAATGCCCGTGTGGCCCTGGTGTGTGTCTGCATGACACCAGCCAGTGAATGCACGGCATGACTGAGCACTTGGCTGGAAGCCGCCTGTGCTGCCGCGAAGTCCTGCAGACTCCTGGCCTGTGCTGCACTGAATTCTTGCAGACTCCTGGCCTGTGCTGCCCCGAATTCCTGTACACTCCTTGCCAGTGACTCTATGGAGTCAGGCATCCTTGCCACTGCAGCCATGAGCTCAGTGTGCCTGCGCTCAGCCTGGGCACCCATTTCAACAAGAAGCCGCACCTCCTCTGCGCTCACCGTAGCAGGACTGGAGGCCGCACTCACCCTCCGGGGAGAAGGCCGCCGAGCTTCCCCACCCCTCCCACGTTGCTGCAGCCTGCTGGGCCCCGGAGCTTCACTCTCCTCCAACCCTTCCCCCCTGCTCCCCTCTAGGGAAGACGTGTCCCCATCATGGCCATGGGCTGCCTCGGCTGAGGGTGTCCCTGATGGGCTGGCTTCCTCTTCCTCCTCCTCGATTTCTGACTCTGAGACAGTGCCAGCTTGAGGGGTCGCCTCCTCAGCTGGCGATTCACCATCTGAAAGCAGGGAGGCACAAGAGTTGCTTTAGAGTGAGGACAGGGCGGCAGCGAGGGAGGCATGAGTGCTGCTATGCACTGCATTGGTTCGATAGTGGCAAAGGATGCAAGTGGAAAGAGAGAGGTCAAAAACCTTACCATTGGTGCCCAGAACAGGGTCGGCATCTCCAGTGGCAACGGGGCCAATCAGCCAGCCTGCCATGATCCGCTCCACTCACAGCTCCAGGTCGCTGAGCTGTTTCAGTTGAGGACGGCCTCCCCCGGTCTGTCGCTGCTGTCCTCGGTTATGCGCCAGCTTGCCCTGCAAGAGAAAGGACGGCCTCTAATTACATTGCGAAGCTCTGATCTTGCCTGCACTGCCTCCCATGGTGGAATAGCCCTGACAGTGTGAAGCACTCATCTTGCCTGCACTGCCTCCCATGGTGGAATAGCCCTGACAGTGTGAAGCCCTGATCTTGCCTGCACTGCCTCCCATGGTGGAATAGCCCTGACAGTGTGAAGCCCTCATCTTGCCTGCACTGCCTCCCATGGTGGAATAGCCCTGACAGTGTGTAAAGTCCTGATTGTGCAAGTGCTTTTCATGACAGTCCCATAGCTGCTGGATGAGGGCTGGGCATTAGGGCTTTCAGGTCCCTTTGGCCATAAAGTGAGGTGCACATGCAGGAATGAGGAGGACACTGGAAAGGGTACTCACCCTGACAACCCGAGTGAGGTCGTTGAACTTTTTTCGGCATTGGACAGGAGTCCTGCCAACCACGCTGTTGGAGGTGACCCTGTTTGCCACCTCCCTCCAGGCTTTCCGATAATCACTGGGCAGTGGCCTCCTGCCACCCTCAGGGAAGAGGACATGGTGCCTGCGCTCCACTGCGCCAACCAGCACCCTCAGGTCACCCTCGCCGAAGCGCTGCGCTCTCTCCCTGGCCTTCTCCATTGTCCTGGGCGTTGAATAGTTCAAGCAGCAGTGGGTAGGCCTTGCTTCAGGGCTGCAGTGTGCAGGGCGTGGCAACCAAACAATTCCACCCTCCCCCTTTAAGAGCTGACCGGCGCCGGACTGTCTGCCTTCAATCAGCAACTCGCCGCACCTGCGCTGCACCTGCCCTCGGTGTTAGCGTCCCGGATCGCCGGCTTAGCGCCTAATGATAGTCGTGTATCGCATGCTTTAGCGCAGCAGCAACCTCTTGGGGCAGTGCAACTGAATATCGGCGAAGGTGGCGCTAAGTTGCACCGGGCGCTAAATTTAGCGAACGCCCGGCTGTAGTGCCCCAAACGTGGCTATACTGAATTTCTAGGCCCTTATCTGAGTCAATGTAGATGTCTGGAAAGACGGCCTAGTTCTGAGAGAGCCAGTTGTTCTCCAGACATTATCATTCATGCTGCACGCACAAAGTTCAGTTCTATTTCCGTGTATAATACTTCAGTGTTTAGATATCTCATCAGGTGATGTGGGATAAACAGTCATTTTCTGTTCTGCTAACACTTAGGCCTAGAAATTCGGTTGGCTTTGCGCCCAGTTTTCGCCCAAAGAGGGCTTTTGCGCCACTTGCTAAACTTCCCCCGATATTCAGCGGTGCGGTAATGGCGGCGTTAGCCAGTAGCGCTGCGCCGCCACCGATGACGTCATCGGTGTGCGCAGTGCCCCGCTACCGCCCCGCTACCGGCCCGACCGTCATATTGAGTTGCGGCCGCCTCTTCCGCGGCGGCCGCAAACAGCGACCAGAAAACGGGGCCTACCTGATGCGGTAGTGGGGCGAGTTAAGGCGGATGTGCGGCCGGCCGCTTTTTCGGCGGCCGCCTGCCCGCACCTCCTTCCCCGGCCTCCTGCACCCCACCCCCGCGGAATTGCCGGCTGTTTTCCGGGAGCCCGGCACTTCTCTGTGGTGCCGGGCTCATTTGCCGGCACTAGCGAGCGGCGATCGCGCTGTTGCAGGCACCTCCCCCTTAAGAGAGGGAGGAAGGCCTGCAGTACCGCAGCCTGCCGCTCCGCAGCGGGTGGCGCTGCGGCACTTAGCGCGCCGATATTCAGTTTCAGCGCCCCAAGCGGGGGTGCCGAAACCCTTGATTTGCGGCCGGCTTCGACTTGGGGCGCTGAAACTGAATATCCGGCGGGCGCAAGTGGCTCCGCGCGCAGCGGTAATTTCTGGGCGCAAGCGAGCTGGCTGCCCCAAAGTCAATTTCTAGCCCTTAGAGTCTTTAGCAGTAGATATTTTGGGTATAATTTTACCCCCCAAAAACGGGTGAGGTGGAGTCGGGCGAGATGTAAAAATTTTAAAAATCTCAAACCCAACCCCAACCCGCCCACTTCTGAATTTACCGAAGGCGGGATGGGGGCGGACAGCCAATCCGCTCCCAGGAGGTGGGTTGGACATTTAATTATTATAGTGAGGCTGGCAGCCTCTGATTTAACCTGCTTTACAGGTTTAACCCTGGCTCAAGGGAGGCGAGGACAGGTTTGTGGAAAAGCTAATTGCCCTTACAGCACTACTTGTGTGCCAGGACGACCAGTGCTTCCTCCCAGCCCACCAAGCTTACCTGCTTCCCTGCCATCGGACCCCCCCATCCAAAGGCCACCCGAATATCGGGATCCCCGCCAAGCTCCCACTATCGCAGCAGCAGGCTCCCTCCCTGTTCCTGCGGCTTCCTCCAGAGTATTCCCTGTCTGACAGGGAGTCAAGCCTATCAATCAGGCTGGCTTCCAGGCAGGGATCCTGTTTAAAAAAAAGATGCACAATGTGGAGTTAAACCTCCACAGTTGCGGGAAAACCCGGATTGATTAAAACTCCTCCCTCTCGCCTACTCGACCCACCCCAGTAAATATCGGAGCCTTTGGTTCCCAACTTTTACTGGAATTTAAGCTTGCTTGTTTAGTTGGATGACGTACACCAGTTCTCTACTGGGTTGACAGTCGGAGTTATTGTGTGGCAGTAGATTGATCTAGCTCCATCTCAAGAGGGAGGAAAAGTTAACAGGACAAGTTTTTTCCTGCTCCACATAAATGAGCTCTTGCTGGCTTACCATGTAGAAGCCTATACCCCATGACATTTTCATCCTTCTGTTGACAAGAGAAAGGATGACACTGGGAAGCAGCAGTGAGGAGGGGTTGGTTATTGTAATGTCCGTGTGTAATTGAGACACGGACTGCAGAAGTTGGTTATAACAGGTGTTTACTGAAAGGAGACAAAACTGGAACTACTATACAAAGTTAATACACAGGCTTATATACAGGGGTGGTCACTACTGGTACTGCAGTATACAGGGGCTGCAGAATATAGTTCCTTCTTCAAGGTACATACACTACAATTCCTCCCCTTTTAGCTAAACAGTACATAACATTCGATTAATAATTAAATAACATATTTACAATTACAGTTGTTGCTATATACATTAGCTGAAGTTAATCAATTATAAATTCAGTCTTTGAGGAGGCTTCCTGATTCTGTCCGGATAACGCCTCTTTGGGGTATCAGGTTCTTCTGGCAAAGTTGATTCGGGATCAACGTCGTTGTTTGGTTCGTCTGCTTCCAATATCACCGATTCTGAGGTAGATGCAATTGGTACTTCTGTTTCATCACCAGGTGTATAGGATCGTGGTGCAGATTTGACGTTTTCCAGTGACTCTAGAATCTGGTCAGCATGGCGTCTTACAATGCTCTCTCCAACGTCCACGGTATACATTAGAGGTCCTTGCCGTGTGCAGATTGTTCCTGGCTGCCATTTCTCTGTGCGGTAGTCCCGGGCCAAAACTGGTTGACCTATCTTGAAACTCCTGGTTGGCCTTTCATTCATATTCTGAAACTGCCTGTTCTCCACATCTCTTCTGATGTTTGGCTTAACCAAATCCAAGCGGCATCTTAGCCTTCGATTGAAGAACATCATGGCTGGAGTTTGGTTGGTAACCGCATGTGTCGCATTCCGGTAGGCAAACAAGAAGTTATCCACCTTGTGTTGTAGGGGTATGTCTTCATTACACATTGCCTTGATAGCCTTCTTGAATGTTTGAATGAACCTCTCAGCCAATCCATTGGTGGCTGGATGATATGGGGCGGATGTGTAATGCTTAACACCATTGTTCTTTAAGAACCTCCGGAACTCTTCAGACACAAACTGTGGTCCATTGTCGGAGCAAATCTGTTCAGGCAGCCCATTTCTGGCGAATATGGTTCATAAGACTGTGATAGTTTTTTCTGTGGTGGTTGAGGACATTTTTATTACCTCTGGCCACTTTGAATGTGCATCCACCGCAATTAAAAACATCGAGTCCATAAATGGACCAGCAAAATCAATGTGTACCCTTTGCCATGGAGATGAGGGCCACTCCCATGGATGTAGAGGGGCTTGTGGTGGGGCGTTTTGGACCTTCTGGCATCCTGTACAGCTCTTGGTCATCTCTTCGATTTCTCTATCGATTCCCAGCCACCACACAAACGCTCTGGCTAAGTTCTTCATTTTTACCCCTCCCAGATGACCCTCATGAAGCTCATTGAGCACTCTATCCTTCAATTTGGGTGGAATTACTACTCTGGATCCACACATCAAGGTTCCTCGGCACACTGACAGCTGTTCTCTTCTCAGCGAGAATGCTGGCAACAGTGGTTTGCCATGTGCTGGCCATCCCTTCACCATTAAATCATAGACCCTGGAGAGTGTTGGGTCATTTCGTGTTTCCTTTTCTATGTTTGCATTCGTCACAGGTAGACATTCGACTGTGGTCGAGTGGAATATCTCCACAGGATCCACTGCAGGTGCTTCTTCCACCGTCGGCAACGGTAGGCACGACAATCCATCAGCATTCCCATGCTGTTTAGTTCCTTTGTACTCGATGTCATATTGGTGTGCCCCTAGGAAAAGGGACCACCTCTGTAGCCGTTGTGCTGTCATTATCGGGACACCCTTCTTAGGGTTGAAAATGGAGACAAGAGGTTGATGATCAGTTAGTAGAGTAAATTTCTGTCCGTGCAGGTAGTGATTGAACTTCTTCACCCCCCACACCAGGCTGAGGGCCTCTCTGTCAATCTGGGTATAGTTACACTCGGCTGCAGTTAACGAGCGTGACGCAAAAGCTATCAGCCTCTCTGAACCATCAAGGGATTTATGTGACAATACCGCTCCAACGCCGTAGGGAGACGCATCACACGCCAGTCTTATCGGTAGTGATTGGTTGTAGTGAGCCAATACTTCTCTTGAAGTGATCAGGCCTTTACACTTCTGAAAGGCCCGCTTACATTCATCACTCCATTTCCATGCTACTCCAATTTGTAGCAGGGCATTCAGTGGGTGCAGAATTGTGGACAAATTCGGCAAAAACTTATGGTAGTTGTTAAGTCTGTGTGTTATAGTGAGAATTACTACACAGACCACAAGAGTAAATTCAAACAGGTCTTTACTGGTTGGAGGTCGGACTATACTGAATACAATATTATTACACTGTGCTTATATACCGGTGTGGCCACCACCGGTATTACGTATACAGCAGCCAAAGAAAGTAGTACCTTTCTTAAGGTGGACCAGGCTTAGGTTCTCTTAAGGTGGAACAGGTTACATACACCACAATCCTCCCTTTTTAGCTTAACAGTCATATCCCCAAATAAACATAACATATATACATATATAACTTCAGGTATAACAGTTCAAAGGTTCAGTCTCTCAGGAGGCTTTCTGATTCGGCTTGGATAACGCCTTTCAGTGGTCTCTGATTCTTGTTGTTGAGGTGCCTCCTCTAGTTGGTTGCCAATGCATTGGGTGTCATCATCATCAAATACATTCTCGGCCGAGGTAGATGCTTCAGGTTCATGAACGTCTTCCACAGCTGTCTCTGTCACAACCATGGGTTCGACCCTTGCTCTCGACTCTACCAGTTGATCCGCATGACGCCTTATCACGTTATGACCAATATCTACGGTGTACATCAGAGGTCCTTGTCTGGCCCGGATTGTTCCGGACTGCCATTTGTCGTTTCCATAGCCCCTTGCCATCACTGGTTGTCCTACGTCGAAAGTTCGAGTGGTCTTGCTGTTAATATGCCGAAACTGTTTGTTTTCCACTTCCCTCTGCACAATTGGTCTTAACAAGTCCAACTTGGACCGCAACCTCCTGTTATAAAACATCATAGCAGGACTTTGGTTAGTCACGGCATGATCGGCGTTTCTATATGACATCAGGAACTTATCGACCTTGTGTTGCAGCGGAATCTGATCATCATTCATGGCCTTAATAGCCTTTTTGACTGTCTGGACAAATCTTTCAGCCAACCCGTTTGTCGCCGGATGATATGGGGCAGAGGTATAATGTATAACTCCATTCTTCTTTAAGAATTGTTGGAATTCTTCCGATACAAACTGTGGTCCGTTGTCCAAAAAGATCTGTACTGGCAATCCGTTCCTTGCGAATATTGTTCTTAACACCGCAATTGTCTTTTCTGAAGTAGTGGTATTCATCTTGATGACTTCTGGCCATTTGGAATGTGCGTCCACCGCGATTAGGAACATGGAGTCCATGAATGGACCAGCAAAGTCAATGTGTACGCGTTGCCATGGGGCTGAAGGCCATTCCCATGGGTGTAGCGGTGCGATCGGAGGTGCATTTTGCACTTTTTGACACCCAGCGCAGCTTTTCGTTAACTCCTCAATCTGTTGGTCAATACCCGGCCACCATACGTAAGCCCTAGCAAGACTTTTCATTTTAACTCCCCCCAGATGACCTTCATGTAGTTCTTTTAAAACTCTTTCCCTTAACTCGGGAGGAATAATCACTCTTGTCCCGTACATCAAAGTACCCTGGCAGACGGACAGCTGGTCTCGCCTTGCCGAGAATGCCGGTAACAGAGGATCACCCCGTGTTGGCCATCCTTTCACTGTTACCTCGTAGACTCTGGACAGCGTCGGGTCGTTCCTGGTTTCTCTTTCAATACTTGCGTTGGTGACAGGTAAACACTCGATAATGGTCGAATGAAATAACTCAACAGGGTCAACTTCCATCGTGTCTTCATCTTCAGGTAGTGGCAGGCGCGACAGGCCATCAGCATTGCCATGCTGTTTCGTACCTTTGAATTCTATCTGATATTGATGTGCCCCTAAGAAAAGAGACCATCTCTGGAGACGCTGTGCTGTCATCACCGAAACACCCTTCTTAGGGTTAAAAATGGACACCAACGGTTGATGGTCTGTCAGAAGTGTGAATTTTTGGCCCTGTAGGTAATGATTAAACTTCTTCACTCCCCATACAAGGCTAAGGGCCTCCCTATCGATCTGCGCATAGTTGCGCTCAGCGGAGGTCAATGATCTGGATGCAAACGCGACTGGCCTTTCCGTGCCATTTGGCAATTTATGTGAGAGTACTGCCCCAATACCATATGGAGAAGCATCACAAACCAACCGAATAGGCAGTGTCGGATTGAAGTGAGCCAACACTTCCTCTGAGGTGATCAATTCTTTGCTTTTGCGAAATGCCTTCTTACAGTTTTCGCCCCAGTCCCATGGTACCCCTTTCTGTAAAAGAGCGTTCAACGGATGCAGCACCGTGGATAGATTTTGCAGAAATTTATGGTAGTAGTTAATTAATCCTAGAAACGACCTCAACTGAGAGACATTCTCCGGAGCGGGAGCTTTTACAACTGCCGCTATCTTGTCAGGAGACTTATGAAGCCCCTCCCGGTCAATGACATGACCACAGTATGAGATCCGCTTCTGGAAGAACTCACATTTCTGCCGATTTACCCTAAGTCCATACTCTTTCAGTCTGTTGAGCACCAGTTCCAAGTTAGCGAGATGCTGTTCATCACCATCACCTGTGATCAGAATGTCGTCCAGGTAACATTGTGTGCCTGGAATTCCCTGTAATACCTGCTACATGGCCCTCTGCCAAATTGCTGGAGCCGATGCCACACCAAAAACCAGCCTATTGTACCGGTACAACCCTCGATGCGTGTTGATCGTGAGGTATTGGCGTGACTCTTCTTCAACCTCCATCTGCAAGTACGCCTGCACCAGGTCTATCTTGGTGAAGTGTTTCCCGCCAGACAGTGAAGCGAAAATATCCTCAATCCATGGAAGCGGATACTGCACCGTGTGAAGCACCGGATTAACGGTGATCTTGAAATCTCCACAGATGCGAACCTTCCCTGGATCTCCTGGCTTATTGTTCGCAGGACGTTTCATAACGGGAGCAATGGGCGTAGCCCACTCACTCCAATCTACTTTAGACAGTACCCTTGAACGTTCTAGTGCTTCCAGCTCCGCTTCAACCGCAGGTCGTATTGCATAGGGTACTGGTCTGGCTTTAAAAAATTTTGGTTGTGCATGTTCATCAATCTTGATGTTTGCCGTAATTCCTCTCAGTGTTCCCAGTCCCGGCTGGAACACCTCTTTAGCCTCATCCAATATTCTGGACAATCGTTTAGGTTTGACAGCTGTTTCCCCGGAATCTACCGTTAGTGCTTTCAAGGAGTGCCAGTCCATATTCATTTTCCTAATCCACTCCCGTCCTAGTAGTGGTGGACCTCCTTCAGGTAGCACATATAAGTCCATTACTTGGCTTCCTTCGCCCTTGTGGACCATTTCTACCTCTATTTTTCCGATGGGGTACACTCTTTGCCCCGTGTACGTTTTCAATATAATCTCCGTATCCTGTAAGGGAATATGTTGGAATAACCTTCTGTAATCTTTCTTATTCATGACCGTCAATGCCGATCCAGTGTCCAATTCCATTTTTACTTGGACTCCTGCTATCTTAAGAGTGACCCAAATTGTCTGGAGGTCTGTATCCTTACCAACGTTGTGTATTCTTAAGCTATCCAGTTCATTACTGCTAGCATCTGAATCTGACTTCTGTTCAGTCAAACTGTTCTTTGTCACCTTGTGTACCTTTGCATATTTTCCTTGTGGTGACTTTTTATTGCTGGTCTTCTTTCCTGACCGGCATACTTTAGCTATGTGGCCAAACCTGCCACACGTTCTGCATTCTTGGTTTTTAAACCAACACTGGTTCTGATCGTGCGTTGTCTTTCCACAACGATAACATTTGACAGAACTCAAACCCAATTTGTTTGTACCGAGTTCCGGTGGCCGTAGCTGCATTACTGCCGTGCTTCTCGCTGCGGCCTCGTGTGCTGCTGCCATAGTGACCGCCTTCTCGAGAGACAGCTCATTCTCCTCGAGCAGTTGCCTTTGTGTATCCTGTTTAAATAAACCACACACAAATCTATCTCGAAGTGCCTCTGTCAGTCCCGTTCCAAACTGACAATATTTTGCTAGCTTACGTAATTCCATCAAATATTCAGCATTGCTTTCATTTTGCCGCTGTCTTCTATCGTAAAATTTAAATCGTTCCGCTAGCATCAGCGGCGTGGGGCTAAGATGATTTTTTAGGACAGTAACAATCTGTTCGAACGTCTTATCCGCCGGTTCATCTGGTGTTAACAGGTGTTTCAATTGCCCATATGTCTTCGTACCCATTAAGTTTAGTAATGTTAGTGCTTTATCTGTCTCAGGAATTTTATTTGCCTTACAATAGTTTTGTATGCGTTCTACATACATAGCCCAGTCTTCTATATCACTGTCGAAGGCATTAATGTTCCCATGTTTAGGCATCGTAGCAATCTATCGTACTTTTAATGTTATCTAAGATGGCGGCTTCCCGCTCTCGCCGTCGTCCTCCGCCCACAAAATGGCGGTTTTCCCGCGCTTGGCGGTCTTCACCCGTCCCCCGACGCTGTCTCCGCTTCACCGCGGCTCTCGCGCCTTCAGTTTCCCCAGACGCTGCGCCTTCAGCCCGAATGCGGCTCTTATCTCCGGCCGCGATCGATGTCCTGCGCTGCGCCTCTCGTTCGAAAGCGGCCCGGCCCTTATCTCTGGTCGCGATCGACCTCACCGCCCTTATTCCTCCATCTTCCCAGCCCCGTCTGTACAGCCAACGCGGTTGACTTTCTGTCGCGTCGCTGCCCGGCTTACGCACTACGAGGTAGTAGAAGAAGCTGACAGTCACTGATGGAGGCTTCGAGGTCAGGATGTCTTCTGCACTCCGGTTGCTCGATGCCTGCCGCTCGACGTGTCTTCCCGTAGGTGATGAGGGTGGAAACCTCTCTTCGACGTCCTGTCTGTGGACGAAGTCGCCGTGGAAATTACTGCAGCAGGGTAAGAATCGGACTCGTCGCCACTGTTAAGTCTGTGTGTTATAGTGAGAATTACTACACAGACCACAAGAGTAAATTCAAACAGGTCTTTACTGGTTGGAGGTCGGACTATACTGAATACAATATTATTACACTGTGCTTATATACCGGTGTGGTCACCACCGGTATTACGTATACAGCAGCCAAAGAAAGTAGTACCTTTCTTAAGGTGGACCAGGCTTAAGTTCTCTTAAGGTGGAACAGGTTACATACACCACAGTAGTAATTCACCAATCCGAGGAATGACCTCAGTTGCGACACATTTTCAGGCGCTGGAGCCTTAACTACCGCTTCAATTTTGTCAGGGGACTTATGTAACCCCTCTTCATCAATCACGTGGCCACAATACGATATTTGTTTCTTAAAAATCTCGCACTTGGGGCGATTGGCTCGTAGCCCATGTTCTCTTAGTCTAGTGAGCACCTGCTATAGGTTGGCAAGGTGTTCACTTTCATTTTCACCTGTCACTAGGATGTTGTCCAAGTAACACTGAGTCCCCGGAATCCCTTGCAGGACCTGTTCCATCACTCTTTGCCATATAGCCGGAGCTGATGCTACTCCGAATACCAGTCGATTATATTGGTAAAGACCTTTGTGAGTGTTTATCGTGAGATATTTCCTAGAGGATTCTTCAACCTCCATCTGCAAATATGCTTGCGCTAGGTCAATTTTTGTAAAACGTTTCCCTCCAGATAGTGAGGCGAAATATCTTCTATCCTTGGAAGAGGATACTGTACTGTGTGAAGGACTGGGTTCACAGTCACCTTGAAGTCCCCACAGATGCGAACCTTCCTTGGCTCCTCAGACTTATTGTTTAACATTTTCTGCATGACAGGAATGATGGGTGTCGCCCACTCGCTCCAGTCTACCTTAGATAACACGCCTGCATTCTCCAGATTCTCCAGCTCTGCCTCGACGGCTGGGCGAATTGCATACGGTACCGGTCTTGCTTTGAAAAACTTGGGAATTGCATTCTCTTCTATTTTTATCGAGGCGGTTACGCCTTTAAGGGTTCCCAGTCCTTGTTGAAATACCTCTTTAGCATTAGCTAAGATTTTTGACAATCGTCCAGGTGTGACGTCGTCATCCTTTTTACCAGCCACCGTCAGTGCCTGAATGGAGTGCCAGTCTAAACTTATCTTTCTGATCCATTCATGTCCCAATAACGGTGGTCCACCATCTTGCAGTATGTACAGATACAATTTCTGTATTTCCTTGCCGTTGTATTCGATACTCGACAGGCACCCTTATTTTCACTCTGGGGTATACTTTCTGCCCCGTATATGTCTTCAAGACAATGGATGTGTCTTTCAAGGGTATGTGTGAGAATAGCCGCTCGTAGTCTCGTCGATTCATGATGGTCAGGGCTGATCCTGTATCCAATTCCATTTTGACTTGGGACCCTGCTATCGTGAGGGTGACCCAAATGGTTTGGTGATCCTCTTTTGCGATTATGTTGTGAAGTTTGAGACAGCTTAGTCTCTTGTTCCCAGATTCACTATCGCTCTTCTGGTCTTCGGAACTACTGTCCGTCATCTTTTGTACTTTCCTCTACTTTCCCTTAGTAGTCTTTTTGTTGTCGTTAGTCTTCTTCCCGGACCTGCAAACTCGTGCAATGTGTCCCATCTTTCCGCATTGCCTGCATGTTTTGTCCTTGAACCAGCAGTACTTCTGGTCATGGGTTGTTCTGCCGTAGCGATAACATTTTTCAAATCCCCGTGTCATTTCATGTGTGCTGTATTCCTGTGGCTTTTGCTGTATTTCCGCAGCTCCCCTTGCTGCTGCTTCATACGATACTGCCACGCTGAAAGCCTTATCTAGCGTCAGCTCTTTCTCCGAGAGTAACCTCTTCTGGGTTCCTTCACTCAGGAGTCCACAGACAAATTTGTCCCGTAGGGTATTTGCCAGTCCTGCTCCAAACTGGCAGTGCTTTGATAGCTTGCGTAGTTCCGTAAGGTAATCAGCATTGCTCTCATCTTTATGCTGATTTCTCTTGTGGAATTTAAATCTTTCTGCTATCAGCAGCGGTGTAGGATTTAGGTGTTCCTGTAGGATATCAACAATTTCGTTAAAACTCTTCCCCATCGGTTTGACTGGAGTGATCAGGTTCCGCAATAGGCCGTACATTCTTGCGCCCATTAAGTTTAGTAGTACCGATGCCTTTTTCTCATCGACTACTTCATTTGCCTTGCAATATACTTCGACTCTTTCCACATATGTGGTCCAGTCTTCTGTTTCATTATCGAAGGCAGTGATATTGCCAGTCTTCGGCATCTTGGAGATCTAAGATGGCGCCTCCCGCGCTTTGCCTTCTTCCCTGATTGAACAAAATGGCACCTCCCATGCTTTGCCTTCTTCCCCGATTGAACAAAATGGCGCCTCCCGCGCTTTGCCTTCTTCCCCACTGGATTAAGATGGCGCCTCCCGCGCTTTCTGTCTTTTCCGCTGCTGCCAGCACTGTTGCTGGCGTTTTTATGCCTTGATGGCGACGCCCTATGGTCTTCGCACGCTTCCCCCCGCGCTGCTGCCAATGTCGCTCTCCGCGGTCCCCGTGGCAAACTGCAGCTCCTCGCGGCTTTCTGCGCTTCTAACGTCTTTTTCCTTTATTTTAATTACTGTTCCCGTCGTCAGAGCAGACCCTATGGGACACTTTCCTCCCTCTTCTCGGGTCTGTATGCTGCCCGGCTTCGTAGCACCGGCCGCGCCCTGTGTGCTCCACCCTCTCTCTCTCTCTCCTCTTTCCCGACAACGCTGCTCGGCCCCGTTGAAAAGCCACCCGATCGAGCTCTAGCCCACCGCAGCCCAGGAAGGATCAGTGTACTACCTGCCACCAGCCCGATTAGCTGGAACACCATAGACTGGAGAAACAAGCCCAGCTCTCGACAGCCTCTCCTGCAAATCTTCGAATTCGATGAATCAGAGAGCGGTTGCCCATGGTCGACGCCCATTTCCTCTGTCTGTTTTTTTCCTTTTTCCTTTCTTTTTGGATTTCTTCCTTCTGGCTTCGACCTCCAATAACTTCGCTTCAGGGATGGATCCCTGTGAGGTGGTGCAGAACTGTAGGTAAGTTCGGATCTGTTCGTCGCCAATGTAATGTCCGTGTGTAATTGAGACACGGACTGCAGAAGTTGGTTATAACAGGTGTTTACTGAAAGGAGACAAAAACGGAACTACTATACAAAGTTACTTTACAGGCTTATATACAGGGGTGGTCACTACTGGTACTGCAGTATACAGGGGCTGCAGAATATAGCTCCTTCTTCAAGGTACATACACTACAGTTATGACCTGCTGACAAATGAAAATGTTTCATATTGGGCCTGCTCCACTCAGGTTTTCCAGGCGTGAAAGTGGCCGAGCCAGCGGCCGCCACCGAAGGGGTAGGCAATTTTTGTTCTTTATTGGTTGATGTGGAGCCAGACAGAGGAAGAGTGCTCCTTCCGGCTGCACAGCATTCCTGAGGGCTGCCGTTGACCCGCAAGCAGCCCCCTCCTGTTGTCTGCTCCTCCCCACTCTCCAGGACTTACCCGAGGGCCACTGCCAACGAGGTGGCCGATCTGAAATTCATCTGCTGAAAGGAGTGAGTTACCTGTGGAGGCATGGCAGGCACCGACAGCTCACCCGAATGATGGAAATGAGGCCCAAAGCTCCATTTGTGGCCAGCCTCAGGCCTTCCAGTTGGGGTGTGTGCAGCCCCAGCACCAGCAATTCTGGGCCCAAAAATGGGCTCAGATGAATTTCTACCCCGATGGTTTCCACCATTTCCTCTATCAAAAGTATCGATTAAGTTAAGTGGAGTGTATTTCCTCAGTTCTACACCAAGGGAGCTGTGTAATCAGTACAACGGCTAATCCTGAGTGACTCGGTTGTTCAGTTCGATATGTTTCACTACTCAAGAAGCTTTTTACTAGGCGGCATCACTTTTGAAACTAACATTTTGTGTCACTTTCACAAAATGCAGGGTCAGTCAGGTGTCCCCAGCATTTGATTGTGATAATAATTAAATCAAATTGTGCATCGGCTGCAAGGCATTCAACCCATTCCACTCCCTGACAACCTACAGGCCAATAATAGCTCTTAAATGAAAACTGAAGGAAAATTAAATCAAAAACGGGCCATGGAAAAGGAAGACTGATTGTCACTTTCAATGAACTAATTCACTGGAATTGGAATTGCACAGAACAGGTTCTGAACGTGGAACATAAATGTGATCTCACTGGGTTTTCTTACTGACAAGGCAGACAGTCAGAAGAGAAATTAACCAGACACTGGGATTTGCAACAATAATGAGCGGCTCTTATTTTAGCAGACTGGCGCCCGCTCATACTGCCCGATTAGAAGCAGCGAGAAATAATTGCAAAATAAGAAAAAACTAACTCTATAATCAACTCAAGTAAAATATGAAAATGGGAAACCCGCACGAATTGTTCAGCTCTTTCACTTTTACGGAAGCGCTAAATAAGCTGGGGTTGGGTTTCTGCTAGTAATAGCAGCGCAATCCGAGCAGAATCAGCCAAACCAATGCAAAAGATCGGGGAATTTTAAACGTAAGTGAGTTTCGCCCAAAACCACTTGCGCTCGTCTTTTATGCTGGTTTCAAGATTCAAGTGGCCCAAATCAAGCCCCGCCCACAAACCTGGCCACCCCCCAGGTTCATAATTGCGAGATTCCGCTGGTTCTGAAAATCTATTAAAATTGCGCTCATTTTCTTAGTTGCTCGTGTATTAGTAGCCACGTTTCAAATGATTTTTCCTATCAAAAAATATCTAATTTATTAAGAAGCTGATTAGAGTACCCCAATTAAACTACTAAATGGTTGTGTGATTTTAAATCAGATATCTCACAGCTGGAGGACGGGACACACTTACGAAAAATGCTTATTTTGGGTGATAATCCCATTTTCAGCTGTATTAATAAAGCTGCACCAAGTTACTGTTGGATCCGTGGTTCAGTGGATATGCTGCTATTAAATAATCACACGGATGCTGTACATGAACAATAAACAGGTCTTTACTGGAGGAGGGTAGTCTCAAGACTGGGGGTACAGAGGCATGTGCAAAGCTTATATACAGGTGTGGTCACTGCTGGTACTACAGTATACAGGAGCTGTAAAAGTAGTTCTGACTTAAAGGCACATACACTACAATTCCTCCCCTTTTAGATTAGTAGCACCCCTAATATTCAAATAACAATTAACATTTCAACATGTACATTAAACAACAAAAGTCCATTGATAGATTCAGTCTTTGGGGCAGCTTCCTGACCCTTTCGGGATAGCGCCTTTCCGGAGGTTCTTGTTCTTGGTGCAGAGGCGATTCTGACCCCTTTTCATCGGGTAGTTCATCGGGTTCCACTGCTACTGGGTCTGAGGTAGATGCTACCGGTATGTCGGGTTCATCCCCAGGTACACGAGTCATGGGGTTGACGCGTTCCTGTGACGCTAAGATCTGATCAACGTGGCGTCTCACAATGTTCTCCCCGACATCCATTGTGTACATTAATGGCCCCTGCCTTGTGCATATCGTTCCGGGTTGCCATTTCTCTGTTCGATAGTCACGGGCCAAGACTGGTTGCCCTACATTGAAGCTCCTTGTCGGCTTCTCATTGATGTGCTGGAATTGTTTGTCCTCAACATTTCTTCGCACATTTGGTCTGAGCAAGTCCAGACGAGATCTCAACCTTCGGTTAAAGAACATCATGGCCGGGGTCTGGTTGGTAACTGCATATGTCGCGTTTCGGTAGGCTAATAAGAAATTGTCCATCTTATGCTGTAGTGGAATTTCATTGTCGCACATGGCCTTTATCGCCTTCTTAAAGGTTTGTACGAACCTCTCAGCCGATCCATTTGTGGCTGGATGATACGGGGCGGATGTGTAATGCCTTACCCCATTCCTTCTCATAAATTTTTGGAACTCGTCGGACACAAACTGTGGTCCATTATCAGAGCAAACCTGCTCTGGCAACCCGTTTCTGGCAAATATGGTCCGTAGGACTGCAATCGTTTTCTCTGTAGTGGTTGAAGACATTTTTATCACCTCAGGCCACTTTGAATGAGCATCCACTGCTATTAAGAACATTGAGTCCATGAATGGACCAGCAAAATCAATATGCACCCGTTGCCATGGAGAGGAGGGCCACTCCCATGGGTGTAGAGGGGCATGTGGTGGTGCATTTTGGACCTTCTGGCATCCTAAGCAGCTCTTAGTTAGGTTTTCGATTTGTTGATCGATTCCCGGCCACCACACATAAGCCCTAGCAAGGCTTTTCATATTCACTCCCCCCAGATGACCTTCATGTAGCTCATTTAGCACTCTCTCCCTTAACTTGGGTGGAATCACCACTCTGGATCCACACATCACTGTCCCCTGGCATACTGACAGCTGTTCTCTTCTGGATGAGAATGCTGGCAACAGTGAGTCGCCATGAGTTGGCCATCCCCTCACCGTCAATTCATATACCCGAGACAGCGTCGGATCATTGCGGGTCTCCTTCTCTATATCCGCCTTCATTACTGGCAATCGTTCAATTATTGACGAATAAAATATCTCGATAGGGCCCACTGCTGGTGCTTCCTCCACAGTAGGCAGTGGCAGGCGCGATAGCCCATCAGCGTTCCCATGCTGTTTCATGCCTTTATATTCTATTTCATATTGATTCACCCCTAGAAACAGGGACCATCTTTGTAACCGCTGTGCAGTAATCACTGGAACGCCCTTCTTAGGATTAAAGATGGAGACAAGTGGTTGGTGGTCAGTCAGCAAAGTGAACTTCTGCCCATGCAGATAGTGGTTGAATTTTTTTACTCCCCATACTAGGCTCAGGGCCTCCCTGTCAATCTGGGCGTAGTTGCGCTCAGCTGAGGTTAGTGACCGAGACGCAAAGGCTACTGGCCTCTCCAACCCATCAGGGAATTTGTGCGACAGCACCGCTCCAATACCATAGGGTGATGCATCACATGCCAAACGAATTGGTAGTGCTGGGTTGAAATGGGCCAACACCTCTTTTGATGTGATCAATTCTTTACACTTCTGGAAAGCTCGTCTACGTTCGTCATCCCACTTCCATGGTACCCCTCTTTGCAGTAGGGTGTTCAGTGGGTGTAATAACATAGACAAATTTGGTAAGAACTTGTGGTAGTAGTTTACCAGCCCGAAGAACGACCTCAGTTGTGACACATTTTCTGGTGCTGCAGCCTTGACTACTGCCTCAATCTTGTCAGGGGACTTATGTAACCCCTCTTCATCCATGACGTGGCCACAATACGAGATCTGTTTCTGGAAAAACTCGCACTTGTGGCGATTAGCTCGTAGCCCATACTCCTTTAATCTGGTGAGCACCTGCTCCAAGTTGGCGAGGTGATCACCATCATTTTCGCCCGTGACCAAGATGTCGTCCAAATAACACAAGATTCCTGGAATCCCTTGCAGGACCTGATCCATCGCCCTCTGCCAGATAGCCGGAGCCGAGGCTACTCCAAACACCAGCCGGTTGTATTGATAGAGACCTTTATGAGTGTTGATCGTAAGGTATTATTTCGAAGCTTCTTCTACCTCCATTTGCAAGTACGCCTGGGCTAGATCAATTTTGGTGAAGCGTTTACCTCCAGATAGCGAGGCGAAAATATCCTCAATTCGTGGAAGCGGATATTGTACCGTGTGAAGGGCTGGGTTCACTGTCACCTTAAAATCCCCACAGATGTGGACCTTCTTTGGTTCCCCAGGCGTATTACTCAACGACCTCTTCATTACAGGAACGATGGGTGTAGCCCACTTGCTCCAGTCCACTTTGGACAGTACTCCTGAATGTTCCAACCCTTCCAGCTCTGCTTTGACAGCTGGTCTGATCGCATAAGGCACTGGTCTGGCCTTAAGAAACTTTGGGCTTGCATTTTCCTCTATTTTAATCATTGCTGTTATTCCTTTTAGTGTTCCTAGTCCCTCCTGGAACACTTCTTTTGCGTCAGTTAGCATTTTTGACAGTCGTCCAGGTGTGACGTCATCATCCTTTTTGGCCTCAACCTTCAGTGCCTGTATGGAATGCCAATCTAATTGTATCTTCCGGATCCATTCACGTCCTAGCAGTGGTGGTCCTCCATCTGGCAATACATATATATCCATTTTAGGTATTTCCTGGCCTTTATATGTCACTTTCACCCTTATTTTTCCTTTGGGGTAGACTTCTTGCCCCGTATACGTCTTCAAGACAATCTCTGTAGCTTTCAAGGGTATGTGTGAAAATAGCCGCTTGTAGTCTCTTTGATTTATGACTGTTAGAGCTGACCCTGTGTCCAATTCCATTTTCACTTGGACTCCGTCTATCTTGAGTGTAACCCAGATAGTCTGGTGATCCTCCATTTCTGTTACCTTATGTAGTTTCAGACAACCCAGCTCCTTGATTCCGGAGTCTGTGTCACTTTTCTGTTCGTCTGAACCACTGTCCATCACCTGGTGTACCTTTTTGTACTTCTCCTGTGGAGATTTCTTACTGTTGGTTTTCTTCCCAGGCCTGCAGACTCTGCTATGTGTCCTGCTTTCCCACACTGTCTGCACACTTGGTCCTTGAACCAACAATCTTTCTGGTCATGTGTTGTTCTGCTGCAGCGATAGCACTTCCCTGTTCCATAGGACATTTCATTGGTGCTATATTCTTGCGGTCTCCGTTGTATCGCTGCAGCGCCCCTTGCGGCTGCTTCATGTGATACTGCCATACTGAAAGCTTTGTCCAGCGTAAGGTCCTTTTCTGATAGAAGCCGTTTCTGGGTTCCTTCACTTTGTAGCCCACACACAAACTTGTCCCTTAACGTATCTGCTAGTCCCGCTCCAAACTGGCAGTGTTTCGATAGCTTGCGCAGTTCCGTTAGGTACTCAGCATTGCTTTCATCTTTGTGTTGGTTCCTTTTATGGAACTTAAATCATTCTGCTATTAGCAGCGGTGTGGGGTTTAAGTGGTCCTGTAGGATTTCTACTATGCTTTCAAAATTCTTGTTTACCGGCTTCTCTGGGGTTATTAGATTTTGCAGTAACCCATAAGTTTTTGCACCCATGGAATTTAACAGAACCAGTGCTTTATTAGCATCTGGCACTTCATTCGCCCTGCAGTACACCTCAATACGTTCCACATATGTCGCCCAATCTTCGACTTCATTGTCGAACGTAGAGATACTGCCACTCTTCGGCATCCTTGGGTGTGAGTTAACTGTCAAAAATGGCGCCTCCCGCGCTTCCCCTTCTTCTCCACTGGCACAAAATGGCGTCTCCCGCACTTTCCTTCCTTCCCGCGCTCGCCCTTCTTCTCCGCTGCTGCTTCTAAAAATGGCGTCTCCCGCGCTCTTCCTTCTTCTCCGTGGCTCAATGGCATCTCCCGCGCTCCCCTTTCTTCGCCCCGCGGACCCTGTTCAGCCCATGAGCCCTGGCTGTGCTCTGCGCGTTCTTCTTTTTACATTTTTCGACGCCGCTCAGTCTAGAACCCGACTGTTTCTTTACCCTCTCTCTCTCCGGTTTGTTTTCTTTTTCTCGACGCCGCTCGGTGTTCAACCCCCGGCTGCACCCTGCGCTCTTCACCCTCTGTCTTACCCTGTCAACGCTGCTCGGCTTTCTCTCCGACGTCGGTCGGCTCCAGCCGCCGCTGCTCGGGAAGGGTCTGCGCTGGACCTGTCGTCAGTCTCTTGCTGCTCGCCGTGGCTGGGGAACCAAGCCCGGCTCTCCACAGCCTCCCCTGCGAAGTTCAATCTCTGCCTGACTGCTGGGCGGTTGCTCGTGGTCGACGCCCGTGTTCCTGGCCTCGACTATATTTTTTATGTTGCAGGTAGATTCGAATCGACACTCGTCGCCACTGTTGGATCCGTGGTTCAGTGGATATGCTGTTATTAAATAATCACACGGATGCTGTACATGAACAATAAACAGGTCTTTACTGGAGGAGGGTAGTCTCAAGACTGAGGGTACAGAGGCATGCGCAAAGGTGTGGTCACTGCCAGTACTACAGTATACAGGAGCTGTAAAAGTAGTTCTGACTTAAAGGCACATACACTACAGTTACCACTCTTAAATATATCACGGATTACTTTATAATGGAAAGAAAAAAAATGATTATGTTCTATTACGCTCCCCGATTGTGCTGGTTCATAAAAGATTTTACGTTTGTTACTATGCAAATGAATTTTAGTGGAAATTTGAATCATAGCCTAACCAGCGCTGTTTGGGTGCAATTTCCCGATTGCACCCAAAGTGGAAAGTCTACATAACCTGTTCCATTCTATGTCCAGCCCTGGCCCCAGCCCCTTGAATGTGTATCGGACATTGGCTGCGTCACTTCTGACTCGCTCCGGCATATTGGAATTGGTTCGCTTGCCGTAAATTTGTTACTGGAGGATCAGGGAGCACAAGACTCAAAATTATGGTGATCAGGGCCAAACGCTCCATTCCAGGAAATTCGGGGCCACAATGGGGGGAATTATAACCCCCAAAAATGGGTGGAATGTTAAAACCTCAAACCTGAACACAACCCACCTCGAACCCGTCCACTTACAGTTCCAATGGATGTGGGATGAAGGGGTCGGCAACCAACCCACTCCTAGGAGGCATCGCTTATTTAAATATTTTAATGTGGCTGCGTGCCTCAGATTTTTGCTCCATTTTAGATTTAAAGCTGGCCAGCTGGGTTTCCTGGGCCTCAGGGAATACAGTACCTAAAGAGAGGCGAGGACTGCTGCATGAAAGAAGCAAGTGCCTTTCCAGCATTGCTTGGGGATCAGGAGGAGCAGGAGTGCTTTCCACCCCCTGCCCCCAAGTTAACCTGCTTCCCCCACCACGTTCGGACTCCCCTCCCCCCACGATCCGATCTCCCCCGGCTACCCCCCAGTCTTTCCAACCTGTCCCCTCTCTCATCTACACTCCCCGGCTGTCCCTCCACCCCTTCCATTCTCCCCCTGACCCTCCCCATATTCTCCCTGATCTCCCCGGCCTCTGATGTTCCCCGACACCAGCCTCCGATCTCCCCCCTGACCTCAGCCTCTGAACTTCAACCCCCATCCCCATCCTCTGATCTCTCCTCGCCCCGCCTCCGGCTTCCGATCTCTCCCCACCCCACCGGCCTCCAATCTCCTTCACCCCACTCCAGCCTCTGAACTCCGCACCACCCCACCCCCCACCCCCCTCCACGACATCAGTCTCCGATGTTCCCCACCTCCTCTGGCCTCTGATCCCTCCCCCACAACACCGGCCTTCGATCTCCCCCTTCCGGCCTCCTATCTCGCCCCCCACCCCCACCCACTATCAATTGCGAAATATAAAGTGCTTAAAATGAACTAGAATGCAACATTAAAAAAATTCTGGGGAGCATGCCCCAGACCTCTTGAGCAATGCACTACCACTTTTATGCCTTAAATATTTGGTTTCCCTCCACCCCCCTTAGACTTTCATGTACTTTTTTTCCCCGACAATGTGTGAAGGAACATTCAATATACCTACTACCTATAAAACCCAGATAACTACTTATTTTACACATCATAAGATTAGAACCAGGGATGTTCATGAGTTATCAGCTTTCTGGTGACTATTTCAGCTTTTTTGAAGAAAACCATCAGCTCTTGTTAGGTTTAACATGTACATGCTAATCTAGGAAACCATGTCAACATTTGTGAAGTAGTCTAAATACCAACTGCGGTATTATGTCTCACTAGCATTAAAGTTACTGACAGACAAACGAACACCCAATAATTTTACTGAAGATGTACAATGAATTATATAATTCCTTTGTTTTGATTAGTGATCTAACTGTAGCAATTGTTTTATTTTTCAACATACATTTTTTATATCCAAGCCACAGTTTTGTTGGTGTTCCTTGCAAGCAACAATAGGTTAGGCATGTGGAAGATTTGTAAAACACAGAAAACTGCCAAAGCTATCACCAAGCAACAGTGGAAACAACAGCAAGGGAAAATGTTATTCATTAATGAATGATGGATGGGAACAGTTTGCCAGGAAGACTTTGACAACAGTGATGAGCTGCTGGACTTGAGATTGAAGTAATGATATTTTCATCAAAATGGAGATGCCACTACCATTATAATGTCACAGAACCCATCACTATAACATCAGCGCTTATTTATTCCATTCAAAGTTATACCGATACAACAATTCAGAAATCTATATAGAGAGCAGGACTCCCTGGTTTGGCAGTTGATTTTGTCTTCCATGTCACTCTTGAGAGAAACATCTGGATAACTTGCCAGAGCCACTTTTTCTACTTGTGAAAAAAAAGTACTGGATTATGGACTGTATAACTGTTCTGGGTTCTTGGTACCGAGCCAAAGATATCAGGACTGTTAGATCCGTGTATCTTGATGTTGTGTTGTAAGGATTTGGGGGCTTCTTTTAACTGGTTTAAGGTAATCTACCTGGCCAGCAGTCCTTTTGCTGCTGCACTCTAAACCAATTTACAAACAGCGGTTTCGAATCGCTACCCCTCCTTTAGTTCTGAGTGGAGGAACTTATAATTAATGATATTAAAACGGAACAAGTGGTTTGGATGAGAGAAAAAAATCAAACTTTATTAACTAAAAGAAACTATAATCAAAATATCAAACTATCCCACACGAACACAGTAAAATTGTAAAACTATATAACAGGGGGGTTGCAGATGACGAAAACGGGGGATACAATGGCTACAATGTTATTTAAACAATCTTAGCAATTCCCTTAAATCACCACCCCCCAAACTCCTGCTAGGTTGCCTTGTAGAGGAGTCAGAACACCCTGCTCACCTGTGGTCCAGCGAAGTCAGAGAGAGAGCTAGCTTCTCAGCAGCTATCTTTATACCTGGTGAGGTCCTGCTGTTCTGCCTTGCAAGGGCTGTGTGCAAAATTCCCCACCCAAAAGGGTCCAATACACAAGAGAAAGCTGTGATTGGCTACCTCAAAGTGGTTAGACTGGGTTAATGTGTCTTCCGGAGCTTCCTGGGTTGAAACAAAAGGGAGATACAGCTGCTCTATTGTCCAGTGCTGGGTGATTTAAAACCCATTCAAATCTTGAACGATTCCCATTCAAGGTGCAAAAGTCTCTTCTGCAGTTT
Organism: Somniosus microcephalus; assembly: GCF_052327205.1. Classification (NCBI taxonomy): domain Eukaryota; kingdom Metazoa; phylum Chordata; class Chondrichthyes; order Squaliformes; family Somniosidae; genus Somniosus; species Somniosus microcephalus. Next base: position 203,012,337 of record NC_140987.1, read on the forward strand.
TGATGTATCCACTCGATATACAAACAAATGCTAATAGCATTCCATTGTTTTGTAAACAAAGCATTGTCCTTTGTCTTCGGCCATGTGGTGACAGCCATTTTTATCCCTGGAAATTTAAAAGCACATCGCCCAGGGATTCTTTAATCAAAAATGAATCTTCAGAACTGTAAATTATTGCGAATTCTTACAGTCCGCCCTTGGATACTTCCAGCTTGCTTGTAGTATCCTCTTGAAGAAATGAGCAATGATTTCTGACCCCCCACAAACAACCATCCCCTGTATTTACCTAATAGCTATCTGCCACTGATCCCCGTCCCGTCTATTCCCCTTAAATTCAAGAAAAAAAAACATGGTACAGTAGGCATCTTACAGATACTTCAGTTTTCAATAAGGGGTCTCATACCCCTACACGCTTGTAAAATTATACAGTGTAAACCAAATTTACAATCACTTTTTTTACATCATAAGTTATTACAAAAATGTTGCAATCTTAGTTACACAATGTAATCAAAATGATCCCAAGCACGGAGAGAGTCCTACGCCTCTGCTCAACTTGGGGCTGTAACACAAAATACAAAAAATAATTAAACAACATGCTTAAATGAACCCCGATCATCACGTGCCGATGATGGGTCACGAAATTCGAGTGGGTATTGCTCCTCCCACTCGGGCAGTAAAAGTACCCTCCACCCCCCTTTGATCAGCTTAAACTTTAAAACAGGCAGAATGGATTTACCGACCAACCTGCTCCGCCAGCCCCGAACCGTTCCCTTGTCCCTTTGTGGAGGCAGGGTACCCCTCACATTTAAAATACCTTGGCACAGACCGAGACCGGGGAGTATGGGATCTCATGACTCCCAGTCCCTCCCCCTCCCATCTTCCCTCGACTGGCTGCAGAAAATGATGGGTGCCTGTGTGGCAGCTCTCCCTGGCCCCACACTGATCCGGCCACCCACTCATCCTTCCCAGCCACACTTATCCTCTTTGCCCGTGGGCCCCCGGGTGAGTTCCTCCCTCCCCCGACCACACCCACGCGACTCTTGGGTCTCCCCCTCCTCTATACAATCATTCCCGGGCCATCACCACCCACCCCCGGGGAACGCGTCCCTATCACAAGGCGCCCGTGCTTCCCCATCGTGACTCCTCGACAGCGAGGTCTCCCGCAAGTGAACTTCGGTCAGGATAGTGCTGGGTTGGGGGCCATGCCCCACCCAGCTGGGGCCATCTCCTCCCCGTAGGAGGAGTAGGCAAGTTCCTCCGGACTCTGTCCGGTTTTTCCCAAAGACCGCTGCGGGGTCTCCTGGATTCGTCCAGTGGCGAGGTGATCCCCAACATTCCATATCTTCATTCGATGTCCAGCTCGGGCTGGGCGAACATGGCTGCTTCATTTTCCAATCTCCTGCAAAAACTTAAAAGGACATGCAGCCAGGTCTCACTGACCTGCTGCCTTAGGTGGAGACATGGTCGGGTCCCTTGACCTCAGACCAAAATACAACATTCGGCACACATGTAAACTTAAACTCTTTGCACTTTAACTTGAAACTAGTTAAATCAACAAAACTTAAAATACACCTTTGGTACACGCTATATTCACACACATAGCTTTAATACAAATGCCACCCGTCTCCAGACGGCCAGGCTAATCTCTGGCACTGTCGCAGATTGCTGCTGGCTGCAGCGAAGCTGGACTGCCTCCTGTCTCTGGTCCCCCGCAGCTTATGGCTGTTGAGTGGGGGCCTCTGTTCTCTGGCTTCTCCCTGGCTCGGGAGTCCGCCCTACTCCACTGTAAAGTGGGTGACCATGCTTTCTTAGGCTGGGGCACCCGCTGAGACCTCCTGAGGGGTGTCTCTATGGGGGAAACTTTGGCTGGTGGACCCTGAGCTTGGGTCACAGCCCCAGCTGGCTGGGAACCTTCTCCCCCATGTCCAAATAGCCCGCACTGTATAATGGACCTGGCAGCCTGCTGGTGCAAATCTCTCTCTGGGTTTGTCTGCTTTTCCCTGGAAACAAGTCACAGTTCCTGTTTTTGTAGGCTGTGAACTTGAACTTGCATGGAGAGCAAATTCATGTTCCCTCACCCAGGTGGCTTTAACTGGGGAATTTTGGACCTGCCTTTTTCCTGGGGCCAAAACTATCCCGTGTGCCTCCCTTGTCCCGGATTTCTGCTACCGGACCTGCTCTACAGGGGTCCCAGAACTCTCCTTTCCTGTTCCCTGGCTTACACAGCTTACTCTGAATATGAATGGCTCCTCCCCCCACACAAGCCACAGTGACTGGTGAAAACCAAAGTTGGTCCATTGCAGTCAGATACGGGGGAATATATAATGGGAAATAAGGAAATGGCAGATCAACTAAATGCATACTTTGGGTCAGTCTTTACGAAGGAAGACACAAAAAACCTCCCTGGGATATCGGGAAAAATAGGGACATTGGCAAAGGAGGAACTGACGCAAATCAATATCTCTAAGGATATGGTGTTAAGGAAGCTAAAGGGATTGAAGGTGGACAAATCCCCAGGGCCTGATAACATGCATCCTAGGGTACTGAAGGAGGTGGCCCTAGAGATAGCGGATGCACTAAGGATGATTTTTCAGAATTCATTAGACTCGGGAACAGTGCCGATGGATTGGAGGGTAGCTAACGTTACCCCACTATTCAAAAAGGGGGGTAGGGAAAAAGCAGGTAATTACAGACCTGTAAGCCTTACATCAGTTGTGGGCAAAATGCTGGAGTCCATCATTAAGGATGAAATAGCGGAGCACTTAGCAAATGGGGACAGGATAGGACAGAGTCAACATGGATTTACAAAGGGTAAATCGTGCTTGACTAATCTATTGGAATTTTTTGAGGGAGTAACTGGTAGAATAGATGGGGGAGAGCCAGTAGATGTGGTGTACCTGGACTTCCAAAAGGCCTTCGATAAGGTCCCACATAAAAGATTAGCATGGAAAATTGAGGCTCATGGGATAAAGGGGAAAGTTTTGGCGTGGATAGGGAACTGGCTGTCAGATAGAAAACAGAGAGTTGGAATAAACGGCTCATTTTCTGAATGGCAGGCAGTAACAAGTGGGGTACCACAGGGATCTGTCCTGGGCCCCCAGCTGTTCACAATTTACATTAATGACCTGGATCAGGGAGTCGGATGCAGCATTTCCAAATTTGCAGACGACACTAAACTAGGAGGGGGGGTGGGCTCAGAGGAAGAGACCAGGAAGCTCCAGAGCGATTTGGACAGACTGGGCGATTGGGCGGATAAATGGCAGATGCACTATAATGTGGACAAGTGCGAAGTTATCCACCTTGGGTGCAGGAACGGGAGGGCAAATTATTATTTAAATGGCAATAGATTGGGAGAGGGGGAAGTACAGAGAGACCTGGGTGTTCTTGTACACCAGTCACTGAAGGCGAGCATGCAGGTGCAACAGGCGGTCAAGAAGGCAAACGGTATGCTGGCCTTCATAGCAAAAGGGTTAGAATACAGGAACAGGGATACCTTGCTGCAGCTGTACAGGGCACTGGTGAGACCACACCTCGAGTACTGTGTACAGTTTTGGTCGCCTCATCTGAGGAAGGATGTTCTTGCCATGGAGGGGGTGCAGCGGCGATTCACCAGGCTGATACCAGGAATGGCGGGAATGACCTATGAGGAGAGACTATGTAGTTTAGGGATGTACACACTGGAGTTTAGAAGATTGAGAGGGGACCTCATAGAAGTGTATAAAATTCTGACAGGTCTAGACAGACTGGATGCAGAAGGAATGTTTCCCTTGGCGGGTGAGAACAGAACTAGAGGACATAATTTAAGGATAAGGGCTAAACCATTTAGGACAGAGATGAGGGGGAATTTCTTCACTCAGAGAGTGGTGAACCTGTGGAACTCATTGCCACAGAGGGCAGTGTACGCCAGCTCATTAAATATATTTAAGAGGGAATTAGATATATTTCTACGGGCAAAAGGGGTTAAGGGTTACGGAGAGAAGGCGGGGACGGGATACTGAATTAAAGGATCAGCCATGATCTCATCGAATGGCGGAGCAGGCACGAAGGGCCGAATGGCCTACTCCTGCTCCTATCTTCTATGTATCTATGTATCTATGTGCTTGCCTGTGAACTCAAACATGCTGTGGGCTGAGGATTCCTATTCTCAGGCTCACTCCTCACGGGCGGACCGTACCTCCGTTGTTGGAGGGGGTACATGTAATTATATCAGCAAATAGTGATGTTATTTGCCTGTTTGATTATGATGCCTTATCAGCATGTTTGCATGTATTGATTACTTATGCCTGACCAGCAGAGGTCATGTGACCGAGACAAGCAAGGCAGTTCAGTTTAGTTTCAGTTTCGTTCTAGATGCATCTCAAACATGATGTCTCCTGTAAATGCTGTTAAAAGAGTTGAACAAGCTTTAGATTAAAAGACATTCTCTTTCATAAATGTCTCGTCATTGAACCCACAAAGAAATCAATACATGGTGTCAGAAGTGATTGAAAGAGATGAAGAGAAAAAATCTGAAGTTAAATCAGCTCTCCACAAATTAGCAAGCCAAAAGAGAACATCGTTGCTTACCATTGGAGAATAGCTAACGAAGTGAAAAAATGGAAGGTTTACACCCACCGGCGATGCTTCAGTTGACAGGTAATGTGGCTGAAAATTGGAGGAGGTTCAAACAACGTTTGGGGTTGTATTTAACAGCAATCGGAGCTGACGAGAAAGGTGATAAAATGAAAGCGTCACTGTTCTTACATGTCGTGGGTGATGAAGCGCTGGAGGTGTATAATAACTTCACATTCGCTGCTGATGGAGACAAAATGAAGTTAGATAAAATAATGGAACAGTTTGAGGCCTACTGCATACCTAAACGTAATGTGACGTTTGAGAGGCACAGATTTTTCACATGTGGACAGAAAACGGGAGAGACTATTGATCAGTATGTGACTGAACTGAGAAACCGAAGCAAAACACGTGAATTTGGGGGACTGACAGACTCGCTGATAAAAGACAGACTGGTGTGTGGTATTCCAGATAATGGTCTAAGGGAAAGACTGCTAAGAGAGCAAGATCTAGACCTGGGAAAAGCCATAGCACTGTGTAGGGCTACAGAAACTGTGAAGTCACAGGCAAAGGAGCTGTTTAGTGACAGTAGCTGCAACGTGGATGCAGTGAGAAAGAACGGATACAAACCGTTTAACAAAAAGAGCGCCAATGTGAAAAAAGAGGCGTGGCCAGCGAACGAAAATGAAAGGGACAATCGAAAGACATGTAGTCGATGCGGTACACAGCATACACCAAAAAAGTGTCCAGCATATGGTAAAAAATGCAATAGTTGCAACAAAAACAACCATTATGCCCATTGCTGTAAGAACCAAGCGCAACAAAGCAAGGTCCATACAGTAGATGAAAGCGAGATAGAGGAGTTCTATGTAGATGTTGTGTCTGAAAACAAAAAAGAAGATAGAGACTGGATGTTGACACTAAAAGTGAATGACATACACATTCCATTTAAATTGGATACTGGAGCATAAGTTAATGTGATATCAGAGACTGATTTTAAGAAAATTAGACCCAGACCAAAGATACATGGAATAAAAGTGAAAGTGACAGGATACTCAGGTACTGATATACCAGTGAAAGGAAGATGCATTGTCAAAGTAACACACAAGGACAGAGAGCACACGCTAGCATTAATTGTGGTGCCAAAGGATGTGCAAGCCATACTAGGTTTAAAAGCCTGTGAGAGACTGAACCTGGTAAAGAGAGTCCTCGTTGTGGAAAGCGAAGGAGAGACAGTCCATGATGAACTCATGAAAGAGTACAACGACCTATTTAAGGGTCTAGGCTGCATTCCAGGAGAACACACGATCAGAGTAGATAAAAGTATGACACCGGTCATACATCCATGCAGAAAAGTCCCATTTGCTCTTCAAAAGCAACTGAAGGCAGAGTTGGACAGGATGGAAAGCCTGAACGTGATTCGGAAGATAGATGAGCCAACTGAGTGGGTGAGTTCCCTCGTCGTAGTGGACAAAAAGAATGGAAAGTTCAGAATTTGCCTGGATCCAAGAGATCGAAACAGAGCAATAAAGAGAGAGCACTTCAAGCTTCCTACATGTGAGGAAATCATGGCACAGTTTGCAAATGCAAAGTATTTCAGCAAGTTAGATGCATCATCAGGATTTTGGCAGATGAAATTGGACGAAGCAAGTTCAAGACTGTGCACGTTCAACAGTCCATTTGGCAGATACAGATTCCTAAGGTTACCATTTGGCATTGCCTCAGCTCCTGAAGTGTATCACAAAACTATCCATATGATCTATGAGCACCTGGAGGGAGTTGATACATCAATGGATGACATCATAGTATGGGGAACCACGAGAACTGAGCATGACGAGAGACTGAAAAAAGTGCTGGAAGCAACAAGGAAAATAAACCTGAAGCTGAATAGAGAGAAATGCCAGCTCGGGGTGACAGAACTGACATTCGTGGGAGATATCCTTAGCAGTGAGGGCATCAGACCAGATCCCAGAAAGGTGTCCACCATTGAGAATATGCCAAAGCCACAATGCAAAAAGGACGTGCAGAGGTTTAATGGAATGATCAACTACATGGGGAAATTCATATCCAACCTCTCAGGAAAGATGGCGCCACTGAGAAGACTAACTGAAAAGAACATAGAATGGGAATGGAATCATGAGAAGTCATGGAGCGATCTAAAGAAACTGCTCACAGAGGAACCAGTTCTGAGGTTTTATGACCCAGCGAGACCCATCAAGATATCATCAGATGCATCACAGAGTGGGCTCGGTGCCGTTCTTCTGCAACAATATGACTACTGGCAGCCTATTGCATATGCATCACGCTCAAAGACAGACGCGGAGACTCGATATGCTCAAATAGAAAAGGAGCTGCTCAGCATCACATACGCCTGTGAAAGATTTCACCAGTTTGTGGCAGGACAAGCAATCAGTGTAGAGACTGACCATAAGCCCTTGATTGCATTGTTCCAAAAGCCACTAAATAGCTGTCCGCTTAGAATACAAAGAATGATGATCAGGCTGCAACGCTATACACTGAATGTTGCGTACACACCGGGTAAACTGATGTATACAGCAGACACGTCCAGAGCTTTTGACCCAAGTGAGCCCGCAAACACCACAATGGATGAAAAAGTGAACGCCTACGTGGACATGATCACAAGTGCACTGCCCATAGCAGATGCAAAAATGGAGCTCATAAAGACTGAGACAAACAAAGATGAAACAATGAGACGACTGAGAAAAAGCATCTTGGATGGATGGCCCAACATGAAGCAAGACTGCTCACCTGACATGGCAGAGTACTGGAACTGCAGGGCGGAACTATCAGTGGTCGAAGATCATCTATAAAGGAAGTAAAATAGTTATCCCAAACAGTCTGAGAAAAGAGATGTTAATAAAGATCCATGGAGGACATCTGGGAATCGAAAAGTGTAAGAAAAGAGCACGAGAGGTGATGTACTGGCCACGAATCAACCAAGATGTGACAAATGAGGTGTCAAACTGCACAATATGCCTGAAATATCGAGCAAGCAATCCGGTAGAACCACTAAAGCCACACCCAGCACCAGACAGACCTTACCAGAAGGTAGGCGCTGACCTATTCGTATGTCAAGGGAAGGACTATCTTGTAGTCACAGACTATTACTCCCTGTATCCAGAGGTTTGTAGACTGTACACCACCACTGCAGATGCTGTGATAACATGTATGAAAGCCATATTCTCCAGACATGGCGTGGCAAGCGAGGTCTTCACAGACAACGGACCCCAGTTTTACAATGCAAGTTTCCGACACTTTGTCAAAGAGTGGGACTTTGTCCACACAACGTCAAGTCCTCACTTTCCACAGTCCAATGGTCTAGTGGAAAAATCGCTCCAGACAGTGAAAAGACTGATGTACAAGGCAAAAGACAGTGGAACTGACTTCTACCAGAGCATGCTTGTATACCGCACAACGCCGCTCGAGTGTGGTATGTCGCCAGCCCAACTCCTGATGGGACGTCGGCTAAGGTCAAACCTACCCATCCCGGAGAACCTCCTGAAAACAAAAGAGGGGGAGAAAGTGAGGAAGTTCAAAGAACAACAGAAAGAAAAGCAAAAGTACTACTATGACAGAGGAACACAAAACCTACCTGAACTCCACACTGGTGACCAAGTAAGGTTCAAAGACAAAACAAACACATGGACTCAGAAGGGAACTGTCCTGAGTGAAGTTCAACCAAGATCATACACCATTCAGACAGATGAGGGTGCTGTTCTGAGAAGAAATCGTCGAGATCTTCTCATGGGACCAGCCACAGCAGGTCAAGACACTGATACTGTTGAACAACCTGATCACACAGCTGAGAAAACATCATCTGAGGCAACAACTCAGATTCAAGGACAATCAATCAGAAAATCCTCAAGACATGTGAAGCCTCCTGAGAGACTCATTGAGCAAATTTAAGGACTATTGTTATAGAAGGAAGTAATGTTATCTTATTCTTTCTTCAAGTTCTAGTGTATTGACATATTTCATGTGAACACACAAAGCAAGGTTAAAAAACCTTGATCATGATAATGATAATGTAAGTTCATTAAGTGTTACAGTTAAAATGCAGATTAATACAAAGAAAACATGTTGTTAGTTAAAAGTAAAATACTTTTGTTTTAAGAAAAGGAAATGTAATGATATCAGCAAATAGTGATGTTATTTGCCTGTTTGATTATGATGCCTTATCAGCATGTTTGCATGTATTGATTACTTATGCCTGACCAGCAGAGGTCATGTGACCGAGACAAGCAAGGCAGTTCAGTTTAGTTTCAGTTTCATTCTAGATGCATCTCAAACATGATGTCTCCTGTAAATGCTGTTAAAAGAGTTGAACAAGCTTTAGATTAAAAGACATTCTCTTTCATAAATGTCTCGTCATTGAACCCACAAAGAAATCAATACAGTACACTGGTCCTGGTCCCCGCCTGCCTAGCGGGACCTGCTGGTGTTCTCCTACCACACCATTGTCCACCCCTCCTTGCTGCCAGAGCTCCTCAAAACCCGGAGCTGTGGGCTGCTGTCTTGGGATCTCTAATTCCCTAGCCAGCCTTTCCCTGGGTGTTGCCTGTGGGGTGGTTTGATTTGGGCTGCCAGTAAAATCCAGCTGACCTGCCTTCGGGCTGATCACACAAATCATTCCCTTTGCTGCTTTTAAAGCCATGTTAAGGCTTTCTATCTCTGCCCTACAGGGGCCATGATCTGCTTCACTAAACCTTTGGGCGCAGGCCAGCTTATAAGCTGTCCTTACTTCCCTAAACCTTTCCTCCTGCTCTTTTACTTCTGAGATGAGGTGGGCATTCTCTTCCCGCAGTCCCATCTCACTTTTCCTGGTCTCAGTGACTTCCTGCACCAGGCGCTCCACAAATGCCTGGCATTTTTCAAACTGTGACTCCCAATTCTTGGCCTCCTTAACCTCCTCCTGCTCCCTCATCTCATCCTTCCTAAACCAGCCACCTATACCCCGATAGGTCAGCCTACACACTGCTGCTAAAATTCGCAGGGCTACCCACATACTGAAAACGAGAGAGACAATAACTGATGATTTCTCTAGATCCAGACCACTTATTAAATCAAAAACTGCCTCCACTCCTGGCTGGCTCACCATTGTAAGGATTTGGGGGCTTCTTTTAACTGGTTTAAGGTAATCTACCTGGCCAGCAGTCCTTTTGCTGCTGCACTCTAAACCAATTTACAAACAGTGTTTTCGAATCGCTACCCCTCCTTTAGTTCTGAGTGGAGGAACTTATAATTAATGATATTAAAACGGAACACGTGGTTTGGATGAGAGAAAAAAATCAAACTTTATTAACTAAAAGAAACTATAATCAAAATATCAAACTATCCCACACGAACACAGTAAAATTGTAAAACTATATAACAGGGGGGTTGCAGACGGCAAAAATGAGGGATACAATGGCTACAATGTTATTTAAACAATCTTAGCAATACCCTTAAATCACCATCCCAAACTCCTGCTAGGTTGCTTTGTTGAGGAGTCAGAACACCCTGCTCACCTGTGGTCCAGCGAAGTCAGAGAGAGAGCTAGCTTCTCAGCAGCTATCTTTATACCTGGTGAGGTCCTGCCGTTCTGCCTTGCAAGGGCTGTGTGCAAAATTCCTCACCCAAAAGGGTCCAATACACAAGAGAAAGCTGTGATTGGCTAACTCAAAGTGGATAGACTGGGTTAATGTGTCTTCCGGAGCTTCCTGGGTTGAAACAAAAGGGAGATACAACTGCTCTATTGTCCAGTGCTGGGTGATTTAAAACCCATTCAAATCTTGAATGATTCCCATTCAAGATGCAAAAGTCTCTTCTGCAGTTTTGATGTATCCACTCGATATACAAACAAATGCTAATAGCATTCAATTGCTTTGTAAACAAAGCATTGTCCTTTGTCTTCGGCCATGTGGTGACAGCCATTTTTATCCCTGGAAATTTAAAAGCACATCGCCCAGGGATTCTTTAATCAAAAATGAATCTTCAGAACTGTAAATTATTGCGAATTCTTACAGTGTGTCCTTCAATAACTAGACATGATACTGCAGGGAACAATCAACAGGTGTTTACTGGATGAGGGTTACTCTAAAATTACTGTACAGATCCCTACTCAGGGTTTATATACAGGTGTGGTCACTGCCGGTACTACAGTATACAGGAGCTGTAAAAAGTAGTTCTCCCCTTAAAAGGTACATACACTACAATTCCTCCCCTTTTAGATTAACAGTACCATAACATTCATTTAACAATTAACACTTTTAACATGCAACATTAACTGAAAATAGTCCATTTATAAATTCAGTCTTGGGGCGGCTTCCTGATCCTTTCTGGATAGCGCCTTTCCTGAGTGTCTTGCTCTTGGTGCGGAGGCCCCCTGTCGTCAGTTGGGTCATCAGCTTCCGATGCTACTGTTTCTGGGGTAGATGCTACTTGTATGTCGGGTTCGTCACCAGGGTTGACTCGTTCCTGTGACTCTAGGATCTGGTCGACATGGGGTCTCACAATGTTCTCCCCAACATCCACTGTGTACATTAGTGGCCCCTGCCGTGTGCATATCGTCCCTGGTTGCCATTTCTCTGTTCGGTAGTCGCGGGCCAAGACAGGTTGCCCTACATTGAAGCTCCTTGTCGGCTTCTCTGGGGTTACTAGGTTTTGCAGTAAGCCATACGTTTTTGCACCCATTGAATTCAACAATACCAGCGCTTTCCTCTCATCTGGCACTTCATTCGCCTTGCAGTACACTTCTATGCGTTCAACATATGTCGTCCAACCTTCGACTTCATTGTCGAACGCTGTGACAACCACTCTTTGGCATCCCTGGGTTTGGTTAGACTGGCTCAAAATGGCGTTTTCCCGCGCTCTCCCTTCTTCTCCGCTGCGGCTCAAAATGGCATTTTCCCACGCTCTCCCTTCTTCTCCGCTGCGGCTCAAAGTGGCGTTTTCCCGCACTTTCCTTTCTTCCCCACTGACGCTGCTCAGCCCTTGAACACCGGCTGCGCTCTGCGCGTTTTCCTTTCTTCCCCGCTGACGCTGCTCAGCCCTTGAACATCAGCCGCGCTCCGTGCGCTCCCCTGCGCAACTCTCTCTCTCGTTGATGCTGCTCGGCCCTTGAACACCGGCTGCGCCCTGTGGGCTCTACCCTCTCTCTTCTCCCGTCGACGCCACTCGGTCCTGAACACCGGCTGCACCCTGTGCGCTCTACCCTCTCTCTTCTCCCGTCGACGCTGCTCGGCCTTTTTCTGTGCCGTCGGTCGGCTCTAGCCGCCGCTGTCCAGGAAGGGTCTGCGCCGTACCTGTTGCCAGCCCGTTTCACTGGACCACCATGACTGGAGAACCAAGCCCAGCTCTCAACAGCCTCCCCTACGATGCTCAAGTCTCCGCTGGATGGTTGACGCCCGTGCTTCTAGACTCGGCCTTCTTCTTTCACTTTTCTCCAGGAGCGAATCCCTGGGAGGTGATGCAGAGTTGCAGGTAGGTTTGAATCTTCTCGTCGCCAATGTTAGATCCGTGTATCTTGATGTTGTGTGTCCTTCAATAACTAGACATGAGACTGCAGGGAACAATCAACAGGTGTTTACTGGATGAGGGTTACTCTAAAACTAACGTACAGATCCCTACTCAGGGTTTATATACAGGTGTGGTCACTGCCGGTACTACAGTATACAGGAGCTGTAAAAAGTAGTTCTCCCCTTAAAGGTACATACACTACAATTACTGTCTCGGGTTGGATCAGCAGTCAGATCAGTGGTCTTGGTGCTACAAATCGCCACAGTATCCAGAGGCCAGGAAGGACCAAAATCAACCAGAATTCCCATTCCTGATCATTATCTAGTGATCACACTGCTGGAAAGTGTGCATGCACAGATGTTCGGAGAGGACAGGATAACATTTGTCTGTGATGCCTAAGGTTCAGTAGCCTGCGGACTCTAACTATCAATTGGAGGTATGGTCACTTAGATGAGGTACTGTTGAACTGCCAGCATGCATGGAACCATAATCCAGCAAAGGTCAGCGCCGTCAGGAAAATTTGGGGAAAAGGGGTGAATTGGAAAGAAAAAAAAAGTGATTTATTTTATCTCTGCTATATTCCAGGTAATCGTACTTAAATTTTTGTCATCCTGAGAAACAATTCCAGGCCTGAGCCTCCAAAGTAGATTAGAAGACTGAATGTCTCTGCTGTAAACCCCATAGCTCAGATCGTATGAGGCCTTGTGTTGCCAGTGTAGAATAGCAGTAGTGAGTGTTCCTGAGCCACCAATCACACTTTTTAAGGCTCTACAGTTTAGTCCTGCTTTTTTTGGAGACCTCCTAATTATGAGCCACAACATTATAATCATTATCAGATCTTTGCAGGAATTTATTTTCCCCGATATGGTTAATACTTGGGCCCTGAAATTTCACGTGATGAGTTGGGCTGGATTTGCGTCAATGAGTCTGGAGTTAAACGCACTGATGCTCTGCAGAGCTGAATCCTTTCAAAATTTTCTGGCGCTGCTCATTTAAATTGCTCGTTCTTTAATGGAAATCCCAAGTAATACAGGAGTAATGTGCTGGGCATGCTTAAATATCAGGTTACAGTCTTTGGAAAGGAAACAAGTTTAGCTGAAGATAGCAGCAATAGGCTAGGGAGCAGCAGCTAAGTAGGAAAGTGTTTGGATCACAGATAGCTGCACTGGATGACTCAATGTGTGCTTTTGTCCCATTTTTAAAGAAAGTCTTTTACCGGAGGATCTGACACAGGCAACCAAAGAATCAATAAGAGTAGAGCAAAGAAGAGCTCACAAATTCAATCAGACCAACCTCCAAACCTTCCAGGAAGATTGAACAGAGAAGTGTGATATTTTTAGGTCTCCATAGGGAGGTACCAACGCCTAGAATTATAGAGCAGTACCGCAAGACCAGGGAAGAAAAGGTAACATTACAGCCAATCTCCCTTCACTTTCATGGACACCCTGGACACCAGCAAACACCTTACCCTCTAAAATGTCATCACCTACAAGGAGCATGGGACTGTGACACTCTACAGTGCCATTGCCAGGTTAGATAAAGAAAGAAAGTAAGACTTGCATTTATATAGCATCTTTCACGACCACCAGACGTCCCAAAGCGCTTTACAGTCAATGAAGTACTTTTCGAAGTTTAGTTACTGTTGTAAAGTAGGAAATGTGGCAGGCAATGTACACACAGCAAGCTCCCACAAACAGCAATGTGACAATGACCAGATAATTTGCTTAGTAATGTTGATTGAAGGATAAATATTGGCCAGGACACCAGGGATAACTCTTGTACTCTTCTTCAAAATAGTGCCATGGGATCTTTTACATCCACCTGAGAGAGTAGACGGGGCCACGGTTTAATGTCTCATCTAAAAGACAGCACCTCCGAAAGTGCAGCACTCCCTCAGTATTGCACTGGAGTGTCAACCTAGATTTTTGTACTCGTGTCTCTAGAGTGGGACTTGAACCCACAACCTTCTGACTCAGAGGCCACTGCCTGACACTAGAGGCTGCACACCTGCACATTTGGCATCCCTGTCACACAGCACACAGATGGACCTTTCACACCCTTCTCTGTCTCCTTAATCTCTCACATTTTTAGATTGTATATTCCTTCCCTGCAGATCCAACACAACAGCAGAGGAGCAGACAATGAGTAAGTGAAAATTGATGATGATGAAAAGGAGCAGAATAGATGGAACTTCTGCATCGTGGTCTATGAGGATGGCACTGCTAAGAGATGATGATATGAAAAGAGAATGTGAAGGACAAGTCCAGCCTTGTGTCCCTGGAACAAGATCCTGCTTCATCTTCCTCTCCCACAACCTTCTGTTCTCATCTGATGTGTCATTTGATTCTTCATTCCCTTGCACCAGCTCAGATACTTTCATCCAGGGTGAAGTGGATAATGTTAGTGAGGATGTGGCATTGGTAGATTCACAGAGGATGAGGCAGCCAGAGTAGTGGGGAATGTTTGAGGATGTGCCGCCTTTCTACTGGAAGCCAAAGAATAAACTGCTCATGACTTCGAAGATATGGGACCCAGAACTCATGGGTACATACCTGAAAAGAAGGATGTTCGGGACCATCACATCTTTGTGAAGGCTCTGAGGTCAGTCTCTGAGGATATGTGGCCACGGACAGTTGTGACCTGCATCTACAGCCCTCAATTATGGCAACTTCAGGACAGCTTTCTCTTCATTGCAGACATCATAGAGTGTTTGCAACATCATGGACTTCCAAACCCTGTCATTCAGGGCTTTTAGGACCTGATAGCAGCCTAACTGTGATGCTCAGCTTGGGGATAAGATGCCAAGGTAGCAAACAGTCTAGTTCAGCCTGAGACAATGGCCAGTGAAGGGGTTGGAATCATAGTAAAATGGTAGGAGTTTGTGGTAGGGGGTGAAGACGATGACTTTGGATTTCCCAAAGTTGAGTTGGAGGAAATTGCAGGTCATCCAGGATTGGATGTCGGACAAGTTGTCTGACAAAACTGAAGTTGAGAGGTGATGGAGAGAGCTGGATGTTATCAGTGTACATGTGGAAACTGACCCCTTTTCTGCAGATGATGCAACCAAAGGGCAACATGTAGATAAGGAAGAGAATGGGCCAAGAACAAATCCTTGGGTACTCCAGAGGGAGTGATGCAGAGATGGGAAGAGAAGCCATCGCTAGAGATGTTCTGGCTATTTTTGAATAATTGAGTGGAACCAAGTGACAGCAATCCCACCGAGCTAAAAAATGGAGGAGACACACTGGGAGAAGATGTTGTGCTCAACTGTATCAAGGGCCGTAGAGAGCGCAAGGAAGGATAATGCACCATTGTCATAGTCACAAAGGATGTTAACTATGATTTTGGTTAGGGTTGTTTTGGTGTTGTGGCATGGGCAGAAACCTGATTGGGTGTGGATTTGGGAGGTGACAACGCATTCAAGGACTTGAGAGGGAAAGGAGTGTTTTTTGGGGGACGGGGGTGGGAGGGTGGGGAGGGCAGTGATGACATCTTTAAGGAAGGGCGCAATATCCGAGAAAAATAGACCATTTACAATGTCAGCTAGCATGAGGGCCAGGAAGGGAAATTGGGCGGTCAACAATTTAGTGGGAATGGGGGTCAAGGGATCTAGAGGTGGATCTTATGGACAAAATTAGTTCAGGCCGAGCATGCTGGGAGATAAGGGAAACACTAGAGAAAAGTGTGGGCTCAGAGTTAGGCTTGGTGGGCAAGGGAAAGAGGGCAAAGCAGCTGAATGGATGGTCTCAACCTTATTGACGAAGAAGTCCATGAGCTCTTCGCAGTTGTTGTTGGAGGTGAGGGTGGAGGTTTCTAGAGATGATTGGTAGTGAGGACAAGAATCTGGAGGGTATCTTTGATCTCTGGGATAATCCTGGAATAGTAGACAGTTTGGCAGAGTAGAGTGCGGCCCGATAGTGCTTGATGTGGCCCAGCCAGATCTGGTAATGGATTGCTAAACTAGCTGTGTATCAGATGCACTCAAGGCGGCACCCCTTGGAATTCAGGAAAGTAAGGGATTTGGGAACAGAGTGGGCACATGGGATAGGGACTACTGCTCATGTGGAGGATAAACAACATGGACTGGTTGGGCTGAAAGAAATTACAACATGGAAATGATATATTCTATGGATACCATGTTTATTTCAGAATAAAACACTTCGGCCTAGAAATTGGGTTGTGGGTTCGCCAGGGCTGTAGCGCCAGAAATTTTGCGCCAGCGTTAATGCGGCAGCACCCGACGAAAATTTGGTTGCGCCGGGCCCAGACGGCGGCGGGCGCTAAAGGAGGGTTTTAGCGCCTCAAAACGGGCGTTCAATTGGGTTTTCCGGCGCTAATCCCCCGCTGCGGCACCCGATGCGGTGCGGCAGGCTGGGGAGCTGCAGGCCTCCTCCTTCTGTTAAGGAGGAGCTGCCTGCAGCCGACAACTGACCGGCGGATTCCCCCGACATCTGAGCCCGGCACCTCGGGGAAGTGCCGGGCTCGCAGCACACACACATCAGGGCCGCGGGGGGGGTGATGCAGGAGTCCGGGAAGGGAGGTGCGGGCAGGCGGCCGCCGGGAACGCGGCCGGCCGCCGCTCCACCTTTATGCGCCGGCGCAAAGGCGTGTAAGAACCCTTTCCACAATCGTTGATTGCGCCTGCCACGGGCGAGGCGGGCGCAACTGAATTTGGGCTTGGGGCCAGGTTACCACGGCAACCGGGACGCTGCGCACACCGATGACGTCATCGGTGCCGGCACAGCGCTACCGGCTAACGCCGATGGTAAGGCCCAAGTCAATTTCAGAAACGGCTATAATTCCAGCGCAATGCCCTCCAGCGCCGTTAATTGGGCGCTAACCCCACTCAATTTCTAGACCTTCATAACACATCAGTGCTATGTCACATGTATTATACTGTCTCCTCCATTAATGAATTAAACAAGGTAAACTCAACATTCTATGCAATATTCTATTGATGTGACATATCGCTACAACCTTTGCTCCTGCAATTTGGCTGTCAAAATTTACATATTTAATAAACTGTCATAGAGTTAGTTAACATTTCTAGCACCAAGACTTACTTGCTCTACAAATATTATAAAAATGTAAATGTACACTAACATGCTAGCATCTGACAGTATTGGTAAGTGGAACATAGAATCTTCTTTATTATATCTCCTGGAAATGAAGCATCAGTACTCAGCAGTAAGTCTGTGATATCCAAATATATTTATAATTATGGAATATTTACTTTACAATTGCAGTGAGCTAAACATTTAAACTAACCCAGGACAAATGATTGAAATATAGCATTTCACAGCAGTTGAGACAGTCCAAGAAGTTATTGCTTGATAAAATAACTGCTTATCCACGTACAGAAATTCATTCAAAATAAAGAACTATGGGCATGCAGCAACCTATAAACAGGGCAGTTTCACAGTTATAATTTGACTACTGTGCATGGATTACAGCACCAGAACTCAGCATAAATATTTAAGAGTTTGCTTTATTAAGGTAGAGCTGCCGGAAGCATCTTCTATTTTAAAATGACAGAAAGCAACACAAGAGGCTGAAACACACAAAGGATGTCTCAACCTTGGTCACTGTTTCTTCAGCAACATCAAAATGAAGCTTTCTGCCTGTACTAGCCTCACTAGACGTGCTCCTATCTAGTTATCCAGCAAGTTAAACACTTATTCAAATAATTCCTCGCAAAGCCGTTTGCTGTTTTGAAGCTTTACTTGAACAAATTTGTGAAACTGTAAACAAAGACAAAGTATGTTTTGTACATAAAACTGAGTACTATACATTAGATATTACATAAGATATAAACATATTTATAACAATAGAATAGACTAATTGTATAACTAACTAACATTTGAGCTGGACTTCTGTAAACACCAACTAATAACTTTTATAAACAAGGTGTTGCCAAATACTACACTGACAAAGTTGCTATCATGTTAACAAACAAAGATACTCAGATATTGCGTCTGGCCTAACATATGAGATAAGATGCGATTGGATTGAGAATGGATTTCCTCATGGAAGATCCTTCATTACTCTGCCAGGTTCTTTCTGGGAAAACTCCTTCTGGGTCAAACAGGAAGAAAGGTCAACTGACCTCTGCTGTATACAAACACTGCTAACACAATAACCACCACCAGAGGGTGCTATCTACATGTAAAAAGTCCATAAGTCCAGAACACTGCCATAGTTTATCCTGCTTTTTGCCCATAACAACAAAAACTTGCATTTATATAGCACCTTTAACATAGTAAAATGTCCCAAAGCACTTCACAGGAGTGTTATCAAACAAAATTTGACACCGAGCCACATAAGGAGATATTAGGACAGATGACCAAAAGCATGGTCAAAGAGATAGGTTTTAAGGAGCATCTTAAAGGGGGAAAGAGAGGTAGAGAGGTGGAAAGGTTTAGCAAGGGAATTCCAGAGCTTAGGGCCATTTCTTCTGAATTAATAGCAGACATAAGTAGATGGCCACATTATTCCAGATAATTGTACCCACCAGCAATGGCTTAAAAAGTAACCATTTAAGCAGGGAATCTGCTAAGTAGTGGCATTTAAAGATACATTTGAAGACTCATCCCATCTTCCTGATTGAGGAAGATCTCATAACTGAAAAGAGGAAAAACTTTGGATAGAAAAAAATGGGAAACAATTGTATAAACATTGCATAATTTCCACCCATTACTCCTAGTGGAAGCAAACCTGACCATATTCTCAAAGTTATGAGGAACATGCTGTGGAACTGCCAATTATAAGTGCACATTGTAAACAAGAGGACTTTCATTGATGTAGCCAACAAAAAAAATGCACAGCAGTGGTACATTCCCTTTAAATCGGTGCACATCTGGGAGTGCAAAGTCAGAACAGAAGGCTCTGTCTGCATTAATTCAATATTTCCCATCAGGTGTTATGTTACTGTATGTGCAGAGGAGGAATGACTGGAAAGGGTAATTTATGAAATATTTTCAGATTTCTTTTAATGAAAAATTGATATTTTGTGACTGGACTCCTATCCATAAGAGAAAAATAAAGGCAAGTACAGGAATGTGTTTGTTGGAAAATAATTGAAGAATTTTTGATTAGGACTAATTTGAACACAGATAAAAGGAAATTTTTGTGCATGTTTTAAAATAAACCCAATTTAAGGGAAAATATAAGCCAAGTAGCACAAATCTGGCATAAAGGTGATTTGTATTTATTCTCACCCTAACCATGGAGAAACCAAGCCCTTTTGATTGTTGAGGTAGAGTTGCCAAGAGATCCACAATTCCATACTATAAGAGTTCTTTTACGCAGTAACATCTGAAGAAGTTATCACTTACTTTTGCAATGTTAAGTACTAGTTTGAATAAATTCTATGAGCCTATTCATACAGCATTATTCTAGTGATGTAAAAAAATCACACCAACCTTGCAATGTATAGTTGTTAGTGAAAGATCATTAGTTTACTGCAGTTACTTTAGAAACTATTGTTTTTGATTCTGTCCTCAGCATTATATGGCTTCAGCTTGGAAATGTACTCAGAGGTTCATCAGGTTTATTTTGTTAATGGAACATGTGGTAAAGCTGTGTCAGTCACACAGAGCCAACAGAGGGTGGATTCCACTGACTGTAGCCTATTTCTGTTCCTGCACAGTCTAAACAAAGAGCAAGACTGCCTGAATAGCAACTCCAAAGCTGCTTCCAATTACTTATAAATGTCATTGTTTATTCAGCCGTCTGTATTTGCTACAGGTTTATTCCCAAACACAATTTCCATCAAATGCAAGTTTTATTTTCTATTAAAATACAGTAGATGCTCAGTTATTCATTTAAACAAAGTTCCATCTCTACTCGCTCTTCATGATGACTGAGAGAAAATTACTGGGGTAGATTTTTTAACTTGCCGCCCGGGTGTAAAACTGTCATTGCTGATTGGCTGTCCGTTATAGAAAAAGCCCGATGGTCATTAAATGATGAGGGTCGGGGACATCCCTGGTTGGAATGCTGGGGACTTGTGGGGATGAGAATGAGGTAATACAATAAGCTACAACAACAACCAATCCTTGTTGGCATTGGGCAAGTTGCTGGGGAGGTCTTCTCAGCAAGTAGCCCTGCCGCTGGTCTGATTGTGAGAGCTTTAGATAGTGGTAGATTGGCCAGGAGTGCAGGATTGTGTCCATGTGGACACAGTTCCACCATCACTCATCTGCCAGAGTTGGGTAGAATTTGTGTGGGATGAGATATGTGATGAAAGAATCAGAGTTGATCCTCGCTCGTTCTACTGCAGTGAAGGTTGAGGGTCAGTCTTAGCGCCTCCTTCCAGTTTATCCCTAAGAGTGGATGATAAAGATTGCACTCCCAGTAGCTACATAGGTTTGTTCAAGTCATCTGGTTCAGAAGGACACAGTATTACATAGAGCGCTGAGGTATATGTATTGTAATTGTAAGCTTTAATGGGGCTTGTTTGATTCGGAATTTACAGGGCATGATGGGGCCCTGGATGAAATGGCAGATTTGAGGTAGTTCGAATAATTAAGTTGGGTGATAGGTCAGCCAACTGCTAGAAAAAAAGGACTTGGTCCTGCTGGGGTAGTTTGTCCAAACAATGGCCTCCTCTTGCCATGATCCACATGCATGGATATCTCAAAAAGTTCAGTGTTGTACCACAGTGGGGAGAGGACAAACAGGTACTTTCAGTGAGTGCAGACTTCCCTCCAGATTGTCAGAGGGAGAGTATTCCATGCATGTGTTGGTCTTTTATGGGGGTTTGTGAAGAGGAATGTTTATAGCAGAACTATATGTGTAGCACAATTTGGCGGTTAACTTGGCTTAGTTCCTAGCACTCTTGCTTCTGTGTCAGAGGTTGTAGGTTCAAACTTTTATCCAGAATTTGAGCAAATAATCTAGGTTGACACTTTGGTGCCGGACTGAGGGAGCACTGTATTGTTGGTATTCTGTCCTTCAGTTTGCTTATTTTGGTTTAGGTGGATGCTAAAGATCCCGTTATACTATTGGAAGAAGGATAGGGAGGTCTCCTGGTGTCCTGTTCAAACACTTCCCTCAACCATTGGCACCAAAACCAGATTAACTGACTATTTATTTCATTGTGTTTGTGGGATCTTGCTGTGTGCAAAATGGGTTGAACGTTTTGCCTATTAAACAAGTGGTTGCACTGCGAAAAATAATTGAGATATGTGAAGTTCTTTGATACATTTTTGAAGAACATGATAGAGTGCTATACAAGCCCAAGTTCTTGCTTATATTTAAAAATTAAATAGAAACTTGCACAGTACAAAATTATTTTCTGACTATAACTTCCCCATAGGATATTTTCAAGATGATAGACAAATGTCTTTATAAAGAAGTGAATCATCTCACACAAAGTCTTGGAAAATTTTAAAGCATCATTTTCATTTACAACAGGCCCCATTAGAATGGAGTTAAAGTCATAATGAAGCTTACCTGCAGAATTGCTCTACCCATTTGTAGAATAAATTTAGTCTTCAGTGGTGCACCAATCTAAATCTTCTTTTTTCCCATGATCCAGGAATAGAAAAACATAATGGGGGTCATTTTAACCTAACCCTAAACAGACAAATCGGAACAGCCGCCTGCTTGGCACCCCACCCAATTTTACCTTCCATTGATTAGTTTCACATTATCATCAGTTCCACATCTTCAGTACTACAGGAAATGTTCATTTTGAATTGAATACATCTCTATTCCAATATTTATGCCAACCTTTTGGTAGCTTATTTAAAAGTTATATACTTAAAAGATTGGCTTGTAGGAGTCTCTGCACTCCTAGCAAAGAATCTATAAACTCACTAGTAGTTAACAAACTGAGTTTAATGTACTAAAACTTTACAAAACAAGAAAATGCAGGAGAAGCTCTAAACAGGTCTATTCACTATCACTCCACACGAGGACTAGCTGGAAACGCCCTCTACCTCTGACGTCATGACGTCATTGTGGTGTATGTGCCTTTAAGAGCCCCTTGTGTACTGTAATGCCGGTAATGGCCACTCGGGCTATATAAGTCTGTATATTGTCTTGTATCTGTTAGTTCACCTCCAGACTTTGTTCAGTAAACACCTGTGAAACCAACTCCTGCCTTCCGTGTCTCCCTAAACACATGGATACAACAGTGGCGACGAATTGGAAACGGACTTACCTGCAATTCGGCAGCACCTCAAGGAGATCGATTCCTCAGACGAAAGTCGAAGAAAAGCAAGAAAGAAAAAAAAAAAACTGTGGCTTCACCAGCTAGCCGAGCTGGTGGCAGGTACTGCAATAATCCTTCCTGGGCGGCGGGCTGGGGCTCCATCGGCTGGCTCTGCAGTGGGGCCGAGCAGCGAAGGTGGAGGCAAACAGAGACGGGGGGGGGAGCACTCGGGAGACGGCCGGCGCTGCAAAACTAGGGGGCATAGTCTTAGAATAAGGGGCTGCTCTTTCAAAACTGAGATGAGGAGGAACTACTTCACTCAGAGGGTGGTAGGTCCATGGAATATGCTGCCCCAAAAAGCTGTCGAAGCTACATCATTACATAAATTTAAAACAGAAATAGACAGTTTCCTAGTAGAAAAGGGAATTAAGGGTTACGGGGTGCGGGCAGGAATTTGGACATGAGTCTAGGTTCGGATAGGTCATGGCCCTGTGGGTAGCGGAGCGGGCCCAGGGGCCGTGTAGCCTGATCCTGCTCCTGTTTTCGTGTGTCTAATGCTGTTAGATTCAGGAGATAGTCCTGTCATAGTGGATTGGCGGTTAGGATCAGATCAGCCATGATCTTATTGAATGGCGGAGCAGGCTCGAGGGGCCAATTGGCCTACTCCTGCTCCTATTTCTTATGTTCTTATGTTCTTATGTAAACAGGTCGGCGTTCGGACCAAGCAGAGGGAGGGAAAAGTCCCAGAGAGTCCGGCGGGAACGAGTCTCCACCTGTAAATAAAAACCGCGGAAAACAGCGTTGTCAGCAGCAGCAGCGGCGGGAAAGCGCGGGAAGCGCCATTTTTTTTCTGCAGGGAAGAAAGGAAAGCGCGGGAGGCACCATTTTTTTTCCAGGATGCCTAAGGCTGGCAATATTAATGCTTTCGATAACGATATAGAGGATTGGACCACATATGTGGAAAGAGTGGAGGTATATTGCACAGCAAATGAAATAGAAGATGATAAAAAGGCATCAGTACTTCTAAATCTAATGGGCGCAAGGACATACGGGCTGTTACGAAACTTAATCACTCCAGCCAAACCAAAGGACAAGAATTTTAAGGAGATTGTTGATAACCTACAGGAGCACTTAAACCCAACACCGCTGCTGATAGCAGAACGATTCAAATTCTTCAAGAGGAATCAGCACAAGAATGAAAGTAACGCTGATTACCTCACCGAATTAAGGAAGCTATCAAAGCACTGCCAATTCGGGGCAGGACTGGCAGATTCTCTTCGAGACAAATTCGTCTGCGGTCTCCTAAGTGAAGGAACACAGAAAAGGCTACTTTCTGAGAAAGATTTGACACTGGACAAGGCTTTCAGTATGGCTGTATCATACGAAACAGCCGCAAGAGGAGCTGCAGAGATACAGCAAAAGCCACAGGACTTCGGCACCCATGAAATGACACAGGGTTTCGAGAGATGTTATCGCTGCAGCAGATCCACCCATGACCAGAGGGACTGCTGGTTCAAGGACAAAGCATGCAGGCAATGTGGAAAGATTGGACACATTGCACGTGTATGCCGATCTGGACACAAAAAATCCACGGACAGGAAAAAAATCAATAAGGAAAAGTACAGAAAGGTAAAAATGATGACGGACAGTAGCTCCGAAGACCAGAAGAGCGATAGCGACTCCGGAAACAAGAGACTAAGCTGTCTCAAATTACATAATGTAATTGCCAAAGAAGATTACCAGACCATTTGGGTTACCCTCACGATAGCGGGGTCCCCAGTTAAAATGGAGCTAGATACAGGATCAGCTCTGACCATCATAAGTCGACGGGATTACGAGCGGCTATTTCCGTATATACCTTTGAAAGACACATCCATTATCTTGAAAACATATACGGGGCAGAAAGTATACCCCAAAGGGAAAATAAGGGTGCCTGTTGTGTACAACGGCAAGGAAATACAGAAGTTGTATTTATACGTTCTGCAAGATGGTGGTCCACCGCTGTTGGGACGTGAATGGATCAGGAAGATACATTTAGACTGGCACTCCATTCAGGCACTGACGGTGACCAGTAAGAAAAAAAATGATGATGACGTCATACCTGAACGATTAAAAGACATCTTGGCCAACGCCAAGGAAGTGTTTCAACAGAAACTAGGAACCTTGAAAGGCATCATGGCCTCAATAAAAGTGGAAGATGCGGCAATTCCCAAGTTTTTTAAGGCAAAGCCAGTGCCATACGCAATTCGTCCAGCAGTCGAGGCAGAGCTGGAGAATACAAAGGATCAAAACAGCATGGGAATGCTGACGGTTTATCGTGCCTACCATTGCCAACGGTAGAAGAGGCACCTACAGTAGACCCAGTGGAGATGTTCCACTCAACCATAGTGGAATGTCTACCAGTAACAAATTCTGCCATTGAAAAGGAAACGAGAAATGACCTGACTCTCTCACGAGTCTATGATTTAACGGTGAAGGGATGGCCAGCACATGGCGAACCACTGTTGCCAGCATTCTCGCAAAGAAGAGAACAGCTGTCAGTGTGCCGAGGAACCTTGATGTGTGGATCCAGAGTGGTGATTCCACCCAAACTCCAGGATAAAGTGCTAAAGAAGCTTCACGAGGGGCATCTGGGTGGAGTGAAAATGAAGAACCTAGCCAGAGCGTTTGTGTGGTGGCCAGGTATCGATGGAGACATCGAAGAAATGACCAAGAGCTGCCTAGGATGCCAGAAGGTCCAAAACGCCCCACCACAAGCCCCTCTACACCCATGGGAGTGGCCCTCATCTCCATGGCAAAGGGTACACATCGACTTTGCTGGTCCATTTATGGACTCAATGTTCTTAATCACGGTTGATGCACACTCCAAGTGGCCGGAGGTAATAAAGATGTCCTCCACCACCACGGAAAAAACCATCACAGTATTAAGGACCATATTTGCCAGGAATGGGCTGCCTGAACAGATCTGTTCTGATAATGGGCCGCAATTTGTGTCCGAAGAATTCAGGAAGTTCTTAAAAAACAATGGGGTTAAGCACTACACGTCCGCCCCATACCATCCCGCCACCAATGGATTGGCTGAAAGGTTTGTCCAGACCTTCAAGAAAGGCCATAAAGGCCATGGGTAATGAAGACATAAAACTTCAGCATAAGGTAGATAACTTCTTGTTTGCATACAGGAATGCAACATATGTGGTTACAAACCAAACTCCCGCCATGATGTTCTTCAATAGAAGCCTAAGATGCCGGCTGGATTTGATCAAACCAAACATCAGAAGGGACGTGGAGAACCAGCAATTTCAAGGCATGAATGAAAGGCCAACTAGAACCTTCCAGATAGGTCAACAAGTTTTGGCCCGGGACTACCGTACCGAGAAATGGCAGCCTGGAACTATTTGCACACGACTAGGACCGCTGATGTATACCGTGGACATTGGAGAAAGCATAATAAGGCGCCATGCTGACCAGATCATAGAGTCATCCGAAAAGGGACAACCTACACCACAACTCTATACGCCTAATGATGAAGCAGAGATACCCATAGTATCTACCTCTGATCCGGTGATACTGGAACCAGATGAACCCGACACTGGCATTCAAGCCGAATCAGCCTTGCCAAAAGAACCTACTACACCACCAGAAACTACAACACCACCGAGGCGTTATCCAGACCGAGTCAGGAAGCCTCCAGAGAGACTGACTTATAATTGATTAACTGCAGCAAATGTGTAGATTATTGTTCTTGTAACATGTTAATTAATAATTACTTAAAATATTATGTACTGGTTGTCTAAAAGGGGAGGAATTGTGGTGTATGTGCCTTTAAGAGCCCCGTGTACTGTAATGCCGGTAATGGCCACTCGGGCTATATAAGCCTCTATATTGTCTTGTATCTGTTAGTTCACCTCCAGACTTTGTTCAGTAAACACCTGTGAAACCAACTCCTGCCTTCCGTGTCTCCCTTAACACACGGATACAACAGTCATCACGTTTCCCGCTGTTGGGACGTCACATGACCCATGTGATGACATCATCACGTCAGATCGCGATTTTGTCGATCTAGCTCTGTTTAACCAGAGCCAACATTAAAAGGTAATAAGCATGATTAAAGGCAATTGTACAAGTCACTGTGAGAGTCTCTTAGTGGCTTTGCCACAGGCTATTTAATACGTCTTGCTGCATGTTATAACCAGATACTTTATTTTCCAAAATAGCACTGCTAACCTCATTTTCACCCTTACAGCCATTCTTAAAAACTCATTACTGAATGTAAATATGCATCTGCGTAATCAGTCTTACAGCTTCAGTGGCCTTTCCTAATTAGTATTACGAGATGGGTTGCATTGTGTGTTTCTCCATTAGTTTTATTATGCCTGAGCATTGGGCTGTCACTCAAATAGTTAATATTAAAGCATACATCAGGTGCTTTCAGTGGTACAGATTTAGATTTATTGGCACTAATTTCATGTTGATTGCTGCAATCTTCTGTGCCATCTGATTGGGCCTCATTACTGTCGTATTTCATGTTATTTCAGGCATCATCTCAGACACATCCAAAGCTTCAGCTTGACTGCTCACTTATTTCCGTTGCATTGTTGCACTTGCTTTTAGTTCAGGTTCTGTTCCCTTCAGTTTGGACTTTGAAAAATTAAATTTAGTTCTTTCAAAATCAGTCAGAATTTCTCTCATTAGCAAGACCAAGTTGTAGTTATCTTCTCCCATATTCAAAAGAAAGAAATTTAGTTCTGATCAGAAGGTTTTTATATACGACCATTTTTTCAACCTTTTTTTATAATTTGATCTCAGGGTGTTGAAATATTCTTTATTTTGTGTATTGGAATTTGTGTATAGTAATCAGCTACTTGGTACAAATTAAAACTTCCGTCAGTTATTTTACATAACTAGACCTTTAGACAAGTATGCTGCAATCCCACAGCATGGTACTGGAAATATCTTAATATTATTCCCCAAAGGTATTTCTTACTCTGCAGAGTTTGACAGAAAATGCATATGCTGCTTACACAGTTGTCTAAACCTCATGACAAAACAGCCAATCATTTTTTCAACTTATTTATTATAAACACGTAGTGCACCAAGGATGAGTAAACTGCTCGTGTTTGACTCCACGATCAGTTTTTTTGTGTTTCATCTGAGTTTTGTTTGCTTGATTTCCGCTGCCTTGACCGCTCGGGAGGAGCCCTCCGGTAGTCAGCGGAGCGGGTGTTCCAATTCGTGGTGGTCTGCTGCATCCTGCATAACTTAGCCATTATGAGGGCACGGCCCTTGCCACCATGGTTTCTGCAACCATCTCAGGGGAAAGAGGAGAAGGAGAATGAGGAGGAAGAGGAGGAAGCGAGGGGGCAGCCTGCAAATCCCCATTCCAGATGGGATATCTGTGAGCGCATCATCAGACTTGGCTCCCCCTGAATGAAACCCCAGGTCCACGTTGCTCAACACTTCCCCACCTTACCAGCCCTCTGTCATGGAACAGCACAGCATCCTCTTGGGCACAAAGCTGAAATGAAAGCTACCACAATACAAACATTCCAAACATCATTTATAAATGATTAATTCCAAAACTACATTACAAAGTCAACTAATCATCCTTGTGCATTCCGTTAGTTCCTGTCTGTCGTGTGCCTTTGAGTATCCTAGTGCTCCTACACGGTGCTCCCCCAGTGGCTGCAGCATGGTTGCTGGAAGGCTGCTGACCTTCAGTGGGGGAGACTGCAGATGGCCTTGCAGGATGACCTCGAGCAGCTGTGTGCCCAGAAGGCTCGGCTGTAGACTGCATCACCTCGGCATAGGCAGCAGCAGTCTGGGCTGGCTCACTGACAGGCAATAGCAAGGGCACTGTCAGAGTGGCAGGGGTGGGAGCAGGAATGCTGTCATCCTGAGAGAGAATAGCAGGTTCGAGTTCCATGAAGCCACTGCCACTCCCCTGGGGCGGCGCCTCAGCAATCCTAGTAATCTGTTGGAGGACAGATTGCTGGACTGTTGCGAGACCTTGCAAACCCCTATCCATACTTGTAAATGCAGTAATGATGGCAACAGTCTGAGCTTGCATGGCAGCAAGCTGAGCTTGCATGACAGAAGTCTGAGCTTCTACTGCAGCACTCAGACGTGGGTCTCACAGAGGGCTAAATTCGATAAGGCCCGAAAACGGGCGCGTGGATTGTGAGTTTATGTCGGCCTGTGATGTGCACTGTTGTATAATGGGTGTACTGGCCGCGCTAGACGTGCTCCTATCTAGCTATCCAGCAAGTTAAACACTCATTCAAAATAATTCTTCTGAAGCCGTTTGCTGTTTTGAAGCTTTTACTTGAACAAATTTGTGAAACTGTAAACAAAGACAAAGTATGTTTTGTACATAAACTGAGTACTACACATTCGATATTACACAAGATATAAACATATTTACAACAGTAGAATAGACTAATTGTATAACTAACTAACATTTGAACCAACTTCTGTAACTATTAAATATTAACCTTTTATAAACATAGCATTATCAAAATATTACTCTGACAACATTGCTATTATGCTAAGAACTAAAGATACTCACAGATATTGCGCTTGGCCTAACATATGAAGTCAGATTACACTGGATTGTAAATGGAACCTCTCATAGCAATTCTCCATTACTCAAGTCAGGTTCTTCCTGGCAAAACTGCTTCCTGGGGTCAACAGGAAGAAAGGTAGGAAGGTCAAATGACCTCTCACAGGAAGAAAGGAACAAAGGTCAAATGACCTCACACAGGAAGAAAGGAACAGATAACCTTTCCAGCTTACAAACTGTTAACACAAATACCGCCACCAGAGGGTGCTATTGCATGTAAAAATGACCAGAATGTCACATAATGTCCATCGGTCCAGAACAATGGGTTTAATTCTGGGAGTCAGGCAGCTTTGGTGCTTCTCTGAGGACAGAGTCTCACCCCCCCTGAAGTTGGGCTACAGTGATGTGGTGTGGGAGTCAGTGAATTGAATTAGGTTTGGTTTTAGTTTTATTTATTAATTTTATAACTTGCTGTGCATTGTAAAACTTCATAATTGTATGAAAGCTTTAGTTAGAAATTACTTATATCAAATGATGTTTATGTTGAATCAGTGGTATTTACTTCTTGTTTCTCATTAGGGTCAATACTGTAGAAATGTCACAGGAGTAGATTTTATTTAAACATTACTTATCCTTAAATCTTTCTATTCTTTTGTGTTCTTTGATTTATACCTTATGTTATTCATCTCACTATAAAACAAAATGTCAACTATTTTATTCGGGGCTTGGTGATAGGATACTCAACTAAGGTAAATGCAATAACTTTTGCAAACAGTGGGCAAATGTCACATGATCAAATGTCATTTGATTAAGCAGCATGCGTGGTGTCACATGATCGAATGCCACGTGATAGAATGTCACGATCAAATCTCCAGGAATACGTCAAACCAGAGTTGGCAACCCTCTGTCAATGTTGGGCAAGAGCATACATAATGTTTCTTTTGTTATAATCTTGGTTTCCAGCCCCAGCAAACTCCAGGACATGAAATGAAACACTGACGCATATTACTTTGGTAGTTTCTTCATCATTCCTATCAAATTTACCATCCTCATCATCAATGGCATCTTGCTATTGTTGGTACATTCATGTTACTCGCAACTTTTTGTTGATGGCTTTCTGACATTTATCCGACAACAGAAGAAACCTGAAACGGTAAGGGCTAAAATGACTATGTGGCCTGGAGGAGCAGAAGCCCTCCTCCCTGCTCTACAAGAATAAAGTGGGCCACTGCAGCCCTGGGCTCCCACAATCACAACCCCTACCCAACCAACTTGTTTCCCATCCAATAATGCACTGGCCTGCAGCAGGCAAGCTGTGTCAGGACACCCAGTCAGGGAGGGAGTGCAGCACACTACATGCATGTTAATGAGGGCCAGCCCTCAAAATGGACCAGGCCTCCCATTGGCACTATCAGGTGGTCAACCGGCGCCATCCGCCAGTCAGCTGCCCGATAGTTAAAAACAGTGCTCCCTCAGTACGGTACCAAAGCATGATCTGGTGTGTGCGCGCATGTATTATGGAAATAGTTACTATTGGACGCTGCTCACTCTTCCAGAAAATAATAATTGAAAATTCCATCAAATTGCATATAAAATTAGCAAACAATACAATTTTAAAAAGTCACATCATAAAATGCATTTAAAAGTACAATTTAATTTTCTGAAATAATTTCTGGAAATACAGGTTGCTTGGTAAGATTAAAGAAGATTTCTCACCACCTATTTTGCAGTAGGTTTAGGGAACCACTTACTAATGCTAATTCTGTCATATCTGACAGAATACATTCAGGTTCCCTGTCTCTCCAATGAATCTTTAAAAAGGCAAGAGAAAGCACTGAACCAAGATGATTCTTTGGCCTGGAGAGATGAAACTGATGTGATAATAGAAACTGATGTGATAATAGAATTTAGAATAGGGAACAGAGGTTCTGTCCACACAGGCCAGAATTTGGCAAAGTAGCTATGAACGTTTAACAAAAATAAAAACTCAATTAATTGAAACATTCAAAAATCCTTTAGGCTACAAGATCCAAAGGTGCACTTTCTATTTTTAAAGTGTATTATGAAAATATACTCTTCAGAAGAATTGCATTTTAGGCACAATCCACTGCAGACACTTCTTCATTTGTCATTAAGACCACCAAATCTCAACCACATATTGTTCACAGCTGCCTCCAGTCTGTACTGCTAGTTCTCTTCAATCATACAAATTAGTGACAAAGTGGAGTTCAGCCTAATTTATAAGCAGACTGCACAATAGTATAGTTCTTTCTCCCTTTCAAAAATGAAAACCATCTCTGAAGTAGAGTCTGTACATAGTTTGAAATAAATAGCATACTTAAGCACCACGGATCCATTTCTTAAAAAAAACGGAATTATTTTCAGAAAGATCAGTGATCCCATGCTGGGGAATGGAATATTTTTCTGCCAAGGCATCCACGGTCAGCAACAAACACGCTTAGGTCCAGTGTACCACTATCAGATACAGAGTAAAGTTCCCTGGGGTCTACTCCAGCAATGTGCAGTAACCCTGCTGCACCAATGTAACATTCCATTTCCCACACTAACCATCCTTATGGCCTATTTGAGTGAGATTGCCAATTTAAATAGCAATTTGTGCTCAACAACAGGGTGTTTTGCACTGTGGACTCATTCCTACTGGGAACTGTGTTCAAACTGTCCAAACTAATTTCACATAACATCTTCACAGCTAGCAGAGAGAGAGAAAGAGCAGACGTTCATTCTATTAGTCAGAGCTGGATTCGAGTGGCGGTCCCAGAGGTGTGCTGATTCACTGTAACCTTCAATCCCCTATGTTAACAGTTAAAAATTAATCATTTCTTCTACAGTCCAAATATTTTAAAGGGAATTTGATATATTTCATGGTCAATTTCAAATTTCTATTAATTTCAAAGAGCCAATTTCACAAAACTAAGTAGATATTTAATAAATAGATTTTAAAATGATCTTAACGTGGTTAAGAATGTTCAACATGATACACTAACTGTAATAGATCATATTTTATGAATAACACTAACTGTAATAGATCGTATTTTATGAATAACCCAATTTAATAATGAACTTATAAAAAGATTGATTCCCAATAGTGAGAACAGACTGCCTTCACATCCTAAGAATAACAACCCAAAAATTTTTAGGAACAGAAAAAGCCCATTAGGCCCAACAGGCCCATTTCTATTTTACCAATCTCACTTTCACTTCTCTTCATACTCATTAATTTTTTCTCTCTCCAAAAATGCATCTAATTGCTTTGAACATGTTTATACTTTTCATTTCAATGCCTTTTCTGGGTAGCTTAACAGCAGTCTATACATAGGATTACATAGGATATACAGCACAGAAACAGGTCATTCGGCCCAGCCAGCCCATGCCGGCATTTATGCTCCACTTGAGCCTCCTCCCGTATTTCCTCATCTAACTATCAGCATCACCCTCTATTCCCTTCTCCCTCATATGCTTATCTAACTGCCCCTTAAATGCATCTATACTATTTGCTTCAACCACTCCCTGTGGTAGTGAGTTCCACATCTTCACCACTCTCTTGGTAAAGAAGTTTCTTCTGAATTCCCTATTTGATTTTTTGGTGACTATCTTATATTGATGGACTCTAGTTTTGCTCTTCCCCACAAGGGGAAACACTCTCTCAGTGTCTACTCTATCAAAACCTTTCATGATTTTAAAGACCCCTATTAGGTCACCCCTCAGCCTTCTCTTTTCAAGAGAAAAGAGACCCAGCTTCTTCATCCTTTCCGGATATGTATACCCTCACATTTCTGGTATCATCCTTGTAAATCTTCTCTGCATCCTCTCCAGTGCCTCTATTTTTATAATATGGCAACCAGAATTGCACGCGGTACTCCAAGTGTGGTCTAACCAAGGTTCGATACAAGTTTAGCATAATATTCACTACTTTTCAATTCTAACCCTTTAGAAATAAACCCGAGTGCTTGGTTTGCTTTCTTTTTGGCCTTGTTAACCTGTGTCGATACTTTTAGTGATTTGTGTATTTGTACTCCTAGATCCCTTTGTTCCTCTACCCCATTTAGATTCTTATTTTCCAAGTAATATGTGACCTCCCTATTTTTCTTACCAAAATGTAACCTCACATACCGCTTCACTCCCACTCTTGCCTCTCCGTCCTCGTCCTCTGCCTCTTACACTGTTCCAACGAAGCTCAACGTAAGCTCGAGGAACAGTACATCATCTTTCGATTATGCACTTTACAGCCTTCTGGACTCAACATTGAGTTCAACAATTTCAGACCACAACCTCTGCCCCTATTTTTTTCATTTTATTTTTATTTTTATTCTCACATGGCAGCTGTTGATGATTCTGCCATTGCCATTTACACCTCATCTAGAGTCATCTTTTGTTTCTTAATTTGTCCCATTACCATTTTCTTTTGCCTTGCACCATCATCCTTTTTGTCTTTTAATCTCTTCTGCCTTGCACCCCATCATAGACCTTCCCTTTTGTTCTTTCCTCCCCTCCTCACTTTCCCTGCCCCTACACTTGCTTAAAAATCTGTTACATCTCTAACTTTTTCCAGGTCTGACGAAGGGTCATTGACCTGAAACGCTCACTGTTTTTTTCTCTCCACAGATGCTGCCTGACCTGCTGAATGTTTCCAGCATTTTCTGTTGTTATTTCGGATTTCCAGCATCTGCAGTCTTTTGCTATTGTACCTCACATTTATCTGTGTTGAATTTCAATTGCCAATTATATGCCCATTCTGCAAGTTTATTAATGTCTTCTTGTAATTTGTTGCAGTCCTGCTCAGTATTGCTATACCCCCAATTTGGTGTTGTCTGCAAATTTAGAAATTGTGTTTCTGATTCTAAAGTCTAAATCATTAATATAAATTGTAAACAACAGTGGTCCCAGCATAGATCCTTGTGGAACACCACTTCCCACCTTCTGCCTCTCTGAATAGCTACCCTTTACCCCTACTCTCTGCTTTGTCTTGAAGCCAGCTAGCTATCCATTCTGCTACTTGTCCCAACTCCGCATTCCCTGACCTTATTCATTAGTCTATTATGTGGTACCTAATCGAAGGCCTTTTGAAAATCTAGATACATTACATCTACTGCATTACCCTTGTCTACTTTCTCTGTTACCTCTTCAAAAATTCAATTAGGTTGGTCAAAAAAGATTTTCCCTTTTGAAATCCATGCTGACTATTTATTATTATATTTTTCATTTCTAGATGTTCTTCTATTTTCTCCTTTGGTAGGGATTCCATTATTTTTACACACTTTGGGGGTGAAATTTCTCCATGTGGTGGAGCCAACAGATTTCACGAAGTGGGTGATACTGGTTAGTCATTTTGTTCTTAAGTCTTAGAGCTTTCACACATTTTTACCCACACTTTTCTAGAGGTGGTCACCCCGCAGCTTAAGAGTATGCAGGCAAAGAGGGAATGGGTGACTGCCAGACAGAAGAGGAGGACCAGGCAGGTAGTGCAGGAGTCCCCGGAGTGCATTACGCTTTCCAACCAGTATTCTGTTCTGAGTACTGGTGACAGCGATGGTTCCTCTGGGGAGTGCAGCCAAAGTCAAGTCCTCGGCACCAAGGGTGGCTCAGCTGCACGGGGGGCGGGGGGGGGGGGGGGTTGAAAGCGTGAAAGAGCAATAGTTGTAGGGGATTCAAAAGTTAGGGGAGCAGACAGGCATTTCTGTGACAGTAGATGTGACTCCAGGATGGTATGTTGCCTCCCTGGTGACAGGGTCAAGGGTGTCACTGAGCGGCTGCAGGACACTCTGAGGGGGGAGGGTGAACAGCCAGAGGTCGTTGTCCATATCAGTACCAACGACATAGGCAGAAAGAGGGATGAGGTCCTGCAGGTAGAGTTTAGAGAGCTAGGAGAGAGATTAAAAAGCAGGACCTCAAAAGGTAGTAATTTCCGGATTACTCCCGGTGCCACGTGCTAATGAGTACAGGAATAGGAGGATAGACAGATGAATGAGTGGCTGGAGAGATGGTGCAGGAGGGAGGGCTTTAGATTCCTGAGGCACTGGGACCATTTCTGGGGAAGGTGGGACCTGCACAAGCCGGACAGGTTACACCTCAACAGAGCCGGGACTATATCTCACAGGGAGGTTTGTTAGTGCTGTTGGGGAGGGTTTAAACTAACTTGACAGGGGGATGGGCACCAGCATGTAGGAGTAGAAAAGAGGAATAAGGTGCATAAAAGAGTGAGTGTGTTGGATAGCACTAGAGAAGATAGTACTAGAGGCGGTAGTAGTACCATATTAGATAGAAGCAGACTAAGAAAGACTACAAAAAATTCAAAAATGGGTTTAGAATGCATGTACGTAAATGCACAAAGTGTGATGAATAAGGTTGGTGAGCTACAAGCACAATTAGTTGTGTGGCAATATGATGTTGTGGCAATAACAGAAATGTGGCTTAAAAACGGTGAGGACTGGGCACTTAATATTCAAGGGTACAAGTTGTTCAGAAAAGATAGGGAAGGAAAAAAAGAGAGGTGGGGTGGCAGTGCTGATTAAGGAAGACATTGTAGTGTTGGAAAGGGAGGATGTTCTTGGGGGGACAAGGACAGAATCCATTTGGTTAGAGTTGAGGAGCAAAAAGGGTATGATCATGCTATTGGGGGTATTCTATAGGCCTCCAAATAGTGAGAGGGAGGTAGAGGAGCAAATCTGCAGGGAAATCGCAGAGATATGCAAGAGCTATAGAGTGGTGATATTGGGGGACTAAAATTATCCAAATATCGAATGGGATAATCCTAGGGTAAAGGGAAAGGAGGGGGAGGAATTTCTGAAATGTGTTCAGGAGAATTTCCTTGACCAATATGTTCTTGGCCCAACTAGGAAGGAGGCATTGCTGGATCTGGTGCTGGGGAATGAGGTGGGCCAGGTCGACCAAGTGTCTGTGGGAGAACACTTGGGTACGAGTGATCATCGTATCATAAGATTTAGATTAGCAATGGAGAGGAGCAAGGAACAATCTAGAGTGGAACTTCTAAACTGGAATAGGGCTAACTTCAATGGGATGCGAAAGGATCTAGCCAGGGTAAAATGGAACCAAAGACTGACAGGAAAAACTGTAACGGAACAATGGGTGATCTTTAAGGAGGAGATGTTCCAAGTACAGGTTTGGTACATTCCAACAAGAGGGAAAGGTAAGGGAACCAAAGCAAGGGCTCCTTGGATGCCAAGGGAGATGGAGAAGATGATGAAACAAAAAAAAGAGGGTGTATGATGCATGTCAGGTGAATTCTTCAAGGAGAGTTAGACCAAATACAATAAGTTGAGAGGGGATGTGAAGATGAAAATAAGATTGGCAAAGAGAATTTGAGAGTAGAATGGTAGTTAACATAAAATGAACTCCAAAATCTTCTACCGTCATGTAAACAGTAAGCGGGTAGTAAGAGGCGGGGTGGGGCCTATTAGAGACAAAGAAGGTGATATATGCTTCGAGGTGCAGGGCAAGGCTAGAATACTCAATGAGTACTTTGTATCGGTGTTTACTAAGGATTTGGATGCTGACAAAATATCGGTAGCAGTGGAAAAGGTAGAAGCAATGGAACGGGTGAAAATTGATAGTCAGGATGTACTAGAAAGGCTGGGTATGCTTAGAGTGGAAAAGTCGCCTGGTCCAGGTGGCTTGCTTCCCAGCTTGCTAAGGGAATTGGGGGAGGAGATAACGGAAGGGCTTGCCATAATTTTCCAATCTTCCCTAGATGCGGGAAGGTGCCTGAGGATTGGAAAGTGGCAAATGTGACATCATAGTTCAAGAAAGGGTGTAAGGACAATCCTAGTAACTACAGGCCGGTCAGTTTAACATCAGTGGTGGGTAAAGTTTTAGAAATAATAATCAAGGAAAAAAATTAATGGGCATTTGGAGAGGTTTAAGCTAATTAAGGAGAGCTTGTAAAAGGAAGATCGTGTTTGACCAGCCTAATCGAATTTTTTGATGAAGTAACAGAGAGGATTGATGAAGGGAATGCAATGGATGTTGTCTACATGGATTTTCGGAAGGTGTTTAAGTACCATATAGAAGGCTGGTTAACAAAATTGAGGCTCATGGAATAGGTGGGTCAGTGGCAGCTTGGATAAGGAATTGGCTTAAGGACAAAAAACAGCAAGTTGTGGTAAATGGCTGTTTTTCAGACTGGAGGATGGTAAACAGTGGTGTTCCCCAAGGGTCATTGCTGAGGCCACTGCTTTTTATATATATATAATGACCTGGATACTGGAATACAGAGTAGAATTTCTAAATTTGCCAATGACACCAAACTTGGGGGTGTGGCAAACAGTGAGGATGATATCAATCGACTACAACAGGACATAGAAAAGCTAGCAGAATGGGCAGACAAATGGCAGATGGAATTTAATACAGAGAAGTGTGAGGTGATGCATTTTGGCAGAAGGAACAGGGAGAGGCAATATACACTTAATGGCACAGTTTTAAAGAGTGTGCAGGGACAGAGGGACCTGGGAGTTAATGTGCATAGGTCCCTGAAGGTGGCAGGATATATTGAGAGTGTGGTTAACAAAGCA
Source organism: Somniosus microcephalus (assembly GCF_052327205.1). NCBI lineage: Eukaryota > Metazoa > Chordata > Chondrichthyes > Squaliformes > Somniosidae > Somniosus > Somniosus microcephalus. Next base: position 203,049,670 of record NC_140987.1, read on the forward strand.
TATGGGCTCTTGGGCTTCATAAATTGAGGTATTGAGTACAAAAGTAGAGATGTTATGCTGAACCTTTATAAAGTGATGGTTAGGCCACAACTGGAGTATTGCGTCCAGTTCTGGTCACCACACTTTAGGAAGGATGTGAAGGCACTTGAGAGGGTGCAGAGGAGATTTACCAGAATGGTTCCGGGGATGGGGGATCTTAGCTACAAGGACAGGTTGGAGAAGCTGGATTTGCTTTCATTAGAGCAAAGGAGGTTGAGGGATGATTTGATAGAGGTGTATAAGTTTATGACAGGTTTAGATAGGCTAGACAGGGAAAGGCTGTTCCCACTAGGTGATGGTACAAGGACTAGGGGACACAGATTTAAGGTTTTGGGCAAGAGATACAGGGGGGAATGTGAGGAAAAATATTTTTACGCAGCGAGTGGTGAGGACCTGGAATTCGCTGCTGACGGAAGTGGTGGAAGCGGAGACACTCAATGTTTTCAAGGGGAGACTGGATAGGCACTTGAGGGAAATAAACTTGCAGGGCTACGGGGATAGAGCGGAGGAAGTGAGAAGACCAGAGTTTCTCTGCGTCTCTCTCTGTTGTAATGTCGAGCATATTGTTACTGTTGCTTTCATCAAGGTCTTGCCTGTTTAGCTGTTCGGAAGGTAATCAACTTGCTTTGCTTAAGTACATAACCAGTTGGAGCAAGTTAGTAACACTTGCATGAAGCACACAATAGAAACACAAAGTAAAAAGAATTTAGGCTCCAAAATGTATAGATTGTGTGTCATTTCTTTATCACAGTATAACTCTATAAAGCAAATGTACTCCAAGAAATATTACACCTGATTTTCCCACCTTCTTGAAGTGGAATGCTTTGTCTTCACTCAACAATTTTACATCGCAAGTTTACAGAGCACTGTGACAGATCAGAAAGTCAGTGATGGGCGTGGTTACTTTGAGACAGCAGTATAGTATTCCTGTAAACTGAGGATAACTCCTCTGTCGATGGGGGAGTAAAACCATTACGGCTGCAGGGACAGTTCATATCCTCTCTCAGCTGCAGAGCCCTGGAATTTGGACTTCATGTCACCTGCATTTAAAAGCCCAGTTGGAGAAGCACTTATGAATGCCGAGACTGCTTACTACAACAGACTCCTTTATACAATTTAAACATGCTGATGAATCGGATGGAAAGAACAATTACACAGGGCTTCATTGCCTTCATAGCTGCCCAGAGGCCTGCCTGCATGGTCAGTGGGCATGTTCAAAAAGGGTTGAGCAGCAGGGATATGGCTCTGGCTGGAGTTGACCTGAATGGGTAGGACCAGCCAGCCATTGCAGCATAGAACATGGCAATACCAGTTGAGGGCTATTTTTCAAGGTGGTACAGGGCCACTTCAATCTCGAGAGACTCCCACTGACACCCAACTGTCAGCAACCTCATTTACTCCCATCAGCTGTGGCTCAGTTGGTAGCACCCTTACCTTGGAGGCAGAAAATTGTGGGTTCAGGACTCACTCCAGAGACTTGAGCACAAAAATCTAGGCTGACACTCCAGTGCAGTACTGAGGGAGTGCTGCACTGTCAGAGGTGCCGTCTTTCAGATGAGATGTTAAATCGAGGCCCTATCTGCTCTCTCAGGTGGATGTAAAAGATCCTATGGCACTATTTTGAAGAAGAGCAGGGGAGTTATCCCCGGTGTCCTGGCCAATATTTATCCCTCAATCGACATCACTAAAACAGGTTATCTGGTCATCATCACATTGCTGTTTGTGGGAGCTTGCTGTGTGCAAATTGGCTGCCGCGTTTCCTACATTACAACGGTGACTACACTTCAAATAGTACCTCATTGGCTGTAAAACGCTTTATTCGTGAAAGGCGCTATATAAATTCAAGTCTTTCTTTCTTTCTCCTGCCACTAGGAAGCAGCTAGCAGCATAACATATTAAGTTGTAGATCACATAGAACATGCACGTCTAAATTCAGCATTCCAAGTGTGAAACAGATGCAGCGTTAACCATTGCAAAGGCCCGCATCAGATTTGCATAGTCATTCAGGCCACTGATAAATTGGTTGTGGCAATTTTTAAATGTCCCTGGCAGCTGCCAAGCCTCCTTCATTATCAGATGGCCTAGGTCTTGTTCTCAAATCTCCTGCCTCCATGGTGGCAAGTGTGTAAAATAGGGAACAGGTGAATCTGCAGGGGTTCTTAAATTGTGGAAGCAGAGCTCTAACAAGGTCAGATTTCACTGGAATTTGCAGGGTATTGCAGGTTCTGGAGACACAGGTTGGACTCCAAGGTGTAATTTGTCATCCAGTTGTTGAAAGCTGGTTTCACAGAGGAACTGGACCAATATCAATACAATTTCCAGACTTGGTGAATGCTTGGAATGGGCTATTCTCTTTCCTGTGGGGGTCAGTAGAAATGTTGTAAAATGCAAACAAGTGGAGATCAAAACTAAACTCAAAAGGTCATGACTGCTTGAATGTCAATGCATTTGGCATTGTTTATAGAGCTCTGTTAACAGAGTGGGGTGAGAGGCTTTATGGAACCACCAACCAAACTTTTATTAGACTGGCCCTATTTTGACAAATTTGGGTTAATTTTATAAACATGTACTCCCAGCAGGAGCGTATACTAATAATTCAGGCATAAAGCACATGCAAAGATTCCCAATATATGCTCCCAGGAGGCGAGGTTCCTTGCTGGGAGTACCATTTCATTTATCCTTATTGAATCAATTGTATAAAAGCAAATAACATAATGGTGACTAACCTTGATTGGAAGAAGAGGATTCCCTTTGATAGGTCAGCAAATTTCCCATTTTAATGCAGTGGGGAACTCACAATAGAAGAAAAGTTGGTATGAAAATAAGGCATCCCTCCCACACAATAACTCACCCACCAAGGCCTCATTTTATGTCTTGAGGTCCAATTCTTTCAGATCCTTCTATCGATTGAGGGATAAGTATTGGCTAGGACACCGGGGATAACTCCCCTGCTCTTCTTCGAAATAGTGCCATAGTTTGATTAACACAGAAATTGGCCCGCAAATTGATAATAGCAGGGATCCTTTATATTTATTTCATAGTGCAAATTGATTTCAATCAAATTGCATAAGGTTGGCAACATCAGGAGGGTCATCATGGATGTAGCCTTGTATGGGTTAATATTAAAATAAAGCACTGCTCCAGAAGACTGTTTGATAACATGCCCAGTAGAGGCAAAGCAATATTAGCTGGCTTACTTCTAGTTTCTCATGTAAAACAAATCATTATTTTTGTGTGGAATCTGTTCTGCTAGCTCCCACCACTGGGACCAATGTCTTGCAGTGAATGTGTACCAGGTAAATTAATCGTGACACAGATAAGTTAACAACCCAATACCAGTAGGGCCTATTTATGCTCCAGTAAATCATAGTTGAAAATGCACACAGGGTGGCAGCACTTGCACAGTATATTTTTGTAGGCATTATTCAAATAGTACATTAGCCGTCATCAACTTTGAGCATTTAATTATAAATCGGATGGTTTGTAGACCCTGGAAATTACTGCAAGTGATGTTACCATCATTTCAAGCCAATATTTAAATGAGGGTGTTAACCCAGTTGTGAAAATAGTGTAGAGAGGAATTTGATATGAATGATTTAGGAGTCATATGATATTATCACAGTAATTTCCAGGCTAATCTTTTTCATAAAGGTGCAATAATTATGTAATTGTTGATAGTGACCTGCGTACAATTATGACTGAAGTAGATCTCCTAGTTTTGGCCTGTCATTGTAGAATTTTATTAAAATGTGAATGATTCTAATTTTTCTAAAGCCTTTGGCATGACTGCTTTCATTTTGCAAGAAAATAGAATGCTAAGTTGTCTGAGTGGGTTACTTGTGTGGAAAAAAAATCACAGCAAATGTGCAATTACATTGTGTACAGCAAAGCTCTCGAGTGTCTAGAGATACCAATTTCCTTACACTTTCTAATAGATGCTCATCTTCATTTGGTGAAATGGTTTCCAAAACTGTCAAGAAAAAGTTCAAGACCACAGGGTTTCTGTTTAGAATCAAGGCTCAGTTAGCTGTTGATTTCTCTTTGCAGTTAAACTAGATTAATTACGTTTGTGAATTGCTGGATCAGTTTTATTTCCCATTTATACTAATCTTTGTTGGGCTGCAATCCCGCTCAACAACATTATTGGGTGTTAAAAGTTGTGGGGGCCACTGCACTTCTCTAGATTCCTCACAGTGCAAAGAGTTATTTATGAACCATAACAAAAGATTCCTTAGAAGCCAGTTGCCATTCAAGGCTAATCAAGGAGAACCTCATTCAAAATTGCACACCATTTGACAGTGAGTTATTAACAGGAGCTCAGAACTACCACTAGAAGTTCATGAACAGCAAGCTGTCAAAGTATAGGGTTGCCAACCCTCCAGGATTGTCCTGGAGTCTCCAGGAATTAAAGATTAATCTCTTGGATACTATAGGGCCATTAATAAAAATGGTGTGCTTTTTTTTGAACATTTTCATTTATTAGTTATAAAAATATTGAAGACTGGGGAGAAAAAGCTGTTTGACTGGGTGGGGCCTCATATGATGAAACCTCCAGGAATATATCCAACCAGAGTTGGCAAACCTCTCTGCAAGATAGTCACAGAAGTACAGTTTGCCGTACCTACATAGTTTTGTTTTCATCCTGCAAATGTTTTACCTTTGCTTGCTCACATTAGATTCTTTTGTCTATGCACAATTAAAGAATGACAAATTCAGCATTGCCAAAACTTGTGATTCTTGAAGAAGTTGAAATGCAGCATCCAAGCAGGAGTCACAAGGTGGTATCAAAGCAGAACTGAAAGAGTCATGCCTGATTCATAAGAACATAAGAAATAGGAGCAGGAGTAAGCCAATCGGCCCCTCGAGCCATTCAATAAGATCATGGCTGATCTGATCCTAACTGCCAATCCACTATCACAGAACCATCTCCTGCATCTAACAGAATTAGACACACGAAATAGGAGCAGGATCAGGCTACATGGCCCCTGGGCCCGCTCCGCTACCCACAGGGCCATGACCGATCCGAACCTAGACTCATGTCCAAATTCCTGCCCGCTCCCCATAACCCTTAATTCCCTTTACTTCTAGGAAACTGTCTATTTCTGTTTTAAATTTATGTAATGATGTAGCTTCTACAGTTTTTTGGGGCAGCATGTTCCATGGACCTACCACCCTCTGAGTGAAGTAGTTCCTCCTCATCTCAGTTTTGAAAGGGCAGCCCCTTATTTTAAGACTATGCCCCCTAGTTCTAGTTTCACCCATCATCGGGAACATCTTCCCTGCATCCACCCGATCCAACCCCTTCACAATCTTATATGTTTCAATAAGATCGCCTCTCATTATTCTGAACTCCAATGAGTAGAGTCCCAATCTACTCAACCTCTCCTCATATGTCCATCCCCTCATCCCCGGGATTAACCGAGTGAACCTTCTTTGTACTGACTCGAGAGCAAGTATGTCCTTTCTTAAGTATGGACACCAAAACTGTATGCAGTATTCCAGGTGCGGTCTCGCCAATACCTTGTACAACTGAAGCAATACCTCCCTATTTTTATATTCTATCCCCCTAGCAATGAAAGCCAACATTCCATTGGCCTTCTTAATCACTTGCTGCACCTGCATACTAACCTTTTGAGTTTCGCGCACCAGGACCCCCAGATCCCTTTGTACTTCAGTACTTTCCAGTTTCTTGCCATTAAGATAATAACTTGCTCTACGATTTTTCCTGCCAAAGTGCATAACCTCACACTTTCCAGTATTGTATTCCATCTGCCAAATCTCTGCCCACTTACTTAGCCTGTATGTCCCCTTGAAGGTTTTTTATGTCCTCCTCACTCACTACTTTCCCCCCCATCTTAGTATCATCTGCAAACTTTGATATGTTACACTCGGTCCCCTCCTCCAAATCATTAATATAGATTGCAAAAAGTTGGGGACCCAGCACTGACCCCTGCGGAACACCACTAGTTACTGATAGCCAGTCTGAGAATGAACCATTTATCCCAACTCTCTGCCTTCTGTTAGATAGCCAATCCTCTATCCATGCCAGAATAGTATCCCCAATCCCGTGATTTTTTATCTTAAGCAATAATCTTTTGTGTGGCACCTTGTCAAATGCCTTTTGGAAGTCTAAATACACTACGTCCACTGGTTCCCCTTTATCCACCCTATACGTTACTTCCTCAAAGAACTCCAGCAAATATTTGTCAAACATGACTTCCCCTTCATAAAACCATGCTGACTTTGTCCTATTAAATTATGATTATCCAAATGTCCTGTTACTGTCTCCTTAATAATGGACTCCAAAATTTTACCTACCACAGATGTTAGGCTAACTGGTCTATAGTTTCCAGCCTTCTGTCTACTGCCCTTTTTAAATAAGGGTGTTACATTAGCAGTTTTCCAGTCTGCCGGGACCATTGCCGAGTCCAGGGAGTTTTGGAAAATTATTACCAATGCATCCACAATCCCTACCGCCACTTCCCTCAAGACCCTAGGATGTAAGCCATCAGGTCCAGGTGATTTATCCGCCTTGAGTCCCATTATTTTACCGAGTACCACTTCCTTAGTGATTTTGATCGTGTTTAGCTCATCCCCCCCTTTAGCCCCCTGTTTGTCCAGTGTTGGGATATTCTTAGTGTCTTCTACTGTAAAGACGGATGTAAAATATTCATTCAGTGTTTATGCCATCTCCATATTTCCCACCATTAATTTCCCGGTCTCATCCTCTAAGGGACCAACATTTACTTTCGCCACCCTTTTTCTTTTTATATAACTATAAAAACTCTTACTATCTGTTTTTATATTTTTTGCTAATTTACTTTCATAATCTATCTTCCCTTTCTTAATCAATCTTTTTGTTATTTTTTGCTGTCTTTTAAAGTTTTCCCAATCCTCTATCCTCCCACTAGATTTGGCTACCTTATATGCCCTTGTTTTTAGTCGAATACTATCCTTAATTTCTTTACTTAGCCACGGATGGCTGTCTTTTCTTTTACACCCTTTTCTTCTCAGTGGAATATATATTTTTTGGAAGTTGTAAAATAACTCCTTAAATGTACACCACTGATCATGTATCGTCTTACCCTTTAATCTATTTTCCCAATCCACTCTACTCAATTCCGCTCTCATACCTTCATAGTCTCCTTTATTCAAGCTTAGCACGCTTGTTTGAGATCCAACCTTCTCACCCTCTAATTGAATATGGAATTCAACCATGTTATGGTCACTCATTCCAAGGGGATCCTTTACTAGGACATTTTTAATTAATCCTGTCTCGTTACACAGGACCAGATCTAAGGTTGCCTGCCCCCTGGTCGGTTCAGTTACATACTGCTCAAGAAACCCATCCCTAATACACTCAATGAACTCATCCTCAAGACAGCCCTGCCCAATTTGATTTGTCCAATTAATATGATAGTTAAAATCCCCCATAATTATAGATGTTCCCTTATTACAAGCCTCAACTATTTCCTGATTGATACTCCGTCCAACAGAGTTGCCACAGTTCGGAGGCCTATAAACTACGCCCACTAGTGTTTTTTTCCCCTTATTATTCCTTACCTCCACCCAAACTGTTTCATTGTCCTGATCTTTTGACCCAATATCATTTCTCTGTATTACAGTGATTCCTTCCTTTATTAACATAGCCACCCCACCTCCCCTTCCTTCCTGCCTGTCCTTCCTGATCGTTAAATAACCTGGTATGTTTAATTCCCAGGCATTGTCACCCTGCAGCCATGTTTCTGTAATGGCCACAAGATCATACCCATATGTAGTTATTTGTGCCATTAACTCATCTATTTTGTTACGAATGCTACGTGCATTCAGATAGAGAACTTTCAAAGATGTTTTGTGACACTTAGTTCCTGCTTTTGCCCTTTTTATTACTTTACCTTTTACTCCATACCTTCTGCCCCTTCCTGACATGCTCTGGTTTTTAATTTCCCCACTGCTACCTAAGTCTATGACCTTCTCTGTTGTCATTTGTATTATTTGCTCTCTAGGAACCTCCCCCCCACTAGTTAGTTTAAAGCCCTCTCTACAGCTCTAGTTATATGATCCGCCAGGACTCGAGTCCCAGCACTGGCCAAGTGAAGCCCGTCCCAACGGAACAGCTCCCTCCTGCCCCAGTACTGGTGCCAGTGTCCCAGGAAGCAAAACCCATTTCTCCCACACCAGTCTTTGAGCCACGCATTTAACTCTCTAATTTTATTTGTCCTAGCCAAATTCGCTCGTGGCTCAGGTAATAATCCAGAGATTATTACCCTTGTGGTTCTGCTTTTTAATTTGGCCCCTAGCTGCTCAAACTCCCTCAGCAGAACCTCCTTCCTTGTCCTATCTATGTCGTTGGTACCAACATGGACCACGACAACTGGATCCTCCCCCTCCCACTCCAAGTTTCTCTCCAGTCCAGAGGAGATGTCCTTAACCCTGGCACCGGGTAGGCAACAGAGCCTTCGGACTCTCGCTCTCGGCTGCAGAGAACTCTATCTATCCCCCTAATGATACTATCCCCTACCACTACAACATTTCTTTTAACTCCCCCCACTTGAATGGCCCCCCGCTCCACGGTGCTGTGGCCAGGTTGCTCATCCTCCCCACAGTCCCTGTTCCCATCCTCACAGGGAGTAAGAGCCTCGAACCTGTTGGACAAGTGCAAGGGCTGCGGCTCCTCCAACACTACCTCCTGGATCCCCGTACCTGCCTCAATTCTATTCACACCATCCTGACCCTGGCCACGGACTACATCTGAATTAATTAATCTAATTGGTGTGACTACCTCCTGATACACAGAGTCCAGGTAACTCGCCCCCTCCCTGATGTGTCTCAGTGTTTGAAGCTCGGACTCCAGCTCTTCAACACGGAGCCGTAATTCCTCGAACAGCCTTTGGTTTTGCTTTGGCGCTCTCAAGACATCAACTTAGGCACGCCACCAGGACTCCCTTGAGAATTATGGATGTTGGCAATCCTGTAGACTGCAAATATGAGCCTTGAAATAATGACACGAAATACTGCTGTACAATGTCTTAATACATGGATCTGAAATTTCTCCTTCACGCTAATTCGGTGGAAGCAATAATCCCTTTTTTATTTTAAACGGGCTGATGTCTCCACTAATATAGCAGGGAGGAATTTCAGTTGATCACATTAGACATTTGTATGCTAATATCCCACAACATCCTGTGCACATTGCAGTGACCTCCTGTGTGTGCTTTCTTATGGCATCCTGCTACTGCATAACCTCTCCCAGGTTGAAAACATTCCAGCAGCAGATCAGCCATCTGGTGAACTGCAATGGGACGCAGGAGTCCTGCTACCTGTATGTGCAGCATACCTTGCTGGGGCCTACATTAGTTCCAAGTGGTTCCTTTGCTGGGTTTGCGCTTGACTTAGTGCTTCTCCAGGCAACTGCAGATACTTGTACAAAGCTGGGTGACAGATTATAGCTGCTGCTGCCATGTGGGTCAGTGGCCTGTGCTACTTTTATACCCCTGCTAGAAATAGTCTCCTCACAAAGCTCTCTGATCTATCAGAGTGTAGAACAGTGAGCCTGTATGAGATCCCTGAATCTATCCCTGATGCTTGCCCCTAGAGAGTTGAAGTCACCCAACCTCCCTGGACTATCTCACTGTGTTGAGCCAAGTAATTGCTCAAGAAGCTCCCATTGCTATAGCAGCTTCCTTTAGAAAGCTGGCCTATTAATTGTCTGCATCCTCAGGTGACTTCAGAGAGGCACGCAGCATTGGGAACCTCTGACCTGCACCAGCTGCCCCCTTCTGCACCACCCAGTATTCCAAGATTCATCATCTTAATATTAATACCTACTGCCGTGTGTATATCTGAGCTGGTCTTTAGTGCAACTGAGAAATTATTAGTGATGAGCAGCAGGTGTCCTTTGTGTTCACCCTGGAGGGTGATGGGGTTCTCTGCTGTGAAGAGAGCAGATGGTACATTATGAATAATGAAATACATCTATCCATATGGTTGCTGTAATGTAATAGATATATGCTTCTGCCCAATGTGCACAAACACATTCATGTAACAAACTGCAAATTAATGGAATACATTGAAAGCACGCTCCACCACCACCTCCTCAGTGTTGTCAGTCTGCCTGTCCAACATCTGATCTTGGAATGAGCCAGAATTTCCTCCAGTTAGACATTGGGAAGACTAAAGCCATCGGGCCAGAACTTCGGGTCCCCACGGGTGAGTACGCGCTGGGTACTCACGCGTAGGCCAAATGAAAGTGCCGGTTTCGTGCATGCACTGCGCATGTGTGGGAAACCAAAACTTCCGTTCCCTTAAAGGAAGGGGTTCACAGGTCGAACATGTGCACTGGAGAGGCAGCGCATACGCCGGGAACTTCCGGAGAAACCTGCAAAAAAAACTGGGAGGGCAAGTCTCCAGGAGCTACGCTTGTAAAAAGCAGTCGCAAGGCCTGCTTTTAACAAGGTAGGTGGTAAATTAAGTAAAATTAAAACATTTTTTCCACAGGTTTATTATTTTTAAATACTTTAAAGAAAGGTAAGTTTATTTTTAGCCCCGTTAGAAACTGTAATTAATTTTTTCAAAAATTTAAATGATTGTTTAAAATAGTTATTTTATGTAATTTATAGTTATTTTAAAAACGTGATTTAAAAAAAAAAATTATTTCAAGTTTTAGTGATGTTTTGGGGCTGAATTGTATTCATAGATTTGACAGGTCTTCCTGTCAAATCTATGAATACAGATTCCCTGCTACCATTGGCTCTCCATGGCCCACGTGATCCCAGGGGACGCTTCGAACTAACTGCGCCCCTGGGATACGCAAGCACTGCGCGCCGGCAGTTGGAGCAGGCCCAGGATCGGAATCCCACGCGGGCCCACAGCACAGCGGCCAGCGCGCTAGGTAAGTGCAGGTTGGAGGCTTGCACCCGCGGGAAGCCTCCGACCCAAATTTCTGAGCCATCGCCTTTGTGCCCCTCCACCCCACAAACTCCGTTCCCTTGTCACCGATTCCATCCCCCGCCGCAGACACTGTCTCAGGTTGAAACCGACAGGACACTGTGGTAGCAAACAATGTGAGCTTCTGACCCCATAATCTCTCCATCACAAAGACCACCCACTTCCACCTCTAACGTCGCCCGTCTCCACCCATCTGTTGCTGAAACCCTCATCCAGACTTGACTATTCCAATCGTCTGGTGGCTGGCCTCCCATCCTTCATAAGCTACAGCTCATCCAAACTCTGTTGCTCGTATCCTAACCGGCACCAAGTCCCGCTCACCCATCACCCCGGTGCTTGCTGAAATTGGCGTCCAGTCCCCCCACCGCTGCCAATTTAACATTCTCATCCTAGTGTTCATCTCCTTTCATGGCTTCATCCCCCTTTCTCTCTGTAACCTCATCAGCCCTACTACACTCTGAGAACTTTGCATTCTTCCAACTCTGGACTCGTGAGTCCGCCCCCACTCCCTTCGCCGCGCCATTAGTGGCCTTGCATTCAGCTGTATAAGCCCCAAGCCTGGGACTCCTTCCTTAAAACCTCTCCACACCTCTCTTTCTTTCAAGAACCTCCTTAAAATCAATCGCTTTAACCAAGCTTGTAGTCACCCTTCCAATATCTTTGGTTTGGTGTTAATTTTTGTCTGATTACATTTCTGTGAAACACCTTGGGATGTTTTTCTATATTAAATGCATTAGCTAGGTGCAAGTTGTTGTTGTTGTTGATGTAAACAAAATGGTGCATACCACAAATTCTGAGTAACCTTACACAACGTACACAGACACCACGCGGTAAATTTTTATCCTCATCTGATCTGTAACCTGGCGAAGTGGACAGCCCACCCATTGTAGAACCCATCTGATTTTCATTCCATTGAAATCAATAGGATGAAAATCAGGCAGATTCTACAATGGATGGGTGATCGATCCATCAGATTACTGCGTAGGCAGTGAAGATGAAAATTTACCCCCACATTTCTTAACATTTCCCAATCAAAAAGATTTATGATATACTCATGGGATGCCCATGATCATAATGCAGGGAGTACCATCTGTCGACTCATTTAGAGGATAATATATACTGGGGGTGAATAGTCTGTGCTCTTCTGTTGAATGCTAATTTTCCCTTTAAATGTAAAAAAAAGTAAAAATACAGACTAAGTAATTTGAGCTACAGAATTCCATTCCTGCAGTACAATCCCTGTCAGTTCAGGGCACAACGTGTAATTTTACATATTTGCACTCCTGACATGGAACCTCGCCTGCAAGCTTGTACAATTATCCCCATAATGTATTTTGGATAACCTCAATATTTAAATTTTCAATACAATGCTTGCTACAATATTAACATTTCACTACACAAACACATTTTTTTTACATCTGAAACAATTATGACCACATATGGACTGCATAGTTATACTTATGTCTTAGCTTGATGCTCTTCTTTAAATCATGCCACTTCTTTTACATATCTATGTTCTTCTGGTGATCGCCCGTCTCCACCCTTGCCTCAGTTCATCCGCTGCTGAAACCCTCATCCATGTCTTTGTTCCCTCTAGACTTGATTATTCCAATGCACTCCTGGCTGGCCTTCCACATTCCACCCTACGTAAGCTTGAAGTCATCCAAAGCTCGGCTGCCTGGTGTCCTAACTCGCACCAAGTCCCGTTCGCCCATCACTCCTGTGCTCGCTGACCTACATTGGCTCCCGGTTAAGCAGCACCTCGATTTCAAAATTCTCATCCTTGTTTTCAAATTCCTCCATGGCCTCGCCCCTTTCTATCTCTGTAATCTCCTCCAGCCCCACAAACCTCCGCGATATCTGCGCTTCTCTAATTCTGCCCTCTTGAGCATCCCTGATTATAATCGCTCAACCTGGTGGCTGTGCCTTCTATTGCCTAGGCCCTAAGCTCTGGAATTCCCTGCCTAAACCTCTCTTTCCTCCTTTAAGACGCTCCTTAAAACCTACCTCTTTGACCAAGCTTTTGGTCACCTGCCCTAATTTATCCTTATGTGGCTCTGTGTCAGATTTTTTGTCTTGGAATACTCCTCTGCAGCGCCTTGGGACGTTTTACTACGTTAAAGGCGCTATATAAATACAAGTTGTTGTTCGATGCAGAGCTTACGATACTAGTAATGTGATTCCATGCTTTACTCCTCTGAGTTGGGAGGCATCCACCACCACTACCACCAAAAATATCCTACCTGCAGTCAAGCATTGTATATACCAGGACTTCCTGAAGTTCATAAAAACTAACTTTAAAACTCTACTGCTCAGACATAACTCCTGGCAAATTGTGCATTCTGCATCTGATTTAATGAAGTTTGGGGAAATGTATATCATTCGTTAAATTCTTATTATTGTAAGTCCTGTGTGATTGGCTATTTCTTGGTTCCAACTAATGAAAAAATTCTCAATGGAATCACACAGCTGGAACTAATTAATTCCCACCTTTTTGTAAGTGGGGTCACCATTAATGAAGAAATTCAGTTCTTTCATACTTTATTCATGAAAAGAATCCCCACCCAGCCCTTCCCAGTATGTATTATCGTCTAAATGAGTCAACGAGCAGCAGCTCTGGACACAGTGATGCTTCAATCTAAATTAATTTAGCAATGTGCTACAGAAGTAATTTGGCTCACATGTTTCAAATCTGCTTAATTAGTAGATTAACTCTTTCACCAACTCACAATTTTAGATACTAGTTGCTTTCAGACAAAATTTGATTTTTACTTTGAAGAGGTTGTTTCATGGCTTAGTGAGAAAACACAACATCCAGTTTAGTATTGAGCCATACCGATCAAGGTGGCAGCGGGTTTGATCCCCACTCTGAGTGGAGTTAATTGATCTCTACTGTGGTATTAAAGTTGCCTCCAATTCCCTAAGCTGGGGGCGGGAGAAGGGAATTCATCCAAGGTTTCCACTCCTGAATGGCATAATTACATCAATTGACCCATGACAGAAAATGCACATGTGCCTATCCAGTGAGCATAGAATCAGGCTTATGTGTGATGCCTCCCTGCTTGAATAGCCAACTGATATTCAGTGTCAAACCCCACATGTGAACAATGGCCAGTTGGGTGTGGTGCTGGAGGGCTGCTGGAATTGTATCACAGCATAAGCCAGTGCCTTCAGGATAGGAGGAAGAAAAATAAAAGAATGACATTAACTCACACTACACGGTTACCTGCATGCTAAACACCAAAAGCAGCAGGCTATAGCTAGAGCTAAGCTCTCCCATAACCAACAAATCAGAGAAAATCTCTGGAGCCCTGCCAGATGCAGTTGAGAATGGCCATTGTTAATTAGGCAACTGATGGGAGGCGAAAGCTCCATGAACATCTCCATCAATGTCCATCACCAAGAGTGGCTCGGTAGCACCACTACTGACCGAGCTGGCCGAGTCCTGAAGGACATAACTGCCAGTCTGGGCCTGTGACAGGTGCTGAGAGAACCAACACGAGGGAAAAACCTACTTGACGTCATCCTCACCAATCTACCTGCCGCAGATGCATCTGTTCATGATAGCATTGGTAGCAGTGATAACCGCACAGTCATTGTGGAGACGAAGTCCCGTCTTCACACTAAGGACACCCTCCAAGGTGTGGTGTGGCACTACCACCGTGCCAAATGGGATAGATTCAGAACAGATCAAGCAGATCAAATCAGGGCATCCACGAGGCGCTGTGGGCCATCAGCAGCAGCACAATTGTATTCCACCACAATCTGTAAACTCATGGCCTGGCGGGTCCTGGACATAGCAGCCCGCTTGATTGGCACCCCATCCACCAGCTTAAACAGTCGCTCCCTCCACCACCGGCATACTGTAGCTACAATGTGTACCATCTACAAGATGCACTGCAGCAACTCACCAAGGCTTCTTCGGCAGCACCTCCCAAACCCGCGACCTCTTCCACCTAGAAAGACAAGGGCAGCAGGCGCATGGGAACACCACCACCTCCCAGTTCCCCTCCAAGTCACACACCATCCTGACTTAGAAGTACATCACCGATTCTTCATCGTTGCTGGGTCAAAATCCTGGAACTCCCTCCCTAACAGCACTGTGGGAGTACCTTCACCACACGGACTGCAGCAGTTCAAGGAGGCAGTTCACCACTACCTTCTCAAGGGCAATTAGGGATGGGCAATAAATGCTGACCTTACAAGCGATGC
The DNA here is from genome assembly GCF_052327205.1 of Somniosus microcephalus. Classification (NCBI taxonomy): domain Eukaryota; kingdom Metazoa; phylum Chordata; class Chondrichthyes; order Squaliformes; family Somniosidae; genus Somniosus; species Somniosus microcephalus. The sequence goes on from NC_140987.1 coordinate 203,064,868, forward strand.
CCACATCCCGTAAAAACAAATTTAAAAAAAAATCCCTCACTACCATTACCATCAAGCTAGGGGATCAATCCTGGTTCAATAAGGAGTGTAGAAGAGCATGCCAGGAGCAGCACCAGGTGTACCTAAAACTGAAGTGCCAATCTGAGGAAGCTGCAACACAGGACTACATGCATGCTATGGGCAGGGCAAAGTGATTCTACAATCAATGGATCAGATCAAAGCTCTGCAGTCCTGCCACATACAGTCGTGAATGGTGGTGGACCATTAAACAACTAATGGGAGGAGGAGGCTCCATGAATATCAATGATGGTGGAGCCCAGCACATCAACACAAAAGACAAGGCTGAAGCGTTTGCAACCATCTGAAGCCAGAAGTGCCGAGTGGATGATCCATATCGGCCTACTGCTGAGGTCTCCACCATCACAGAAGCCAGTCTGCAGCCAATTCGATTCACTCCACGTGATATCAAGCAATGGCTGAGCGCACTGGATACAACAAAGGCTGTGGGCCCCGACAACATCCCGGCTGTCATGCTGAAGACTGGTGCTCCAGAACTAGCTGCGCCTCTAGCCAAGCTGTTCAAATACAGCTACAACACTGGCATCTATCCGACAATGTGGAAAACTGCCCGGGTATTTCCTGTCCACAAAAAGCAGGACAAATCCAACCCGGCCAATTACCGCCCCATCAGTCTACTTTCAATCATCAGCAAAGTATTGGAAGGTGTCATCGACAGTGCTATCAAGCACACTTACTCATCAATAACCTGCTCACTGATGCCCAGTTTGGGTTCCGCCAAGACCACTCGGCTCCCGACCTCATTACAGCCTTGGTCCAAACATGGACAAAAGAGCTGAATTCCAGCGGTGAGGTGAGAGTGACTGCCCTTGACATCAAGGCAGCATTTGACCGAGTGTGGCATGAAGGAGCCCTAATAAAACTGAAGTCAATGGGAATCAGGGGGAAAACTCTCCACTAGCTGGAGTCATACCTAGCACAAAGGAAGATGGTTGAAGGTCAATCATCACAGCCCCAGGACATTTCTGCAGGAGTTCCTCAGGGCAATGTCCTAGGCCCAACCATCTTCAGCTGCTTCATCAATGACCTTCCCTCCAACATAAGGTCAGAAATGGGAATGTTTGCTGATAACTGCATAGTGTTTCAGTGCCATTCACAACTACTCTGATAATGAATCATTCCATGCCCGCCTGCAACAAGACCTGGACAATGTTCAGGCTTGGGCTGATATGTGGCAAGTAACATTCATGCCACAGAAGTGCCAGGCAATGACTATCTCCCGCAAGCGAGAGTCTAACCACCGCCCCTTGACATTCAATGGCATTACCATCGCCGAATCCTCCACCATCAACATCTTGGGGGGTCATCATTAACCAGAAACTTAACTGGACCAGCCACATAAACACTGTAGCAACAAGAGCAGGTCAGAGGCTGGGTATTCTGCGGCGAGTGTCTCACCTACTGACTCCCCAAAGCCTTTCCACCATCTACAAGGCTCAAGTCAGGAGTGTGATGGAATACATTCCACTTGCCTGGATGAGTGCAGCTCCAACAACACTCAAGAAGCTCCACACCATCCAGGACAAAGCAGCCTGCTTGATTGGCACCCCATCCACCACCTTAAACATTCACTCCCTCCACCACCAGCGTACCGTGGCTGCAGTGTGTACCATCTACAAGATGCACTGCAGCAACTTACCAAGGCTTCTTCAGCAGCACCTCCCAAACCCGTGACCTCTACCACCTAGAAGGACAAGGACAGCAGGCGCATGGGAACACCACCAACTCCATGTTCATCTCCAAGTCACACACCATCCTGACTTAGAAGTATATTGCTGATCCATCATCGTCGCTGGGTCAAAATCCTGGAACTCCCTACCTAACAGCATTGTGGGAGTACCTTCACCACAAGGACTGCAGCGGTTCAAGAAGGCGGCTCACCACCACCTTCTCAAGGGCAATTAGGGATGGGCAATAAATGCTTGCCTTGCCAGCGACGCCCACATCCCATAAAAAATTTTTTTTAAAAACTTCTCAATCAGGGTGATGCCCAGCACTTGATGCAAGAGGCAAGGCTGAAGTGTTGCCACCACCTCCAGTTGAAAGTTTTGAGTGGATGATCCTACTCGACCTCTTCCAAAGGTCTCCAAAATCATGAATGCCAGTGTCTATCCAATTCAGTAACTTCCATTTAACATGAAGAAGCAGCTGAGTGCACCACTGTTAATAGACACCGGGACAGGGGATTCACTACTGGAAGCACCACTGTTAATAGACACCGGGACAGGGGATTCACTACTGGAAGCACCACTGTTAATAGGCAGCGGGACAGGGGATTCACTACTGGAAGCACCACTGTTAATAGACATAGAAGATAGGAGCAGGAGTAGGCCATTCGGCCCTTCGAGCCTGCTCTGCCATTCAACGAGATCATGGCTGATCATCCAAACCCTAGCACCCGGTCCCTATACCGACAGCCATCCCACCCAAGCCCTATCCCCGTAACCCCGTAACCCCACGTATTTAATCCCCCCTAACACTAAGGGCCAATTTTTATCATGGCCAATCAACCTAACCCGCACATCTTTGGACTGTGGGAGGAAACCGGAGCACCCGGAGGAAACCCACGCAAACACGGGGAGAATGTGCAAACTCCACACAGACAGTCACCCGAGGCCGAATTTGAACCCGGGACCCTGGCGCTGTGAGGCAACAGTGCTAACCACTATGCCACCGTGCTGAGGACTCACTACTGGAAACACCACTGTTAATAGACACCGGGACTGAGGACTCACTACTGGAAACACCACTGTTCATAGACACAAATCAAGGGGACTCCCTACTGGAAACACCACTGTTCATAGACATAAGTCAATGGGGACTCACTACTGGTAACACAGCTGTTCATTAACACCAGTCCAGAGGGCTCGCTGCTGGAAACCCCACTGTTCATTGTCACCAGTCCAGGGGACTCACTTCATCCCAGTTTGGCATAAAAATAAAACAAAAAAGGTGACTCAACCGTGGCTAACAAGGTAAATTAGGGATAGCATAAGATCCAAGGAGAGGACATATAAATTGGCCAGAAAAAGCAGTAAATCTGAGGATTGGGAGCAGTTTAGGATTCAACAAAGGAGGACAAAGGGATTAATTAAGAAGGGGAAAATAGAATATGAGAGTAAGCTTTCAGGGAACATAAAAACTGACTGTAAAAGCTTTTATATATATCTGTGAAGAGAAAAAGATTGGTGAAGTCAAACGTAGGTCCCTTGCAGTCAGAATCAGGGGAACTAATAATGGGTAACCAAGAAATGGCAGACCAATTAAATACATATTTTGGTTCTGTCTTCACAAAGGAGGACACAAATAACCTCCCAGAGATGTCGGGGAACATAGGGTCTGATGAAGGGGAGGAACTGAAAGAAATCAGTATTTGTAAGGAAATGGTGCTAAGGAAATTGATGGGACTGAAGGCCGATAAATCCCCAGGGCCTGATAATCTACATCCTAGAGTACGTAAAGAAGTGGCCCTAGAAATAGTAGATGCATTGCTGATCATCTTCCAACATTCGATGGAATCTGGAACAGTACCCATGGATTGGAGGGTAGCTAATGTTACCCCACTATTCAAAAAAGGTGGTAGGGAGAAAATGGGGAATTACAGACCGGTAAGCCTGACATTGGTAGTGGGGAAAATGCTAGAGTCCATTATAAAGGATGTAATAGCTGAGCACTTGGAAAACAGTGACAGGATTGGACAAAGTCAACATGGATTTACAAAAGGTAAATCATGCTTGACTAATCTACTGGAATTTTTTGAGGATGTAACTGGTAAAATAGATAAGGGAGAACCAGTGGATGTGGTATATTTGGGCTTTCAGAAGGCTTTCGACAAGGTCCCGCATAAGAGGTTAGCATGTAAAGTTAAGGCACATGGGATTGGTGTCAAGGTATTGACTTGGATAGAGAACTGGTTGGCAGACAGAAAGCAAAGAGTTGGAATAAATGGGTCTTTTTCCAAGTGGCAGGCAGTGACTAGTGGAGTACCGCAGGGATCGGTCCTTGGACCCCAGCTATTCACAATATATATTAATGATCTAGACGAGGGAACTAGATGTAATATCTCCAAATTTGCAGACGACACAAAGCTGGGTGGACGTGTGTGCTGTGAGGAGGATGCCGAGAAACTCCAGGATGATTTGGACAGGTTGGGTGATTGGGCAGAAGCATGGCAGATGCAATATAACGTGGATAAATGTGAGGTTATCCACTTCGGTGGCAAAAACAGGAAGGCAGATTATTATCTGAATGGCAATAGATTGGGGAAAGGGGAAGTGCAACGAGACCTGGGTGTCCTTGTGCACCAGTCGCTGAAGGTAAGCATGCAGGTGCAGCAGGCGGTTAAGAAGGCAAATGGTATGTTGGCCTTCATAGCGAGAGGCTTTGAGTACAGGAACAAGGATGTCTTGCTGCAGTTGTACAGGGCCTTGGTGAGACCACATCTTGAGTATTGTGTGCAGTTTTGGTCGCCTTATCTGAGGAAGGATGTTCTTGCCATGGAAGGAGTTCAGCGAAGATTCACCAGGCTGATACCTGGGATGGCAGGTATGACGTATGAGGAGAGATTGGGTCGATTGGGCTTGTACTCGCTGGAGTTTAGAAGAATGAGAGGGGATCTCATTGAAACTTAGAAAATTCTGACAGGACTAGACAGACTAGCTGCAGGAAGGATGTTCCCGATGGTTGGGGAGTCCAGGATCAGGGGTCACAGTCTAAGGTTAAAGGGTATGCCATTTAGGACAGAAATGAGGAGGAATTTCTTCACCCAGAGAGTGGTGAACCTGTGGAATTCTCTGCCACAGAAGGCAGTAGAGGCCAATTCATTAAGTATATTGAAGAAGGAGTTGGATATATTTCTTAAAGCTAAAGGGATCAAGGGGTATGGGGAGAAAGCAAAGACCGGGTACTGAATTTGGATGATCAGCCATGATCACATTGAATGGCGGAGCAGGCTCAAGGGGCCGAATGGCCTGCTCCTGCTCCTATCTTCTATGTTTCTTCTATGTCTATGTTTCTACTGGAAACAACATTGCTTATGTTCCAATAAATTTCACAGCGCCAGTTGTGATGGAAGAGCTGTCCTCAGACTAGACACAGTAAAGGTCCAAAGACAACACATGCTCATTGATCTGTTTATTGTTCTCCAGGTAAACCACACATATAAACCACCGCTGTTATCATTCACTTCCTTATCTTCTTTAGATATGAATTACAGAAAGGTTATTCTCCTTTCACCCTCCCCTGGTGTAACCCATGTGTTACGCCTCATCCAGCAATCAACATCCCATTCTCACATGAGCCTAATCCACAATGCTGGGTCTTGTATTTCTTTGTGTCCAGGAGTGTGATTTAATCCAATTAAACCCAACTGCTATTATAACCTTACCATCCACATAATGCTAGCTCTTCCACCTTTGTGTATAAGAGTAAGTTGGTATATACAAGTAAGGAAGTCTTGCTACAATTGTACAGGGCCTTGCTGAGACCACCTGGAGTACTGCACACAGTTTTAGTCTCCTTATCTAAGGAAGGATATACTTGCCTTGGAGGTGGTGCTACAAAGGTTCACTAGATTGATTCCTGGGGTGAGAGGGCTGTCCTATGAGGAGAGATTGTGTAGAATGGGCCTATGCTCTCTGGAGTTTAGAAGAGTGAGAGGTGATGAAAGGATTCGCAAATTTCATGTCTCCCCCCCACCCCCCCTGAAGATTTACTTTTGGTTTATTAAAGAAACCCTGGTTGGACTGAGTTTGGAATCCAGGGCTCAACAAGATGGCTGCGGTCAGCCTCATGGCCAAGGCCTGTAAGTTTCCGATTACTGTGAGAAGGAACTTTCCAGAAACTCGAATGCAGATAGACCTTCTGCATTTATGCATGAGAAGCAAACCCAGTGGCTTTCGGGCCTCTGATTAAAACCCATCAAGGTTGTTTGCACAAGCAATCAAGAGCAGGCAAGGCCTATTCAACACATAATGGGACAAGCTTAGCTGCATTTCAGACCTTCGTTAGAGAACATCGACACTGTTTACAAACGATCAACGGGGCATTCAGACTGGAATGGCCCCATCACGAGACCAGTTGGACAAAGGGGAACACTGATGAGACGTTTAAAACCGATTAACCGGCCATCCACGTCGATGGGCCCAGATCGGTACCCTTTGTATGATTTTCAATACGTTCAGATCAGACAAAAGAAATGAGCTGATCTGGCGGGAGATAAGGGCTACCGGGAAGGGTATAACTAGTCCCTCGGGAAGCCACATCTCTCTCTCTCTCTCTCTCCTGCCTCACCTCCGGTGCCCTGCCATATCATCAACCCAGCGAGAGGATCGTCGATGAAGAGCCCGTCCAGGGAAGTAGGATACCTGCAGTTACGTTTGAATTACTGGGGTATCTCTCCTTTGGGGCGGTGAAAACCTAAAACGTCGGCAGGCAACAGGGCACGGAGCAGGCATTTTCAACATCCTAGACTGGTGAGCATCAACTTTCTGGCCCATTACAAGACAATCTAGATAGGTGTAAAGGGTGGGAGTTAAGGGGAATTGCTAAATTGTCATTTTAGTCATTTTCCCTCGATGTGTCCATTTCTCCTCCCCCGTTAAGTGTAATTGTGTTGCATCCATAGTGATTTTCTCTGTAAAGTAATTGTTTCTCTATTTTTAATAAACATTGGTTTTCTTTGCACCAAACCACTGGTCTCGTTTGTCTATATCGCTACTTGTAAATAAGTCCGGTGGTCAGAACCAAAGGGGAAGCGATTCGAACCGCACGGGGCTGGAGCAGCTCAGACACGACTGACTGGCCAGACACAAACCCCAAACCAAAACCCCCTACAGTGATCGCATTGAAACATACAAGATTTTGAAGGGGATTGACAGAGTAGATTCTGAGAGGTTGTTTCCCCTGGCTGGAGTGTCTAGAACTAGGGGGCATAGTCTCAGGATAAGAGGTAAGCCATTTAAAACTTAGATGAAGAGGAATTTCATCTCTCAGAGGGTTGTGAATCTTTGGAATTCTCTACCCCAAAGAGCTGTGGATGCTGAGTCGTTGAGTATATTCAAGGCTGAGATATATAGATTTTTGGACTCTAGGGGAATCAAGGGTTATGGAGATCGGGCTTGAAAGTGGAGTTGAGGTCGATGATCAGCCATGATCTTACTGAATGGCAGAGCAGGCTCGAGGGGCCGTATGGCCTACTCCTGCTCTTATTGCTTATGTTCTTATGAAGGCTACAGATGCTAACAGCATCCTGGCAATAGTGCTGAAGACTTGAACAGTAGAACTAGCAGTCTAGCCCCAGCTATTGCAGTGCAGTTATGACACTGGCATCTACCCAATAATGTGGCTTGTCCTATACACAAAAAAGGATTTTCTCTTTTCAAAAAAAAAAAATCAAGGGATATGGGGAGAAGGCAGGGACAGGGTACTGAAATTGGATGATCAGCCATGATCTCATTGAATGGCGGAGCAGGCTCGAAGGGCCGAATGGCCTACTCCTGCTCCTATCTTCTATGTTTCTATGAATCTATCCTGGCCAGTTACCATGTTGTTGGCCTCCTCGCAATCATCAACACAGTGATGGAAGGAGTCATTAATAGTGCCATCAAACAGTTCTTACTCACTCATAACCTGCTCACCAATGCTCAGTTTGGGTTCTGCTAAAATCATTTCACTTCAGATCTTGTCATAGCCTTGATCCAGACATGAAGATAAGAAGCTGATTGTCAGAAGAGAGCTGCCCATGACATCAAGGCAACATCGGATTGAGTATGGCAACAAAGAGCTCTAAGAAAACTGAGGTCAGATCCTGGACTCTAAATATTCATAAGGTGCTGTGAAACAAAATGTTGGAATTGAATATGAAATTTGAGGCAGGCTGTAAACGTTTATTATTACGGTTGAATTTGCACCACTGCTAAGGTCACATATGTCTTACGTTATATTGGTGTTGTGATCCATTAGATTCTGTTTTAATCGCCAAATGATGGGTGTGCATTTGATAGAAATTAGAAAGTCCTTTGACCCTCAAACAGTTAATTAATTGAAAACAAAATATAGAATATCTTGGCTTCTGGCAGCTCTGCTGAGTAAGGGAATCAAGTAAAGAAAATAACTATTGTAAAGTGAAGTAGAAGAAAAATGAATCAACCTCAATGAGTCTGCAGGAAACGCCACCAACTTCTCAATATTCACCAAATCGGAGGTGAGGCTCTGCACAGATACAAATGATCACAAGGCGATTCTCCTTTCCGAGGATTCCACATACTCCAATGCGCATTTGTATGAATGACCTAACAGCAAAATGTCGAGAAACCCTCAGGAGGGTTTCAGAAATAAACGAATTTATTTTAGTCAGTGTAACCTTAGTTTGAAACATACATAAATACAATGTTGCAAATATTTTTTTTTAAACTATACAAAAGCAGAATATTACAAATATTCACCGAACTGGCATCTCAGTTGCACTGCATAATGAAGTTTTGTTTTGTTGACTGGCTTAAATGTATTAATTAACACGTCTCAAATCATTCCATCTTGTTCATGTGCAATTGATATTTTGCCAACTTGCTTTGCAACATCAGGGTTTTCTACACAGTTGTCAACAAATCTAGAAATAACAACCAGTTTTTGAATTTGCGTTTGTGAAACTCAATGATTAATGGCTGCCACAACCTGAACATGCTGATTAGGATAACAACAGGTTTCCATGACTTGATGATACCATGGAAACCTAAGCAGTTATTTTCAGTTGACAAATCTGAGTGATTAGTCTATTAACTAGTTTCAGAATTTGTCAACAAATCTTGATCAATTTCCTGGACCTTGATGATTCAGTAGTAATTAAATTATCTTCTGCTTTGATCAATTTGGTCAGTTTAGCCAATTAAGCAACTAACGGCAGGAGGAGACTCCAGCAACGTCCCATCCTCAATGATGGTGGAGCCCAGCATGTGAGCGCAAAAGACAAGGCTGAAGCATCGCAACCATCTCAGTCTGGAGTGCTGAGTAGATGCTCCTTCTCGGCCCTTTCCTGAGGCCCCCACCATCACAGAATCCATTCTTCAGCCAATTCAATTCTAAAATAGCTCAGTGCACTGGATACAGCAAAGGTTATGGGGCCCGACAACATCCTGGCTGTAGTATGGAAGACCCGTGCTTCAGAACTAGCCATGCCTCTAGCCAAGCTGTTCCAGTGCAGCTACAACACTAGCATGTACCTGTGGAAAATTGCCCAGCTATGTCCTGTCCACAAAAAGTTGGACAAATCCAACCTGGCCAATTACTGCCCTATCGGCCTACTCTCAATCATCAGAAAGTGATGGAAAGAGTCGTCAACAGCGCTATCAAGCAGCGCTTACTCACCAATAACCTGCTCACTGATGCCCAGTTTGGGTTCCGCCAGGACCACTCGGCTCTAGACCTCATTACAGCCTTGGCCCAAACATAAACATAGGAGCTGATTTCCAGAGGTGAGCTGAGAGTGACTGCCCTTGACATTAGAAACATAGAAACATAGAAGATAGGAGCAGGAGTAGGCCATTCAGCCCCTCAAGCCTGCTCCGCCATTTAATGAGATCATGGCTGATCATCCAAATTCAGTACCCTGTCCCTGCCTTCTCCCTATATCCCTTGATCCCTTTAGCCTTAAGAAATATATCTAACTCCTTGAATATATTTAAAGAATTGGCCTCAACTGCCTTCTGTGGTAGAGAATTCCACAGGTTCACCACTCTCTGGGTGAAGAAATTCCTCCTCATCTCAGTCCTAAATGTAGGAAGTCACACAACACCAAATTATAGTCCAACAGCTTTATTTGAAATCACAAGCTTTCGGACCGCTGCTCCTTCGTCAGGTGAAGAGCAGCGCTCCGAAAGCTTGTGATTTCAAGTAAAGCTGTTGGACTATAACCTGGTGTTGTGTGACTTCCTACATTTGCCCACCCCAGTCCAACACCGGCATCTCCACATCATGGCCCTTATCCTTAGACTGTGACCCCTAGTTCTGGACTCCCCTGCCATTGGGAACATCCTTCCTGCATCTAGTCTGTCTAGTCCTGTTAGAATTTTATAAGTTTCAATGAGATCCCCTCTCATTCTTCTAAACTCTAGTGAATATAAGCCTAATCGACCCAATCTCTCTTCATATGTCATTCCTGCCATCCCAGGTATCAGTCTGGTGAATCTTCGCTACACTCCCTCCATGACAAGAACATCCTTCCTCAGATAAGGCGACCAAAACTGCACACAATACTCAAGGTGTGGTCTCGCCAAGGCCCTGTACAACTGCAGCAAGATATCCTTGCTCCTTTACTCGAATCCTCTTGCTATGAAAGCCAACATACCATTTGCCTTCTTAATCGCCTGCTGCACCTGCATGCTTACCTTCAGCGACTGGTGCACAAGGACACCCAGGTCTCATTGCACTTCCCCTTTTCCCAATCTATTGCCATTCAGATAATAATCTGCCTTCCTGTTTTTGCCACCAAAGTGGATAACCTCGCATTTATCCACATTATACTGCATCTGCCATGCATCTGCCCAATCACCCAACCTGTCCAAATCGTACTGGAGTTTTTCGGCATCCTCCTCACAGCACACACGCCTACCCAGCTTTGTGTCATCTGATATTACATCTAGTTCCCTTATCTAGATCATTAATATATATTGTGAATAGCTGGGGTCCTAGCACCGATCCCTGCGGTACCCCACTAGTCACTACCTGCCACTCGGAAAAAGACCCGTTTATTCCAACAGGCAGCATTCGATTAAGTATGGCACCAAGAAGTCCTAGTAAAACTGAAGTCATTGGAGATCGGGCAAACTCTTCAGTGGTTGGAATCATGTCTGGCACATAAAGAAGATAATTGTGGCTGTTGGAGGCCAATCATCTTTGTCCCAGGACACGGTTGCAGGAGTTACTTAAGACAATATCCTAGGCCGAACTACCTTCAGCTGCTTCATCAATCACCTTCACTCCACATTAAGGTCAGAAGTGGGAATGTTCGCTGATGACTGCATAGTGTTCAGCTCCATTCGCAACTCCTCAGATAATGAAGTAGTTCATGCTCAAATGCAGCAAAACCTGTACAACATCCAGGCTTGGGCTGATAAGTGTCAAGGAACATTGATGTTACACAAGTGTCAGGCAATGACTATATCCAACAAGAGGGAGTCTAACCATCTTCCCTTGTCATTCAATGGCATTAGCATCGCTGAATCCCCCACCATCAACATCCTAGGCATCACTCTTAACCAGAAACTCAACTGGACCAGCCACCTAAACGCCATAGCTACTAGAACAGGTCAGAAACCGGATATTCTACGGCAAGTGACTCACCTCCTGACTGCCCAAAAGCCTCTCCACCACCTACAAGGCGCAAGTCAGGAATATGATGGAATACTTTTCACTTGCCTTGATGGGTGCAACAGTCAAGAAGCTCGACACAATCTAGGACAAATCAGCCCACTTGATAGGCACCCCATCCACCAGTGTGATGAAATAACTCTGTGTTCTGGTATTTCTATTGTTGTTGTTGTTGTTGTTGTACTTGTAATGTCTGGAATGTTCCACCGGGGGGAACCACTAATGCTCCTCCCTGGCCCCGCCCCTCTTCTGGTATGTTCTACCAAGGGCTCGGTCGATGATGAACTCTGTTAACACTGCCATGATTCTTACTTAATAAAAGCCTTCAGTCTTAAGCTTTAACTTCACGGATTCGGGCAGTTATTTGGCACATCAATTTTATTAAGTAACAACTTTTGGAAGATGGATCGATTTTTGAAACCAAAGCGTCTGGATATCAATCCGCATTCGGCAGACGCGTCGAAGAAATTTACGCATTGGCTGCGATGTTTTGAACACTTTATCGCATCGTTCGATTCGACGGTTAACAAGTTGGGTCTTCTAACCAACTTGGTAAGTCATCAAACTTACTCTATAATTGAAGATATTACTACATATGAAGAGGCCCTCGCAGCTCTTAAAGCCCAGTACCTTAAGTCGGTTAACGAAGTATACGCCAAGTATCTCCTGTCTACTCGCAGGCAATTACCCGAGGAATCTCTGGACGATTTCCTGCAGGACCTTAAGGCTTTGGCTAAGGGTTGCAACTACAAGGCTGTCTCTGCCATAGTGTATCAGGAAGAAGCCATCTGCGATTCTTTCATATCTGGCCTCCGATCTAATTATATTAGAAAGAGACTCCTCGAGAACGACTCGTTAGTTTTAAAAATGGTCGTCGCTGCTGCTCGATCGTTAGATGTAGCCCAGAAGAATTCAGAAGTGTATGCATCAGCATCTCTCTCAGCCTCGTGTGTTCCGAGTATGGAGGCATCCATAACACCAATGGAGCCCCCACTTAATCCTATTGTTGCGGCTGTGTCCCATGGGTCTAAGTGTTATTTTTGTGGCCAATCTAAACACCCCAGGCAAAGTTGCCCAGCCAGAGAGGCTACCTGTTTTAAATGTAAGAAACGGGGACATTTTAGTAAAGTGTGTAAGGGTAATCCTGTACCCGATGTCTTCTCTGCTGCCGCCTATCATTTTACTCTAGCCTTGGCTACGGTTGACCAGACCATACCGTGTTCCTTGTCAAAATCTATGATGGACATTAAGATTAATGGTCGTCCTACTGGGTGTTTGATAGACTGTGGCAGTACTGAAAGTTTTATACACCCCAACCTTGTTAACTCCTGTTCATTGAAGGTGTATCCTACTCGAAGTGAAATTGTGATGGCATCCAAATCCCTTACTTCGGAGGTAACTGGATATTGTAAAGTCACATTGACCATTAAGGATACGGAGTATAAGGACTTTAAACTCCTCATATTACCTCAGTTGTGTGTGAACTTAATATTAGGCTTGGACTTCCAGTGTCAGCATGAGAGCGTTACCCTTAAGTATGGTGGATCTCAGCCTCCGCTCACAGTCTGCGGCCTTTCTACTTTAAACGTAAGTCCGCCTTCTTTGTTTGCTAACCTTGCTCCTAATTGTAGACCTATATCAGGAGGAAAAGACTGGTAAAATCCCAAGTCGGTCCCTTGCAGTCCGATTCGGGAGAATATATAATGGAGAATAAGGAAATGGCAGACCAATTAAACTCATACTTTGGTTCTGTATTCACAAAGGAGGACACAAATAACCTCCCAGGAATATCGGCAAACATAGGGACTAATGAGAGGGAGGAGCTGACAGAAATTAGTATCTCTAGGGATATGGTGTTGGGTAAGTTGAGGGGACTGAAGGCCGACAAATCCCCGGGGCCTGATAAACTACATCCTAGGGTACTTAAGGAGGTGGCCCTGGAGATAGCAGATGCTCTAAGGATCATCTTCCGGAACTCCATTGACTCGGGAACAGTACCCGTGGATTGGAGGGTAGCTAATGTTACCCCAATATTTAAAAAGGGGGGTAGAGAGAAAGCAGGGAATTATAGACCAGTAAGCCTTACATCGGTTGTGGGCAAAATGCTAGAGTCCATTATTAAGGATAAAATAGCGGAGCACTTGACAAATGGGGAAAGGATCGGACAGAGTCAACATGGATTTACAAAGGGTAAATCGTGTTTGACTAATCTGCTGGAATTTTTTGAGGAAGTAACTGGTAAAATAGATGGGGGAGAGCCAGTGGATGTGGTGTACCTTGACTTCCAGAAAGCCTTCGATAAGGTTCCACACAAAAGATTATCATGCAAAATTAAGGCTCATGGGATTGGGGGCAAAGTATTAACGTGGATAGAGAACTGGCTGGCGGATAGAAAACAGAGAGTTGGAATAAACGGCTCGTTTTCGGAGTGGCAGGCAGTGACCAGCGGGGTGCCGCAAGGATCTGTCCTGGGACCCCAGCTGTTCACAATATATATAAATGATCTGGATCAGGGAATTGGATGCAATATTTCCAAATTCGCTGACGACACTAAACTAGGAGGAGGGGTGGGCTCTGATGAGGATGTCAGGAGGCTACAGTGTGATTTGGACAGGTTGGGGGAATGGGCGGATACGTGGCAGATGCACTATAATGTGGATAAATGCGAGGTTATCCACTTTGGGGGTAAAAACAGGAGGGTAGATTATTATCTAAATGGCAATAGATTGGGAGATGGGGAAGTGCAGAGGGACCTGGGTGTTCTTGTGCACCAGTCACTGAAGGAGAGCATGCAGGTGCAACAGGCGATTAAGAAGGCAAATGGTATGTTGGCCTTCATATCAAGGGGGTTCGAGTATAGGAATAGGGATACCTTACTACAGCTGTACAAGGTGCTGGTGAGACCGCATCTGGAGTATTGTGTACAGTTTTGGTCGCCCCATCTGCGGAAGGATGTTCTTGCCATGGAAAGAGTGCAACGGCGATTCACCAGGCTGATACCTGGAATGGCGGGAATGACCTACGAAGAGAGATTAAATAGTTTGGGCTTGTACTCACTGGAGTTTAGAAGATTGAGAGGGGATCTCATCGAAACATATAAAATTATGGCAGGCCTGGACAGGCTGAATTCAGAGAGAATGTTTCCAATGGCCGGGGAGCACAGAACCAGGGGCCACAGTCTAAAAATAGCGGGCAAATCATTTAAAACAGAGATGAGGAAGAATTTCTTCACTCAAAGAGTGGTGAGCCTGTGGAATTCCCTGCCACAGAGGGCTGTGAAGGCTAATTCAATAAATATTTTCAAGAGAGAATTGGATATATTTCTGAAGGCTAAGGGGATTAAGGGTTACGAAGAAAAGGCGGGGACGGGGTACTGAACTGGTAAGATCAGCTATGATCTCAGACGAAGATCAGCCATGATCTCATTGAATGGCGGAGCAGGCTCGAAGGGCCGAATGGCCTACTCCTGTTCCTATCTCTATGTTTCTATAGCGACTAAGAGTCGACGGTATAGTTCCGAAGATAAAACATTTATAAAAGAGGAAGTGGAAAGGCTTCAACGGGAGGGAATCATCGAACACAGTGGTAGCCCGTGGCGTGCCCAGGTGGTGGTGGTTAAAACTAATGAGAAGAAAAGACTTGTGGTCGATTATAGCCAGACTATAAACTTGTATACCCAATTAGACGCCTATCCTTTGCCTCGTATTTCTGAGATGGTGAACCAGATAGCTCAATACCGCGTGTTCTCCACCATTGATTTAAAGTCTGCCTACCATCAACTCCCCATCAAAATAGAAGACCGACCTTATACAGCCTTTGAAGCTAATGGGCGCCTGTACCAATTCCTTCGGGTGCCCTTTGGAGTGACGAATGGGGTATCCGTCTTCCAACGGGAGATGGATTGTATGGTGGATGAATACGCGTTGGAAGCAACATTCCCGTACCTGGACAATGTTACCATCTGTGGGCATGACCAACGGGAGCATGATCAAAATCTCGCGAAGTTCCTAGAGACTGCAAAGAGGTTAAACCTGACCTACAACGAAAACAAGTGTACCTTCAATACTACACGTTTGTGTATTCTTGGTTGCGTTGTGGAGAATGGGGTAATTGGGCCAGACCCTGAAAGATTACGCCCACTTAAGGAATTACCTTTACCTCACACTGTAAAAGCTTTAAGAAGGTGTCTGGGATTCTTCTCGTACTATGCCCAGTGGGTGGCTAGCTACTCAGATAAAGTCCGACCTCTTATTAAGTCAACATCTTTTCCGCTATCGGTGGAAGCTCAGGAGGCTTTCCTTAATATCAAATGGGACATTGAGAAGGCAGTGGTATGTGCCATGGATGAGAAGATCCCTTTTTAAGTGGAAAGTGATGCATCTGATTTTGCATTGGCAGCAACTCTTAACCAAGTTGGTAGACCAGTAGCTTTCTTCTCTCGTACATTGCAAGGACCAGAAGTTCAACATTCTTCAGTGGAAAAGGAGGCACAGGCGATTATCGAAGCAGTCAGGTATTGGAGACATTATCTCGCTGGCCAACATTTTACGCTCATTACTGACCAGCGATCCGTGGCCTTTAGGTTCAACACTAAGCAGAGAGGCAAGATCAAAAATGATAAGATTTTAAGATGGCGAATAGAACTGTCAACATATGACTATGATATTCAATACAGGCCTGGAGTATTTAATGAGCCATCGAATGCTTTGTCACGAGGAGTATGTGCTAGTCTAGGTACAGAGAAGCTTCAAAGTCTCCACGACGCACTCTGCCACCCTGGGGTTACCAGAATGAACCACTTCATTAAGTCCCACAATCTACCCTACACCATTGAGGAGGTCCGGACAATGACCAGAACCTGTCATGTTTGTGCTGAATGCAAACCCCGCTTCTATAAGCCGTCCGAGCCAGCTCATCTTATTAAAGCAACTCGACCATTTGAGCGTTTGAGTCTCGATTTTAAAGGTCCCCTTCCATCGAGCGACCGTAATGTCTATCTTCTTAATATTATAGACGAGTACTCTCGGTTCCCTTTTGTTATCCCCTGTCTGGATGTGACTAGTGCTGTTGTAATTAAATGCCTCTGCCAACTGTTTTCCTTGTTCGGCCTGCCTAACTATATACATAGTGATAGGGGTTCTTCCTTTATGAGCGAAGAATTACGACAGTTTTTGCTATCGAAGGGGATTGCAAGGAGTAGAACTACCAGCTATAACCCTCGTGGTAATGGGCAGGTCGAGAAAGAAAATGCGACAGTGTGGAAGGCTATCGTACTGTCTCTGAAGTCACGAGGCCTGCCGACCTCTCGCTGGCAGGATGTCCTGCCAGACGTGCTGCATTCCATAAGGTCTCTTTTGTGTACAGCGACGAATGCCACCCCTCATGAAAAGATGTTTAGTTTTCCAAGAAAAGCTACTAATGGAGTATCGTTACCCACATGGTTGACGACCACGGGCCCTGTGTTGTTACGCAGACATGTGAGAGGCCACAAGACTGATCCACTGGTGGAGGAAGTACAACTCCTCCATGCTAATCCCCAGTATGCGTATATTCAATATCCGGATGGGCGAGAGGATACGGTCTCTATTAAAGATCTTGCACCTGCTGGAGCTCGAAAAGAGTTCGACTTTGAGAGTAGAGTTTTCAATCGTGGTATTGGACCTTCAGAGACACAAACCCTCAGTGTGGAAAACACTGATGATTCTGGGAATTCGAGTGAACTGGAGTTAGTACTCCAGGAGGAGCCTCAGCAAGAGTTATGTCATTCCCAGAGGATTATAAGACCTCCTGACAGACTGAATCTATAGCAGGGGGTGAATGTGATGAAATAACTCTGTGTTCTGGTATTTGTATTGTTGTTGTTGTTGTACTTGTAATGGCTGGAATGTTCCACCGGGGGGAACCACTAATGCTCCTCCCTGGCCCTGCCCCTCTTCTGGTATGTTCTACCAAGGGCTCGGTCGAAGATGAACTCTGTTAACACTGCCATGATTCTTACTTAATAAAAGCCTTCAGTCTTAAGCTTTAACTTCACGGATTCGGGCAGTTATTTGGCACATCAACCAGCTTAACCATCCACACCCTCCACCACTGGCATACTTTGGCTGCAGTGTATACCATCTACAGGATGCACTGCAGCAAGTCATCGAGGTTTCTTTGACAGCTCCTCCCAAACCTGTGACCTCCATCGCCTAGAAGGACAAATGTAGTAGATGCATGAGAACACCATCACCTCCAAGTCACACACCACCCTGGTTTGGACTTATATCACCGTTCCTTCATCATCGCTGCGTTAAAATCCTGGAACCCCCTACCTAACAGTACCATGGGAGCACCTTCACCACATGGACAGCAGTGGTTTAAGAAGACCCAGTGCCTTCTCAGGACGGGCAAGCAAATGCCAGCCTTGCCAATGGGCAATCAAATGCCAGCCTTGCCAACGATGCACATATCCCAAGAATAAAAGAAGATCATGTTATCCATTGAACCAGTCATTAAAATAAGAAAACTAGTGGTGGATAATCTAGCCAACAGCAAATTTGTTGTTACATAATGATTTCATGTTGTGGGGTGTAAGGTGTTAATGGCCCTTCCTGGAATTGCAATAGAAATAATTCTTTCATGACCATCACTGTTCCTTCTCCCATCCTGCTTCAGCAGAGTAACACAACAGCCCTGCAGAGTCTGATTATTGCTTAAGCCTCTAAGGGCACGGGAGTGTGGGGGTTAGCAATACTTCATAAACAAACAGAACTTGAGGGCAAAATTATTTTCCAAAGGAAGCACAAATTAATGACCACTGATGCAAAGCTCAGGGAGTTCATAAGTACAAGGGGGAAATTCAATCCTTTGATGTAAAGCCAGGTGGTAGTCCATTTTGTTTTTTAAAAACACAAATATTATGAATCAGGCCACCTTCCTGCATATCAATTCCAGAAATAATCTAACAGCACACCGTCCATTTAGCCCTCTGGACGCTTTGTTCTATATAAGGAAAAACACCTTATTTAGGTTTCTTCTGTTAAAAAGAGTTACATTTTGCTGGTCCCTCTCACTCCAAAGGTGATGTGGCAATTTGTCGAATCAGGAAACAAATGTTAGCAATTCCAGTTTCATTAGAATAAGGCAACTACATCTGCAAAAAGGTTGCAGACAAGGAAAGCACTGGGGACAGATGGATTTCCTATCAAGTTTTATTAAACAAAACTTGTATTGCTGTTGCTTCTAAGCTGGCATGCATACATAATCACACTTCAGCCTGTGGTGATGTTTTCCTTCATGCATTTATTTATTTTTGAAAATAAGCAAAGGCCTGATAAACTGTGCCTCCTGCTCCCAATCGCTCTGCTTACTTAATATTTTAAGATTCAAAGCCATGATTCTGCCTTTGAAAGTCAAAGCTCTACTCCCAAGTTATATTCATTCCGATCAAACCAGATTCATTAACTGGACTACAATCTAACTCAGATCATGCAGAACATTGTAGTGATATTTCTAGATCAAAGTGGAAGTAGGAGCTATTTCTGCTGGCCATCTTGCACCAGTTTGAGTTTAGATAGCAGTTTATTGTTCTTTATTCTACTCAGAGCTTTGTTCCACATCAACAGCACTGATTCCTAAATATGAAACTTCAGTCCTGATGTTCATCTGAACATTAAGCTGCCACTCCTTTTGTAGTTGATAACACAACTGCTGTGCATTACCAGCATTTTCTGGTTTTATTTTGAATTTTCAACATTTCCCAATTTTCTTTTTGTCCCTATACTTCAAGAAAAAAATGAAAGATTTGTATCTATGTAGCACGTTATCAATTTTAAAGTGTGTCACATACAATGAATTTTGTTAGGTAGCCGGTATAATAGCTATTTTGTACACAGCAAAGTCCCAGGAACAACAATGCAATAAATAGCCACATAATTATATTTGGAATATTGCCTCCTCATACTGTAATTATATCTCAGTATCTTTAACATCCACTAACCAGGCCTTGGGTTAACATCTCATCCAAAGGATAGCAGCTTTAACAATATGAAAGAAAGAAAGACTTGCATTTATATAGTGCCTTTCCCGACCACCGGACATCTCAAAGTGCTTTACAGCCAATGACGTACTTTTGGAGTGTAGTCACTGTTATAATGTGGGAAACGCAGCAGCCAATTTGCGCACAGCAAGCTCCCACAATGACCAGATAATCTGTTTTTGTTATGTTGGTTGAGGGATAAATATTGGCTAGGACACCAGGGATAACCCCCCTGCTCTTCTTCGAAATAGTGCCATGGGATCTTTTATGTCCACTTGAGAGAGCAGGCGGGGCCTCGGTTTAATGTCTCCTCTGAAAGATGGCACCTCCGACAGTGCAGCACTCCCTCAGCACTGTACTGGAGTGTTAGCCTAGATTTATGTGCTCAAGTCCCTGGAGTGGGACTAGGCCAAGCTGACACTGCATGTGAATATAGTATGCAAATCTGGGGCTGAAGTGAGTTGACCTCATATAACCTGTTCACGGATATTTAAATTCTGCCTTTGTTCAATAAGAACACAGCAAAGCATGAAGCAAGGAAAGGCCATTTAGCTCATCAAGGCTGCTTGTCTGCAGACAATATACAATACTGTGGCCTCCACCATCATAAAAATGACACACGGGCTTCCTGGTTCATTTCCTTTGCCATAATGGGAATGCTCTCTTCAACATAGCGAGCTTTTCTCATTAATGTTTTGAAATGAGAGCATAAAGGACTTCTATGTTTCTCACATTTTTTTTTATCCCCGTCATAAGTTGATCCTGGAGACTTTATAAGTCTGTATCTAGGCTCTCCTCATGTGAATTCAAGTTAACTTAGATTGAGAATAGCACAGACTTCTGCTGGTCTGTTGGATCAGCTCAGCTGGGATCACGTGATGGGAGCAGCTGACATCAGTGTCACTGCTGTAAGTGGGCCGAGGTAAGGCCTGGCCGTCCTTCAGAAATACTTAATAATATTATTTGCTTCTGGTTGTCATTTACCATAAAATGTAATAAATGAGGGTCATGGTGATACTTGAAATGGTAGGCAGAGTCAAAAAAGAAACAAAAATAGTGTCCCGCACTTTGAACTTTCATCGCATATTTTTGAGTTGTGTATCCCACGTTGGCTAAACTTGTATTGTTAGGTTATCTCAGAAATAAAATCACACCAGCCTATAATTAGATTAAAAGTAAGATTTATGTATTTGATAAGAAAATTAATCATTCAGTCAAAAAAATCCTTAATTGAACGGCACCTAGGATGAGATTTTGCTTTTAATGATAAATCATAGAAACAATGGTGTTCTCTGTATTTAGCGGCCTTAAACATGTTTTTTTTTAAATCTGTGACTTGTGAGAACATGATTTCATTTGTTGATTATTAATTATGGTGAAAAATAGCCATTCACTCATTTTCTACGAAGAGACTTCCAATCATAGCTCTGTTAAAAAGCTGCAATCCAAACATCTTAAATTTACCCATACACATCTTAACGGGGGGCTTATTTGCCAAAATTGCCAGTTTAGAAAGTGTTATTAATTTGTTTTGTTGTTTTCTTTGCAGCATTGTCATATTTTGATTCTGACAGCTTTTATTTCTCTCACAGTGGGATCCTGCTGAATCATAACCAGTGGGGAGTCTCGCTCAATTATTCTAAAACTTACAATTATATGATTTGTGAGATTATGCATTGGCATAAATGTGTTCTAATATACTGAAATAAACTCAATTCGACTAACAATAATTTCCAATAGTCTTGAATTTAAGTGAAAATGACACTTTAATGGAAACTCAGTTAATTGAATTTGTGATCAGGACAGAGACTTATGGCTCGATGTTAACCCCCACTCCTCCCCACAACCCTGCGGGATCAGTGCGTGCGGAGGGGTTAGATGGCAGTGGGTTTCATGCCACATTATTGCGCCCCCACCTTAACTTGCCTGAATCCAGGCACGGGAAGGCCACCTGCACCACAGGAGTGGGGTGTCTGAAGTCGCATCACGATGATATCATTGGGAGACACATGCCATTTTAACCGGGCCAAACTACAGCTCGCACATGCTCAAACCCACCAGAAAAGGCACACAGGCCCAGGTAAATTCATTTTATTTTACTATTTAAAGGTTCCTTGTGGATCAGGAGCATCAGGAGTACTCCTCCTGGCCCTAAAAAATACCTTGGGCCTCCCCTGCCCCGGGCTTGAACCCTTCCCCTGATAACGGAATTTACAGATTTTCCCCCCTCCCTTCCTCACTTATCTTGTCGGGGGTTAGTTCCATGGGTTCCTAGCAGCAGTTTGACCCACGCCCCCCACCCACCGCTTTCATTTTCGACTCCCGTAGTAATGCTAACCCCACCATCTCATAAATCATGAGACAAACTCTTAAAAACCATGAGATTTGGTAAATCATGAGTTACCATATTTTTCAAACATAAACCAATATAGATTGACAATTTGTTTATAATACTCATTAGTGGCTTTATTTAATCTCTAACAAGTCACAGTTCTTTACAAAAACTATATTACTGCAACTGAAAATGCTTTACAAAAAACGTTTTTCAAATCCTGCCCGTTATCACCACCTTTCACCTGGTGCCCAACACAACCACCATGCAATGCAATCCCTGCAGCTGTTAACCAGAGGTAAGTTTGGGGAAAAAAATCAAAAACACCTTCCCATGGAGACAGGAGGCCAGTGCAGGCAGCTCACCTCAGGCCTCTTGCTTCCGGGGTCCCCCTCCCGTGTTATAAATTAATTTGGGGACCCCCTGTAATGCAATGAGTATTTTCTCTGTATAAAAATTAGTTATACAATTAAGCATATATATTTATTATTATTTTTATTAAAGTGGTATAAAAGCTACCATTTCACAGCTGTTCAATTTCCAATCTTAGAAGCTGGAGTCTTCAGGATTTGGAATACACTTTTCAGCTTTATACAGTTTTGAAGTATTTGGAGTAAACTCTCTATCCACTGTCACCTCCTTGGAGCAACCTCTCTCACCATCAACAGATAGGACTCAATTTTGCCAGGCCCGAGGAGGTGGGATTGGAGGCATGTGAGTTGTCAAAATTGAAAAAAATGGCGGGCGGGCCGATTCCGCCTCCATCCCACCTCCGAGCAATTTTCCCACATTCGTGTTTTCAGACTCCATTTCCATCCGAGTGGGATAGGCCCTTAAGGCCCTTAACAACCACTTAATTGCCTGTATAATCCCATTTTGAGAGGCATTTCTGATTTTTAGACATTTCCCCCATCCTACACGACTCCTCTGGAACACGCCAGGTAATCCTGGCGGCCTCACAATTGGATTGCTTACTAACGGCTGCAGCTCTACCATTAAAAATGAGATTTCACCAATGATGACTTGCAGGTGGCAGAACTTTGTTGTCTCAGTTCTGGGGGAGCTTTTAGCAGGCATACTCATTGTTGTGGAAGTTTGGAGCCTGACACCCATCTCCAGTGTGACCTGCTGGGAAACCCCACTCTTCACCTTGACTGAGCACTTCCTCAACTGAGGCATATACCAGAAGCATGGCGAACATTTTTTTCCTTTCCTCCTGGACATCAGATTCAGATGAAGACCAGCCGCAGCAGCAGTAGACCCATGAGCAACAGCAGCACCAGCAACAATAGGAGCGCCAAGCTGCTGCTCACCCACCTGAAGCTGCACAGGCCAGAAGGCGCCAGCGCGCAACCACATTGCTGGCCGGGATGCAAGGGACGCACTCATATTGGCCAGATTTGTTTAGCCTGCACAATCAAACACTTTTGCCTCACACCTTCTTATCAGACCATCGGCAATGGACAAGAACCTGCGGATTCCTATTACTCTGACCACCATACTGACAATTGCAAGTCGCCGTAAGCCCTCAATGTGGAAGTCCCATTTGTGAAATGACACAGGCCACAACTTCAACAGTTTGCCATCAAATCTGTTTATGATACCATGACAAGGATGGCTGATCAAAAAACAATACATCACAACACCCAAGTGACTACCCTTGTGACTACTTGTGCTTTATCTTCCTCTTACGTGTGCTCCTACGTGACGCTTCCCCTGTGGCTTCAGCAGATATGGTGGCCCCTTGCTCACTTTCTTGCTGTCCCTGTCTCGACACCTTTGGCGGGCATCCTCTGGGGTTGCGAACCTGTGAGGGCTCGGCATCAGCCTGCTACTCCTGTGGCTGTGCAGGGGCTGAGACGCCCATCTCAGTTGGGTGAGGACTCTGGTGGGGCTCTGACCGAGGGCTTTGCAGTGGCATGGGAGTGTGAGCGCTTGGAGAGGAGCCCCCACTTCCTTGTTGTCTGCCACCAACATCCCTCTCATGTGTCAGCCCCACCATGCTGCACTGCAGGGGGGCCATGAGGACCCGTTTCTGCATTGGAAGTCCTACTTCCATGAAGGTCTGGTTTGTATGCTTAATAGCTGACCATCACTCCTCAAGAGATGTAATTCTATTCTGAACAATGACCATGTTTTCAAGACCCTGGCGACTTAGCTCCTCCATGGCCGTAGCCATCCTCTCCTCTACTGTAGCCATCCTCTCCTCTACGGTAGCCAGCCTTACCACGGAGGTAGCCATACTTTCCACGGAGGTTGCTATTCTTTCCAAAGGCCCTGCTCATGTTCATGATGGACCCCTCCATTTGCTCCACATTCACAGCGACCCTGGAGACAAAACCTGCCAGAAACTCCTGCACCTGTTCCTGGAGTTCCAGCACCGCTCTCCTTCTGGATGGACCCGGAGGCACAGGGTCGACATGCAGCTGAGCCAAGCTGGCAGAGTCTTGCGCCCTCCAATGAGGACTCTCCACAGCTGTCCCTGTCTCCACCATCTGCTGATGCTCATTTGTGATCTGTGATACACCAGGTGACAACTCTACTCTATCTCGCGAAGGTCCCACTGAGGTGCGAGTGTCTGCGCTGGGTGCGCTGAATTCTGCCGATGCTGCACCCTCAGAGGTTGCAGCTTCCTCTGAGGAGTCTGGAGGCTCAGGATGTTCCTCCTGGACAGTGGAGACGGGGGCTTTCGATGGTCCTGTGGGGGAGTAAAGGAAAGAGTTACAGATGTGAGGCCAAGGTTGCATGCACATTGAATAGTGCAGATGATCATAAGACAATCTGTTGGAGCATCAAAATCATTATCAGTGACTCTTGCAGTGTCAATGAGAGAGATGCCAAACTATTCTGTCACCAGCTTGCTGTGATGCGCCCATCTGTCCATCCCCCACTTGGGAATCGTCCTCGATCCCGACGATTTCCAGGGCCGCCTCCTCCCAGGCGGTGAGCTGGGCTACTGAGGATGGTCCTCCTCCTGTCATGGCTCTTTCCCTCTTATTGTGGGCTCTCTTTTCCTGCAATGAGCGACACAAGTGGAGTTTGAGTGAGAATGAAGGAGTGAGTGTAGAGAATCCATAGCATAGATGCTTAGAATGAGACAAAGGGCCCTCCCTGTGTGTTGTAAGTTGTTGTTATTGCGTCACAGTGATAGGGAGCGTGAGGGCTGCATGGTCGAATAGTTAAGTGAATGTGACCATAGAGAGAGAGGGAATGGGTAAGGGTGCAGGGATGTAAGTGTCAAGTGGGATGTGGAGCAGAGTGCTGGTGAGGAGAGGCGATGGGGATCAGATTGAGGGTGATGGGAAAGTCATACTCACTTTTCCTGTGCAGAGAAGGTCATGAAACCTCTTCCTGCATTGCAACCAGGTTCTGCGGCTCATCGAGATGGAGTTGACCACCTGCACCACTTGCAGCCACACAGCTTTAGTCTGCTGGGCTGGCTTTTTCCTCCCTGAGGAAGGGAAGAACACCTCCTTATTGGATATTGCTCCCTCCACCAGAGCTTGGAGGGAGGGCTCATCAAAGCGTGGAGCACACTTTGGTCTACTGGTGGACATAGTTGATCAATTAAGTGCTTACTACAATGGCCATAACGTTTGCAGTCTCCAGAAGAAGCAAGGCTGCTTGCAGACCTTAAATCCAGCAGCATTGATGATGTCATCAGAGGTGACTTTCTGTATGAAAAGACTCATTGGGACAGGGGTTCCTACATGCTGTAAATCAATTGCCCAATTTGGGGAAAATTGCACTTTTTTCCACTTCACTTCGGAGTCAGGGTCTTGACATGAATGCCACCTGAAACGCCCCAGCCCGCCCACAATGGCAAAATCGAGCCTATCGCTTCTGTCATCTCAACTTCAGCAGCATATGTACCCTTGAAAAAATCTTACCTTGGTCCTCAGAATCCCACCATGATCAGCCCCAACACCAGCAGCACCAGGCACACCAGCAGCCCCAACAACACCAACCTGCTCCACAATCACCTCATGCTGCACAGGACACAGGGCATCAGCACCCAACCACATTGCTGCTCGGGAGGCCAGGGATGGCCTCACCATGGCCAGATTTACTTCACTTGACACTGTACACCCTGGCTGCCACATGATGCGCCAGGTTGGCACCACCCCACATCAGCACCATAAAGCATCCCTACAATGGCCAAGCCATTCGTTTCACACTCATCACTATTGCAGGGGGTAACGTTATGTCTCACCATTCACTGCAACTCACTAAGCCACTTCCAAAAGTGTACACAAATCTGTCCAAGAACAGAAAGTGTGGAAAATAAAGATTTCAATGTTTGGCAGCATATCATCAGAAACTTTACATGAACATTGGTGAAAACATGCAAGTGCCTACCCTTGTGTGTTGTTAGTTGGTATGATTTACAAGGATGAAGGTGAGTGTGTGGGGTGGCTAGTGACATGGGGATGCGATGATGTAGATAGATAGAGAGGGAGAGGTGGATGTGCAAGGTAAGTTGGTGTGAGTAAGGATGTGCAGGATTAGGGTAGTGAAAACAGAGTGATGGGGATGTGATGAGTGGCACAGCAGGATGATGCTGAGTATGGCTTTGCAGTAACGTTTCGTGATCTACTGAGATCATTGAAAGGTTTGCACCACTGCAGCCAGGTCCTCCTGATGACATCCCTGCTTGTGCCCTCCTCTGCAATGTGCAACCAGGCCGTGTTGATCTCCTGGGGAGGTCTCTTCCGCCCATTGGAAGGGAAGAGGCCCTCCCTGCGTGCTGTGACTCCCTCCATAAGCATATGGAGCCTCGATGCAGCTGTGCACCTCTGTGCAGTGCTTGTCAGTGTTTGCAGCACCTCAATGCTGCAGAACACTGACAGCACAACTGTCAAAATGAATGTGGACATGGTCCCGTTAAGGAAACTGGCTGATGACGCGTCATCAAATGACATCATCAGACCCGCTTCCTTTTAATTGGTTGGGAAGCTCGCACGGCAGACTTAACAAGCCCCATCAACGGAAATTTCTTCTCATAGAGCGGGATGGAGCCGGGAGCGTGGTTGCCACCTGCCACCTACCTCAGCTGCACTGAACCTGCCTCAGTAGGCGAAATCACAGCCAATGTTTCAGGTCAATGACCTTTCATCAGAACTGGTCATCGACCTGAAACGTGAGCTCTGTTTCTCACTCCACCTGTTGAGTGTTTTCCAACATTTTCTGTTTTTAATTTCACATTTCCAGCATCTGCGGTATTTTGCTTGCTTGTATATACCTGCTTGCATGCAGGATCTTAAAAACACAATAATCCCTCCCCTCCCCTCCCCAAGAAAACTTATACGTGGGAACTTTACAGGTGGAAATCAAAAAAACAGCATTTACATTGTGGAAGGGGGATAAAGTTATAAAATGATGAAACACTCTTGTTGGTTTAAACACGTGACTTACTGTGGATGCCAATGATGATTAAACACCTCTTCATGTACTGAGAAGGGCTGCAATCTGTAAAGTCTGTAGGTATTATGGCGAATTAATACACAGACTACAAGAGAAACTTTAACAGGACTTTACTATTCGAAGGTCAGGGCGAATCTGCCCAATAAATCCTGACACAGCACTTATATACCGGTGTGGTCACCGTCGGTATTACAGTATACAGCAGCCAAGATAAAGTAGTGCCACACCTAAAATAGTTCTCTTAAAGGTGGACGGTTGCATACAATAGTTCTCTTAAAGGTAGAACAGTTACATACACTACAATCCTCCCTTTATAGCTTACAACATACTTATTCCCCATTAACATAACATCATAACATATATACAACTTATGCAAAACAGTTCACAGATTCAGTCTCTCTGGAGGCTTCCTGACTCTGTCCGGATAACACCTCGGTGGTGTAGTAGTTTTCGGCGGGGTAGTAGGTTCTTCTGGCAAGGTCAATTCGGCTTGAAGGACAGTGTCAGGTTCATCTGATTCCAGTATTACCAGATCGGAGGTAGGTGATCTGGGTATCTCTGCTTCAACATTAGCCGTGTAAGGTTGTGGAGTAGGTTGGTCCTTTGTGGATGACCCTATGATCTGGTCAACATGGCGCCTTATTATGCTGTCACCAATGTCCACGGTATACATCAGCGGCCCTAGCCTTTTCCCAATAGTTCCAGGCTGCCATTTCTCGGTACGGTAGTCCCGGGCCAAAACTTGTTGACCTATCTGAAAGGATCTAGTTGGCCTTTCATTCATGCCCTGAAATTGCCGGTTCTCTACGTCCCTTCTGACGTTTGGCTTAATCAAATCCAGCCGGCATCTTAGTCTTCTATTGAAAAACATCATGGCGGGAGTTTGGTTTGTGACCGCATGTGTTGCATTCCTGTACACCAACAAGAAGTTATCTACCTTATGTTGTAGGTTGATGTCTTCATTACCCATGGCCTTTATGGCCTTCTTGAAGGTCTGGACAAACCTTTCAGCTAATCCATTGGTGGCGGGATGGTATGGGGCTGACGTGTAGTGCTTGACCCCATTCCTTTTTAAGAACTTCCTGAATTCTTCGGACACAAATTGTGGTCCATTATCAGAACAGATCTGTTCCAGCAGCCCATTCCTGGCAAATATGGTCCTTAATACTGTGATGGTTTTTCCGTGGTGGTGGAGGACATCTTTATTACCTCCGGCCACTTGGAGTGTGCATCCACCGCGATTAGAAACATTGAGTCCATAAATGGACCAGCAAAGTCGACGTGTACCCTTTGCCAAGGAGATGAGGGCCACTCCCATGGATGCAGAGGAGCTTGTGGTGGCGCGTTTTGGACCTTCTGGCATCCTAGACAGCTCTTGGTTATTTCTTCGATGTCTCCATCAATACCTGGCCACCACACAAACGCTCTTGCTAGGTTCTTCATTTTCACTCCACCCAGATGCCCCTCGTGAAGCTCCTTTAGCACCTTATGCTGAAGTTTGGGTGGAATCACCACTCTAGATCCACACATCAAGGTTCCTCGGCACACTGACAGCTGTTCTTTTCTTTGCGAAAATGCGGGCAGCGTTGGTTCGCCATGTGCTGGCCATCCCTCCACTGTTAAATCGTAGACTCGTGAGAGAGTCGGGTCATTTCTTGTTTCATTTTCGATCATCGAATTTGTTACTGGTAGACATTCCACTATGGATGAGTGGAACATCTCTACCGGGTCCACTGTAGCCGCCTCTTCTACTACTGGCAACGGTAGGCGCGATAACCCATCAGCATTTCCATGCTGTTTGGACCTTTTGTATTCAGTGTCATATTGGTGTGCCCCAAGTAACACGGACCACCTCTGTAGCCTTTGCGCTGTCATAGTGGAAACGGCCTTGTTAGGGTTGAATATGGACACCAACGGCTGGTGGTCTGTCAGTAATGTGAACTTCTTGCCCTGCAGGTAATGATTGAATTTCTTTACTCCCCACACAAGGCTGAGGGCCTCCCTATCTATCTGAGCATAATTTCGCTCAGCGGAGGTCAATGATTGGGACGCAAATGCGACTGGCCTTTCCGAGCCATTTGGTAACTTGTGTGAAAGTACTGCTCCAATTCCATAAGGGGAAGCATCACAAGCTAGACGAAGAGGTAACATTGGGTTGAAATGAGCCAACACTTCCTCAGAGGTAATCAACGCCTTGCTTCTGCAAAAGGCCTTCTTACAGTCCTCGCTCCACTTCCATGGTACTTCTTTCCGCAACAGAGCATTCAGCGGATGCAGCACCGTGGATAGATTTGGCAGAAACTTGTGGTAATAATTAATCAACCCCAGAAACGATCTCAACTGTGATACATTTTCCGGAGCGGGGGCCTTCACGACAGCTTCTATCTTGTCAGGTGACTTGTGCAGCCCCTCTTGGTCAATGACATGACCGCAGTACGAGATCCGTTTCTGGAAGAACTCACATTTCTGGCGATTAACTCGAAGGCCATATTCCTTCAACCTGGTGAGCACCAGTTTCAAATTTGTGAGGTGTTCCTCCTCATCTTCTCCCGTAATCAGGATATCGTCCAAGTAACACTGCGTGCTTGGAATACCCTGTAAGACCTGTTCCATGGCCCTACTCCAAAAACCAGTCTATTATAACGATACAAGCCTCTGTGCGTGTTGATTGTGAGATACTGGCGCGACTCTTCCTCGACTTCCATTTGTAAGTATGCTTGTGCCAGGTCTATCTTGGTGAAGTGATTCCCGCCAGACAATGAAGCAAAGATATCCTCAATCTGCGGGAGCGGGTATTGTACCGTGTGAAGCACCGGATTAACTGTGATCTTGAAGTCTCCGCAGATGCGGACCTTTCCCGGTTCCCCTGGCTTGTTACTTGATGAAGACTTCATGACGGGAACAATGGGCGTGGCCCACTCACTCCAGTCCACCTTAGACAGTACCCCTGAACGTTCAAGCTCTTCCAGTTCTGCCTCCACAGCAGGTCGTACCGCGTAAGGTACCGACCTGGCTTTGAAAAATTTTGGGCTTGCATGTTCTGCAATCTTGATTTTTCCTTTAATTCCTCTCAGTGTTCCCAGTCCTTGCTGGAATACCTCTTTAGCTTCGTCCAATATTCTGGACAACCGTTCAGGTTTGACATCTTCCTTTCCGGAATCTACCGTCATTGTGTTTAGTGAATGCCAGTCTATCTTTATTTTCCTGATCCACTCCCGTCCCAGAAGTGGTGGACCTCCCTTGGGCAGCACATACATGTCCATCCCTTGGTGATCTTTGTCCTTGTATCTCACCTTAACTTTTATCTTTCCGATGGGGTATACTTTGTGCCCCGTGTATGTCTGCAATACTATCTCCGTATCCCGTAGGGGAATATGTTTGAATAACTTTTTGTAATCTTGCTTATTCATGACCGTCAACGCCGATCCGGTATCCACTTCCATCTTCACTTGGACTTTTGCAATCTGTAGTGTGACCCAGATAGTTTGTCGGTCAGCTTCTTTACTCACATTGTGAATCCTCAGACTACCCAGTTCCTTGCTGTTGGAGTCTGAGTCCGAATTCTGTTCATCTGGACTCTTCCCAGTCACCTTATGTACCTTTCTGTACTTCTTCTGCGGTGACTTATTATTGCTGGTCTTCTTTCCTGACCGGTATACCTTAGCTATGTGACCAAGCTTGCCACATTTTCTACATTTCTGGTTTTTAAACCAGCATTGGTTCTGGTCGTGTGTTGTCTTCCCACAACGATAACATTTCGTTGTACCCAAAGTCATTTGATCCACACTGAGTACCGCTGTCTTCCGCTGTATTTCTGCCGTGCCTCTCGCTGCGGCTTCGTGCGATGCTGCAATAAGGACAGCCTTATCAAGTGTAAGATCGTTCTCTTCGAGCAGTCGTTTTTGTGTTCCTTCCTTCGACATCCCGCACACGAACTTGTCTCTCAGTGCCTCTGTCAGATTTACTCCAAACTGACAGTATTTTGCTAGCCTACGCAGTTCAACCAGGTACTCCGCGTTGCTTTCCTCTCTTCGTTGCGTTCTCACGTAAAATTTTGATCGTTCCGCTAACATCAGCGGTGCGGGGTTAAAATGATCCTTCAGGACAGCAACAATATTAGCGAAAGACTGATCCGCCGGTTTAGCTGGTGATAGAAGATGCTTCAATAACCCGTATGTCTTCGCACCCATTGAGTTTAGTAAGGTTAGAGCTTTGTCATAATTTGCTATCTTATTGACCTTACAATATATCTCGATGCGTTCTACATACGTGGCCCAATCTTCCACATCGGAATCGAAACCGTTGATGTTACTACGCTTAGGCATCTTCACACTCTCCCTGAGAAACAACAACGAAATATTTCTTTAACTTTTTTTTTTCAAAAAGGCGGTTTCCCGCGCTTGTCTTCTTTCCCCGCCCACTTTCAAAATGGCGGTTTCCCGCTTCTGTCTTCTTCCCCGCCTACTGGCGGCTTCCCGCGTTTCTTCCCCTGGCGGGAGGGGTAAGCTTTTCCCTCGGGCGACGACCGCTGGCTTTCGGGGTTCGCAGCCTGCGCATCGGCTTCAGTGCGTTCCTTGTTCCCTTTTCTCGGCAGGGCAACCGGCGCTGGGTACAACCCGTTGACGGCGAACAGTTTCAGCCGCTGGGCTGGATCTCGCTCAGTCTCCCTCGCTCGGGCTCTGTCTCTCCCTCAGCGGCTTCCAATCGCGCCTCCCAGCCCTCTCGCAGTCCGGTGCTTTCCTCCCTGGCTGCGGCTGAGTTCTCCGCGATTTATTTATTTTTATATCTTCCCGCGCCTTACGATCCCGGTCGCAGCGCTTCGTGGCCTCGGTCGCTGCCCGGCCTTTTTCACTCCAATCGCGCCTCCCAGCCCTCTCGCAGTCCGGTGCTTTCCTCCCCAGCTGCGGCTGAGTTCACCGCGGTTTATTTATTTTTATATCTTTCCACGCCTTACGATCCCGGTCGCAGCGCCCCGTGGCCTCAGTAGCTGCCCGGCCTTTTTCGCCGGTCGCGGTCTAGCTGTCTCACGACGCCGTTGCGTCTCCCAGCCCGCTTGTACCGCGGCTTCCGTGCTCCACACTGCCCCAGTCTCAGCGCCTCTGGGCCCGACTTCTGTCCGGCTCCTTTCCCCCGACCGTGGTCGAGTTCACCGCCCTTATCCTCTGTTTATTTTTTTTATTTTCCCTTTACTCACAGTCACCGTGGCCGACTTGCTTCTCGTGCTGATCGGCTCACTCACCACCGTGGCAGAAGGGACAATCAGTGCCTGTTGCTGATGGAAGGCTTCGTGTCTGAATTCTTCCTTCTTCCTTGCTCTGCAGACTCGAGTTTTCTCTCAGCAGAACGACGAGGGCGGGTGCCTCTTCTCGACGCTCGTTAACTGCTTCAGAAGTATTGTTGCCGCAGGGTAAGATCGAACTCGTCGCCACTGTAAAGTCTGTAGGTATTATGGCGAATTAATACACAGACTACAAGAGTAACTTTAACAGGACTTTACTATTCGAAGGTCAGGGCGAATCTGCCCAATAAATCCTGACACAGCACTTATATACCGGTGTGGTCACCGTCGGTATTACAGTATATAGCAGCCAAGATAAAGTAGTGCCACACCTAAAATAGTTCTCTTAAAGGTGGACGGTTACATACAATAGTTCTCTTAAAGGTAGAACAGTTACATACACTACACAATCCTCCTCACTGCTTGATGATAAACCTGACACCCACCATTGCCCGAATCCTTTTTAACCACCTGGCCCAATCGCCTGCGGATCAAGCATCGGATACTGGGCACCAAGGAGCACGGCATCCTTCCGTCCAATACTTAAGCGTAGCACTAAACCGTTTCGCTCAAGCCCTGCTGAGGCCCGTCTCACTTGCCTTACCTGCTCCTTCAAGGGCTGCTGTCCAGCTCCGACGCCACTAACATGCTACCGCACAGGTGTTGCATTTTGCACTATGGTGGACAAAAAAGACAACAACAAAAAATCAGGTTCTACCAGCGGCAGCGCTGGAAGTGGAGGACAAATTGCTGTTTGGATGGTGAAAGTGGCAGTGTGCAGGTACAGTACAGTGTATTTTTGACTATTTTTGTTGGACCAACTGAAATTGAAAAAGTATCATTACTTTTCTGAGTTGAATCACGAGAATTGTCATTAAAAATCGTGTGTCTCGCGATTAAATTACGAGAGTTGGCAATACTGCTCCCGCCGACCAGAGGTGACCTCATTCCTGCTGCCTACATGTGGGAGTCAGTATTGGAATTAATAGGACCTGGGAATTAAAATCCCCGGGCATCATGCTTGAAGGGGCTGGATGGATCGCCACCTGATTCGTCCCCTGTAACCCTAATTCCTGCCTCAAGTTAAATCGTAGCTCTATAAACCAGCTGCCAACAGTTATGTGTTACAACTACTGATGGAGGAACAAGCAAAGCTCCTGGTACAAACATGTTATTCAGTCTTATCCAGCAACACTGCGTTACCTTGTTCAGTAGATACACTGCTGCTGTTGTCTGAAGCCAGGCCTGTATCCTTTCAGTCAGACATTTTAATCTTGTTTATCTTTACTTCCAATTAGGATTCTTGATTTCTTAGAATCTACTCCCTCATTTCCCAGTCTAGCTACTGCAAATGTAAATGAAAAACCAACAAAGAAACTAGTTGTATTTTTCTACTAATTAAGCAACAAGCACAGGACGGTATAAATTTAGGGACAGGTCGCACTTATCTTGTAAAATGAATGTGAGAACAAATGACTGATTGCACTCGTTAAGAAACATCACTGGCCCAGACATTGCATTTAGCAGTACTTGTCTCAATACCAAATCTAAGCTGGAAACAGAAAACTCACTGGTACAGATGTAATTTAAAAGTGGGCACTCAATAAAATGTGTACAAGACTGAGTTAAATCAGCAAATTTTGGTACTGGTCTGTTCTGACTGATAACATTCCCAAACGGCTGTTCACCATTCCTTTGAAATATCCTTCCTGAGAAAGCATCAAATGTAGAATTACAAAATTTGAAATATATTCTGCAACTTGGATGTATTTACAATCATTACAATCTGCACATTAACAGTGACAGTTCTAGCTGTGATCATATTTTGAAAGTTGTCCCATTTTATTTTATCAATTTTGAATTAGTCGTGCTCCTTTTCAAGTTTATCTCAAGCTGTGCTATACCCACTTCAACATTGCTCTGCTGAGAGGGCACGCAGGTGACTTTCTCTGTAACTGGCTAGAAGTTGCACAATAGAGGCGATTAGTGACACAACTGCTGATTCTTCTAGCCACACGTATGCTGTTTTTCTTTAGGTGACCATATCCCTTTTGAGGTATTTTCTAACCTTCCACTGGGTGGATGATCCTTGCTGGCCCTGCATCCAGCTCTCTGCTAATGGTACTTGGAAACTGGCCACTGGGAGGCATCAAAACTCCCTGAGTGATCATCGTTCCAATCTTCCCTCTCTTTCTGTGAAGAGGTGCCTGGCTGCTGCTTGGCACCTCCCCATGTTGGCAAGGTGAAATTGGGAACTCAACATTTGGAGTACAGTGGCTCAAACCTGCACCCTTCAACTCTGCTGGGCACCACTGCTTTGAGCTCGCATGTCACCCACACCTCTATTTCTATCTGTGTAACCTTTTAGTGCAAATACCATGGTCCAAGCAAGACTTGCACATTCACCAGATGAGATTCTGGGCATGAACCAATGTCCTATCACTTCGTGGCACAGTAAGGTGGAGCCCACTACACATTTTCATTTGAAAGGTTTTGGTGGTAAGTTTTTCTTTTGCATATAAATGGTTTGAAAACAGATAGTGAATAACAAGACCAGCAACAACTCTGATACTAACTGATGTAAATCTATTGATTAGTATAGATCATTAATGTCATAACTTTTTTTTGGCTGCAGTAAAAACTCCAACAGATTAATAAAGCAGCTTAGATCTAAATGAAATAAACCATTAAGAAAAAATGACACCAATACTCTTCATGGTTTGTAATACTGGCCCAGAATTTGCAGCCGGGATGATGGCAGCATTAGCCGTCATTGCACCTTTGAAACTGACCACAACTTCGGGATTTGTGGAAATCCTGAAGTTGTGGTCTGTCATTCACAGCTCTGACACAGGCTGCGCTGTGCCCCACCCCCTCCCCCTCCCCCCACACACAGAGCTGGCAACCAGTGTAATCACCCAAATCAGGGAAACTGACGAAAACTTCAGCTCTTCCGCAGTGGTTACGCTGTTAAATTCCCCACTAAAGTTAGACCCAAAGGGATTAGGTGTAACAGGCTTTTAACAGTGTATTGACTGCTAAACAAAGGTTAAGGGCCTAAAAAACTAATTTTAATTTTGTGCAGTGTGAAATGTGTCCATTTTAAGTAACTTAAAAAAAAACATTATCTATTTTTTAAAGTTTGATCATCTTTATTTCAGGTTTGCCTTTGCCCCAATCTTTATTCTGCTCTCTCTAACATTTTTAAAAAGTTAGAATTTTAAGAGCTTCCTCACTTCCTTGTTCGCTGTCTGTGAGAATTCTGCATTTTGATTGGCTGCTTAGAAAGCTTGTTGATATCACAGTAGCTCGCACAAGGGAATCCTCACTACAGTCCGTTGATTTGAATTGAATGTCGGAAAAGCCAAAGTTCTCGACACAGAGAGCATGAGATCTTTGTGCGAAGCATAGTTCGGGGCCAGCAGCAAACACCTTTACTTTGCTGCTGACCACAAATTCCGGGCCACTCAGTTTTGAGTGTTATACCATTTCTTGTGTATTTTTTTGCGAAGCTCACTCTTCACTTCACTCCTGTAATGTTACAAATGACAACAATATCAACATGCGTTTATATAACAACTTTAATGTAGTAAAATGTCCCAGTGTGCTTCACAGGAGCATAATCATACAAAATTGAAATCGAGCCAAAGAAGGAGACAATAGGACAGGTGACCGAAGCTTGGTGAAAGAGGTAGGTTTTAAGGAACATCTTAAAGGAGCAGCGAGTTGGAGAGATGAAAAGGTTTAGGGAAAGAATTCCAGAACTTAGGGCCTAGGCGGCTGAAGGCACGGCCGTCAATGGTGGTGCAAATGAAGTGGGGGATGCACAAAAGGCCAGAATTATCTGTTGAATTTCATTCATAAACCTAATGTGAGTCATCCAAAACATTCTTCATGAAGGAGGAATGTATATTGAGAATACCTGCAGTGTTAATATGTTATTTTTGAATGGTTATCTGTTGGAAAGCAATACAAAATCTTAATAAATATCTGTGGCGATTAGGAAGGGCTGTCAGATAGGTTTTCATGTAGTACTTGTTAAACTGACAGGTCTGTGGATACAGTATGTATTATTTTGCTGTATGTAATTAATGAATTGCTGAAAGTGTTCCATTTACAGGCCTACAAAGTGCAGCACTGCTATTCAAAAACATCTGGCGAGGATGATGCAAGGAAAGTTAGGTGCACAGTGAATGTGGACTGCAGTAGAATCAAGATTATACATTTAATACAGTAACATTTAGCTATTTACAGCATAAAGGTGGAGGAAGCTTTTGCTCAAATGTTGATGGCAACACTGTTAATTTTTCCAAAATCTGACATTATTCATAGAGTCATAAGGGCACAGAAGGAGGCCATTCAGCCCATCAAGTCCGTGCCAGCTCTCTGTAGAGCAATCGAGTCAGTCCCATTCCCACGCTCTATCCCTGTAGCCCTACAAGCTTATTTCCCTCAAGTAACAAACCAGTCTCCCCTTGAAAACATTGAGTGTCTCCGCTTCCACTACTTCCATCATCAGCGAGTTCCAGGTCCTCACCACTCACTGCATAAAAAAGTTTTTCCTCATGTCCTCCCTTAAATATGTGTCCCCTAGTCCTTGTACCATCAACTAGTGGGAACAGCCTTTCCCCGTCTAGCCTATTCAAACCCGTCCTAATCTTGTACACCTCTGTCAAATCACCCCTCAACTGCCTTTGCTCTAATGAAAACAAATCCAGCTTCTCCAACCTGTCCTTGTAGCTAAGATCCCCCATCCCTGGAACTACTCTGGTAAATCTCCTCTGCACCCTCTCAAGGCCTTTCACATCCATCCTAAAGTGTGGTGACCAGAACTGGATGCAATACTCCAGTTGTGGCCTAACCAGCGCTTTATAAAGATTCAGCATAACTTCTCTACTTTTGTACTCAATACCTCTATCTTTGAAGCCCAAGATCCCATATGCTTTGCTAACCACTCTCTCAATATGTACTGCCACCTTCAGGGACCTATGCACATTAACTCCCAGGTCCCTCTGTCCCTGCACACTCTTTAAAACTATGACATTAACTGTATATTGCCTCTTCCTGTTCCTTCTGCCAAAATGCATCACCTCACACTTCTCTGTATTAAATTCCATCTGCCACTTGTCTGCCCATTCTGCTAGCCTTTCTATGTCCTGTTGCAGTCGATTGGTATCATCCTCACTATTTGCCGCACCCCTAAGTTTGGTGTCATCGGCAAATTTAGAAATTCTACTTTGTATTCCAATATCCAGGTCATTTATATATATCAAAAAAAGCAGTGGCCCCAGCACTGATCCTTGGGGAACACCACTGTCTACCATCCTCCAGTCTGAAAAACAACAATTTACCACAACTCGCTGCTTTCTGTCCTTAAGCCAATTCCTTATCCAAGCTGCCACTGACCCACCTATTCCACGAGCCTCAATTTTGTTAACCAGCCTTCTATGTGGTACTTTGTCAAACGCCTTCCTAAAATCCATGTAGACAACATCCATTGCATTCCCTTCATCGATCCTCCCTGTTACTTCATCAAAAAACTCAATTTGAATTGTCAAGTACGACCTTCCTTTTACAAATCCATGTTGGCTCTCCTTAATTAGCTTAAACCTCTCCAAGTGCCCGTTAATTTTTTCCTTGATTATTGTATCTAAATCTTTACCCTTGTGCATGTTTCTGAATATTGTTTGTCACTTTGTAAGGTTCGAAAATTTCTGCACAACCCCAGAACAGAAGGAAAGCATTATTTTAAAATGATTTTGGAACATCACAGAAGAAATCTGTAAAAAGGGATAAAAGTGTGGTTGGGCCTAACAGAAGATTTTAAAGAGTTAAATTACACATTTTTCCTAAGTGTAAGAAGGAAGAAATTTTGGACTGTTTTAAGGAGTTATTGGGCCAAAGGGATTTAAAATAAAAATCCCAGGAGGATTTGGCTGGTTTAAAAAGACATGTTCAGGCTTGCAAAGGCTGGGACACAGGGGAGGAGGGTGGGCCCCCGAGTTTGGATATTGGACTGTCTAGGAATGTCCTGGGCCACCCCAGTTTTACATAAGGACAATGAAACCTGTTTTCCGCCGAGAATTTGCAGAGCCAGGTACTGGAATCAACAGGACATGTCCCCAGCAACACAAAGGAAGGAACCACCGCGACCAACAAGAAACCAACCGCTGAAAAACTCACGAACCAAAGACTTGTTTCCACTCTACAGGCTAGTCTGACTTACCCCTGGGTAAGATTTGGACACAAAAGACCCTAAAACTAGCCCTAACCAAAGAAAATTGGGTACTTACCCGATATATCCAACAGCGTGACTAACCGCATCAGCAGACCAACCCAAACTGAAGACCCAACGCAGGTGCAGTCTTCTACCATGTCCGAGGTACGGCAGGCCCCAACTGCCACAACTAAAGAGAGCCCCGAAATCGCGAACCTCTACAGTCTGTCAAGAAAGTCGTTTCGGTGAGCATTTCCTGGTCCTCTGGATGCCAGCCTAGCTAGTGTAGTGGGGTTGGGAGGGTAAGGGATTTTGTGTACTGTAATTCTCCCTCGCTTATTCCGAGTGTTCCCCACCCTTTTAGAGTATAAGTTTTATTGTATTGTATATTTTTCCTGTCTCAAAATAAAGTTCTGAATTCTTTTGACTAACCCAGGTGTCTGTTGCAAGTTTATTACAACCCCCAAATAAGTCCAAAGTCTAGAACAAAAGGGAGTGGGAGTGATTCGAACCACTCAAAGGAGTCAGAAGTGAAGCTGACAAACAACCCACACACCGCCCCTTACAATTGTAACCTTTAATACTGTGTTGTAGTGCTGGGCTATGGGGCAATCTAAACATCTTTGATTGGGTTCACTTAGCAACTTTACCTTCAGTATTATTTAGCTTCTTCAGGGATTTCCCCATTTATAGACACATTCTAAAATGTTAATGGGAGACTAGTTATCAGAAAAAAAACTGTACTATTGACAACATGTGTATCAATCACAGAATTTTGCAATTAACTAACAAATTATTGTTTATTAGGTAGAAGAAATAATAGCTGTCTAATGTCTTAACTATGCTAATATTGATAATATAGTACTTTCTTTATGTCACCTATTAATAGCTTCCCTTACCTTATATATTGTGCAATGTAGGCTCAACTAATCCGTACAATTCAGTATCAAATACCAAAGTACAGTCAGATGTTTTAGCTCTGTGTAATATGAAATGACTTCCCTATAAAACAGCAGGGAAAATGAGACCATAAAATAATCCTGGTATGAAGTAATGTAAATTTTCTTTTTTTAATTATGGGCCGACTGTAACTATATACAAATGATCCTAAATTCCAAATACTAGAATACCGGCAAGAAAGAATATCTGTCTGATTTTTAAAGTTTTAACAGAGCAAAGGTACAGCTGGTTATGCTACTGGAAACACTGCTCAATTTATTTTAGCCCTAACTTTCCGGGAATATTGCTCTGCGCTGTTTTCTCAATGAATAACTAATGACTCATGGGAGAAGAAAATGGACAGGCAGCAACGTCCTTGCACAGCTTCTCATTATTCTTCACTGAGATAATGCAGGCAGTACTGTACGGTCCCACAGCTCTAATCTTTATTGATATACAATCAGAATAATCTTCTTGGGGCTGGTAGTAAAACATGCCTGGATTTCAGCAGATTTAAGTCACTGCACAATTCAGTTGATATATTAAAAATGGTAATATTTTAATAGCAAGAAAATGAAAGCAGAGCCTTTTGTTTAAATTCTTAATGTTGCACAGTGCTTGTTTTGTCAAATTAGCAGTTCCCCAGTTGTAGTCCGGGAACATATTTTCACTGCACTATGCTCATTTTTATGACAGAAGAAAAAGGTTTTCTTACTAAATTATAGGGTTGATTCCTTGATCAGGGAAACAAATAAAATGACTGTATTCTTTGCACCTGCATGTGCACCCGTACTGCTGCAGTGGCCTGCTGACCATAGTCAATTCGGTAAGATCAGCCTATTGAAATAAATTAAATAGCAGTTTGTGTCGCTTCAGCCCTTGTGCAAGGAACATCCTACAGGGAGGCCTATAGAATGGGGAGAAAGAAAGCAGTGCACAAAAGGAAGGTGAAGATGAATCCAATGTTGAGGCACAAAATGGAGTCTCTGAGCATGTGGTGGAGTGGTGCAGTCCCCAATGGGGTGGGTGCAAGTAGCTTGCCCTGATTGGCACTCAGGTTACCTTCCCCAGAGGACAGCACCAAGCCTGGCAGGATGTGGCAACTAGACTACATGCTGCCTACAGCACCCAAAGTACCTAGAAACAGATATGGGAGAGGACAATATACTTTAGGGGATCTGGGAAGGCAAGATAAATCAACAATATCATGTACCATATACTAGGTAGATGGCACATGCTGCAAAGAGTTGTTTGTCAATCTGTTCCCTGTTTACTGTTCACCCATGCTAAACCTTCATACACCCTTACAGACCTTTCATTGTATACCAATATTTCAGCAGGATAAATAGTCTAGGCACAACATAGAAGAAAAGCCTGGCCACACACACATAGTCTACAAGCTTCAGGTTAGATAAATGGCAGCCATCAGTGACACCCCCTGCATTTTAGGAACTGCATTAATGTGATGGCCTTGAGCATGGTGTTCAGTAGGAAAGGACATAAATGTGCCTTTTTGATGCATTTGTGGCCAGCACCTGACATTGCAGTGCCAGCTGAGATCAATTGTTATAAATAACAACAAATAATAATCTAAAAGGAACAGCCATAATTCAATGGATTGATGGGAAAACACTTCTAATGCTTATTGACTTAAGAACTTTATGAGTCACTGAAAATGAACTATGATTTTATGCACGATATGCAGTTGTTTACAGGATCGTGTCGCAAATCACTTTGAATATCTTTCCTTCACAGTATCGGGAGATGTGAAATGCATTTCCTGGGTATTTCCTGGATTGTCTAAATTATATAAAAGCTTATTTTATTTTGACATTATTTTTCACTAGAGCAATGAAATATACTGATGGGATTTCACACTAGTTCTAGCTAGGATGTCAGTCTATTCAAGAATGACAGATAGTACAGGACAATTTTCAACGCAGAAATAATGGCCCTGAATTTGTGGTCAGAGGCTTCCCGCGGGGAAATGCCTCCAATCCGCAAATAAAATGCCCGCATACCTGGTGGTCCGGGAGACCCACGGAAAGAGGCCCACGTATCTCGGGGTGCAGGTGGTTCGCAAGCATTCCTGGGATCATGTGGGCTGGCCCAACGAATGACAGAAGGGAATCCCCATTCATGCTTCTGGGGATTCCGTATGTACAGAATCCCCATAAGTATGAATGGGAATACCCTAAAAATACATCTACACATCAAATAAATAAAAAAAAATCACATATTTAAAATGAATTAAAATGGCATTTAATTATATATTTAAAACATAAATTTAATTTTTTGAAAAATAAATTTACATGTTTTAAAGGGGCTAAATATAAACTTACCTTATTTCACAGTTTTTTGAATGTATAAATTATTGATAAAGTTTTATTTTTCTGTTTTTTAAAATTCTTCCACTGGTAAAAGCAGGTCTTACACCTGGTTTTACCAGGCATAAGAATTTTATGGGCATTCGCTGGGTAGAAGTTGGGCAAATAGCCCCAATTCTCCGCCCACGGAGGCCCTTTTCCTGGGGATGCAGAGGATCTGTCAAGAAGATTCTTGACAGATGGGAAGTTCCAGGTTTTAGTGCATGCGCTGTGAGGCAAGTCGGGTGTGGGGGGTCACTGCGTAACAGGTCAGCATAACGCAGCACTTGGCAGCGCGCTTGTTGTGTATGTACCTTTAAGAGAATAACTGGTCTCAGGCTGCAGTACCGGCAGTGACCATCACTGCATAAAAGGCGCTAGAGAGCCTCTGTTGTTTAGATTCGTTATGGACTTCCACCAGTAAACATCTGTTTGTTTTCACTCCTGCTAGTCCGTGTCTAAATCATTCACGGACTTAACACTGGCGACGAGTAAAGAAACGAACTTACCTGCAACTCAGCAGCAGCTCCGACGACGTTGTTGAAGGTCGGAGCCAGAAAAAAAAAAAAAAATAGAGGCCATTGAAACTCGAGAAACGGGCGTCGACCGTCAATCATCGGGTTCAAGGCTTTGCAGGAGCGACTTTCCAGAGCCAGGCTGGGTTCCTCGGTCCGTGGTTTCCCAGCTAATCGGGCTGGTGGCAGGTAGTGCTCTGATCCTTCCTGGGCTGCAACGGGGCTGGGCAGCGAGTCGGGAAGCAAGGAGAGAGAGAGAGGGTGGAGCATACAGGGCGCGGCCGGTGTTTCGAAGCTGGGCAGCGTTCGGACCTCAGAAGAGGGAGGGAAGTGTCCCAGAGGGTCCGCTCCACGACGGGAAGATAATAAAAGAAAACAAATTAATATTTAACGTGCAGGAAACCATGGAAAGCAGCGCTAGCAACAGCGGGGAAGAAGACAAAGCGCGGGAGGCGCCATTTTGTTAAATCGGGGAAGAAGGCAAAGCACGGGAGGCGCCATTTTAGATTTGCAAGATGCCGAAGACTGGCTGTATCACTGCTTTTGAAAATACATTAGAGGACTGGACCACGTATGTGGAAAGAGTCGAGGTATATTTCGAGGCAAATGAAATAGCGGAGGGGAAAAAGGCATCAATATTGCTAAACTTAATGGGCGCTAGAACGTACGGCCTATTGCGGGATCTGATTACTCCAGCCAAACCGAAGGCGAAGAGTTTTAACGAAATTGTTGCTGTTCTTCAGGAGCACTTAAACCCTGCACCGCTGTTGATAGCAGAAAGATTTAAATTCCACAGGAGAACTCAGCACAAAGATGAGAGCAATGCTGAGTATCTTAAGGAACTACGCAAGCTATCAAAGCACTGCCAGTTCGGAGCAGGACTGGCAGATACCCTACGGGACAAATTTGTCTGTGGACTCCTGAGTAAAGGAACACAGAAGAAGTTACTCGCAGAAAAAGAGCTGACGCTAGATAAGGCTTTCAGCGTGGCAGTATCGTATGAAGCAGCAGCCAGGGGAGCTGCAGAAATTCAACAAAAACCACAGGAATACGGCACCCACGAAATGACACGGGGATTTGCAAAATGTTATCGCTGCGGCAGAACTAACCATGACCAGAAGGACTGCTGGTCCAAAGCCAAAATATGCAGACAATGCGGGAAGATTGGACACATTGCATGAGTTTGTAGGTCTGGAAAGAAGACCAGCGACAACAAAAAGGCTACTAAGGAACCGTACAAGAAAGTACAAAAAATGATGGACAGTAGTTCTGAAGACCAGATGAGCGATAGTGAATCCGAGAACAGGAGATTAAGCTGTCTCAAACTTCACAATGTAATCGCAAAAGAGGATCACCGAACCATTTGGGTCACCCTCACGATAGCAGGGTCCCAAGTTAAAATGGAATTGGATACAGGATCAGCGCTAACCGTCATGAATCGACGAGACTATGAGTGGCTATTTTCACACATACCCTTGAGAGAGACATCCATCGTCTTGACGACGTATACGGGGCAAAAAGTATACCCCAGAGGAAAAATAAGGGTGCCTGTCGAATACAATGGCAAAAAAATACGGAAATTGTATCTCTACATACTGCCAAATGGTGGACCACCGTTATTGGGACGGGAATGGATCAGGAAGATAAACCTAGATTGGCATTCCATTCATGCAATGACGGTGGACGGTAAAAAAGATGAAGACGTCACTCCTGGACAATTGTCAACAATCTTAGCTAACGCCAAAGAGGTATTTCAACAAGAACTGGGCACGCTTAAAGGCGTAACCGCCTCATTAAAAATAGAAGAGAATGCAGTTCCCAAGTTTTTCAAAGCAAGACCGGTACCATATGCAATTCGTCCAGCTGTCGAGGCAGAGCTGGAGAATCTGGAGAAGGCGGGCGTGTTGTCTAAGGTCGACTGGAGCGAGTGGGCGACACCCATCGTTCTTGTCATGAAGAAAACGTTAAGCAATAAGTCCGGAGAGCCAAGGAAGATTCGCATCTGTGGGGATTTCAAGGTGACGGTGACCCCTGTCCTTCACACAGTACAATATCCTCTTCCAAGGATAGAAGACATCTTCGCCTCACTGTCTGGAGGGAAGCGTTTTACAAAAATTGACCTAGCACAAGCATATTTGCAGATGGAGGTTGAAGAGTCCTCTAGGAAGTATCTCACGATAAACACTCACAAAGGTTTTTACCAGTATCATCGATTGGTATTCGGAGTAGCATCGGCTCCGGCGATATGGCAAAGAGCAATGGAACAAGTCCTGCAAGGGATTCCGGGGACTCAGTGTTACTTGGACGACATCCTTGTAACAGGTGAAGATGACAGTG
This sequence comes from Somniosus microcephalus, assembly GCF_052327205.1. Classification (NCBI taxonomy): domain Eukaryota; kingdom Metazoa; phylum Chordata; class Chondrichthyes; order Squaliformes; family Somniosidae; genus Somniosus; species Somniosus microcephalus. The sequence goes on from NC_140987.1 coordinate 203,109,738, forward strand.
AACACCTTAACAACCTAGAACAGGTGCTCACTAAACTACGGGAACATGGGCTGCGAGCCAACCGCCCCAAGTGCGAATTTTTAAAGAAACAGATATCGTATTGTGGCCACGTGATTGATGAAGAGGGGTTACATAAGTCCCCTGACAAAATTGAAGCGGTTGTTAAGGCCCCAGCGCCTGAAAATGTGTCGCAACTGAGGTAATTCCTCGGGTTGGTGAATTACTATCATAAGTTTTTGCCGAATTTGTCGACAATTCTGCATCCACTGAACGCCCTGCTACGAACGGGGGTAGCATGGAAATGGAGCGATGATTGTAAATGTGCTTTTCAGAAGAGTAAGGACTTAATCACTTCGAAGGAAGTATTGGCTCATTACAACCCAGCACTGCCAATCAGGCTGGCGTGTGATGCGTCTCCCTACGGCATTGGGGCGGTACTGTCACATAAATTCCTTGATGGTTTGGAGAGGCCGATAGCTTTTGCGTCACGCTCGTTAACTTCTGCCGAGCATAACTACGCCCAGATTGACAGAGAGGCCCTCAGCCTAGTGTGGGGGGTGAAGAAGTTCAATCACTATCTGCACGGTCAATAATTTACTCTACTAACTGATCATCAACCTCTTGTCTCCATTTTCAACCCTCAGAAGGGTGTACCGATAATGACAGCACAATGGCTGCAGAGATGGTCCCTTTTCCTAGGGGCACACCAATATGACATCGAGTACAGGGGAACTAAACAGCATGGAAATGCTGATGGATTGTCACGTCTACCGTTGCCGACGGTGGAAGAAGAAGACCTTGCAGTGGATCCAATGGAGTTATTCCACTCGACCATAGTCGAATGTCTCCCTGTGACGAATGCAAACATAGAAAAGGAAACACGGAATGACCCGACACTATCACGGGTCTATGGTTTAACGGTGAAGGGATGGCCAGCACATGGCGAACCACTGCTGCCAGCATTTTCGTCAAGAAGAGAACAGCTGTCAGTGTGCAGAGGAACCTTGATGTGTGGATCCAGAGTAGTAATTCCACCTAAGTTGACGGATAGAGTGCTCAATGAGCTTCATGAGGGTCATCTGGGTGGGGTAAAAATGAAGCGCTTAGCCAGAGCGTTTGTGTGGTGGCCGGGAATCGATAGAGAAATCGAAGAGATGACCAAGAACTGTGCAGAATGCCAGAAGGTCCAAAACGCCCCACCACAAGCTCCTCTGCATCCATGGGAGTGGCCCTCATCTCCATGGCACAGGGTGCACATTGATTTTGCTGGTCCCTTCATGGACTCGATGTTTTTAATTGCGGTGGATGCACATTCAAAGTGGCCAGAGGTAATAAAAATGTCCTCAACCACCACGGAAAAAACTATCGCAGTTTTACGAACCATATTCGCCAGGAATGGGCTGCCTGAACAGATTTGCTCTGACAATGGACCACAGTTTGTGTCTGAAGAGTTCCGGAGGTTCTTAAAGAACAATGGTGTTAAGCATTACACATCTGCCCCATATCATCCAGCCACTAATGGATTGGCCGAGAGGTTTGTCCAAACATTCAAGAAGGCTATCAAGGCAATGTGTAATGAAGATATACCCCTACAACACAAGGTGGACAACTTCTTGTTTGCCTACCGGAATGCGACACATGCGGTTACCAACCAAACTCCAGCCATGATGTTCTTCAATCGAAGACTACGATGCCGCTTGGATTTGGTTAAGCCAAACGTCCGAAGAGATGTGGAGAACAGGCAGTTTCAGAATATGAATGAAAGGCCGACCAGGAGTTTTAAGATAGGTCAACCAGTTTTGGCCCGGGACTACCGCACTGAGAAATGGCAGCCAGGAACGATTTGTACACGACAAGGACCTCTCATGTATACCGTGGACATTGGGGAGAGCATTGTAAGACGCCATGCTGACCAGATTCTAGAGTCACTGGAAAACGTCAACTCCACACCACGATCTGATACACCTGGTAATGAAATCGACGTTCCAATTGCAGCTACCGCAGAACCGGTAATATTGGAAGCAGATGAACCAAACAACGACATTGATTCCGACTCAACATTGCCAGAAGAACCTGATACTCCAAAGAGGCGTTATCCAGACAGAATTAGGAAGCCTCCTCAAAGACTGAACTTATAATTGCTTAAACTTAACCAATGTATCTAGCAACAGTAATTGTGATTGTAATTCGTTATCATTAGTTGTTAAATGAATGTTATGTACTGTTTATCTAAAAGGGGAGGAATTGTTGTGTATGTACCTTTAAGAGAATAACTGGTCTCAGACTGCAGTACCGGCAGTGACCACCCCTGTATAAAAGGCGCTAGAGAGCCTCTGTTGTTTAGATTCGTTATGGACTTCCACCAGTAAACATCTGTTTGTTTTCACTCCTGCTAGTCCGTGTCTAAATCATTCACGGACTTAACAGCGCTGTCCACCTTATGTTTAACTGAATTGTCTCAATTGAGTTAGGCCTGCGGATTTCCCGGCCAATCAAATGGAGTGGATCTGATGATGTCATTGATGATGCGTCTTGAGCTCAGTTATTTAAAGGAGTCTTCCACACATCACACTTGAAGGTTATTGGAGGAGGATCAGAGCTTGTTGGCAGAGGTGTGGTTATTCAGAAACTAAAGGTTTTCCTTTTGATGCTTGAGGGAAACATGCAGTCCCAGCAGCAGAAGGCAGTGCCCAGATTCCCTGACTCCTCCCTGGAAGTCCTGCTCCAGGGAGTTCGAGCATGCAGGGACATCCTGTTCCCTGGGGATGGGCGCAAGAGACCTTACAATGAGACCAAGAGGGCATGGCTGGAGGTCACGGAGGAGGTCAGCAGCTGGGGTGTAGTAAGGCGGTCCTGGATCCAGTGCCGGAAAAGATTTAATGATCATGAGATCAGGAAAGGTGAGTGCAATACCACATTCAACTACATCCTGATGTGTGTGTCACCCCAACCCCATCACTCTGCCTTCCCAAGCCTACTCCTACACGACAATCCTCACACCGACCTACCTTGCAAGGTGCACCTATCCCTCACTCTCTATGCACCTACTCATATCCCCACCTGACTAACCACCACTGACACGTACCCTCATCCTAATGCAATCATAGGAAGTAACGCCACAGAAGGAGGCCATTTGGCAATGATAGGCCTTATAGTCACCCTCTACAGATGTAGACCATTCATTCCTTACACTCATTCCATCACTCTCACTCAAAGTTCTCTTCTTTCCCCCCTTGCAGGAGAAGAGAACCCAGAACAACAGGAAGAGACAACAAACTGGAGCTGGCCCTCCACTGTTCACCAACTTGACTCCAGCAGAGGAGGAGATGCTGCAAACCACTGGGGTTGCAGAGCTGCTGGCGGTGGGAGACGGAGAGAGGGGGACCTCCCAGCAACCTGTTGACAGAATTAAATATCATACAGCCACATGGCATACAACAGTCACTCATGGTGACTTGATGTTAGCAGCCAGTGAAATGTCATCATGTGCATAGTGGTAATGTTGCGCATTTTTATCATAACATTTCTAATTAATCTCTTTACTCTCCCACAGGTTCATCAAGTGCCCCCCCCACCAACCCACCCCACTCCTCAGAGGAAGCTCCACTCTCTGAGGGTGCACTGTTAGCAGACCCATGCACACCCATGCACACCCAGCACCAGCGCAGATACGCGCACCTCGGTGGGTACACCGTGAAATAGAGTAGTGTTGATACCTGGGGGGGAAAATTCAGTTGATAGCGCCACCGGTTAGCGCCTTAAGAGGGCGCTAAGTGGGGCGCAAAGCAACTAGCGCCCAGGCGCGGCGATATCTGCGCCTCTCGTGAAATTGACTGGACATTTTGTGGCGGCGCTAAACAATACTGCCCGATCTCCTGCGCACGCAGATCTTGACGTCATTCAAGAGTGCAATGCTCTTGAGGCGCCCCAGACCGGAAATTGAGTGGCGCCCCCCCTCCTTTCCGCCTGGCGCTACCAATGACAGGTTGACTGGAATGCTTCCCAGTCGCTGTGGGGCTGGGGGGGCGCTATTTAAAGGGGGCCTCTTCCTGGCTTTTGTGTGGTAGCCATTTTTGCACCACTCGTTCTGAGAGAGAGAGAGAGAATTTGAGAGAGACAAAGAGAGAAAGAGAGACTTCTGCATTGAGTCAACACTGTCTGGGGTAGTTTTGGCTTCTGACCATAACTTTGCAGGTGCTTTGCTTTCTGACCTTCATAACTTTGATTGCCTAGATACTATGGGGGCTGCAATGGATGGGAACGTCGTCCTTCTCCATCACATTCAGAGGGCACAGAGATGCAGTGAGAGAGTGGCAATCATGGCCAGAGGAGGGCCAACAGGCCTCTGTACAGGAGACCTTACCCTCCCAGGGTTTTTCGCCAACAGTTCTCCTACATTAATATGTCTGAGGAGCAGTGTTTGCAAAGGCTGCGCTTCAGCAAGGAGGTTCTCACTAAGCTCTGCCACCTGCTGCAGCCAGATCTGCAGCCTCAACTGAGGAGCAGGACATCTCTGTCAGTGGCAGTGAAGATAACAGTGGCTCTCAACTTTTATGCCACCGGCTCATTTCAATCAGCTACTAGGGACATCGCCAATATCTCCCAGTTCGCGGTGCATTGCTGCATCCGTCAGGTAACAAATGCCCTCTTTAAAAGGAGGCGAGAGTACATCTCTTTCCCCATGTCCCCGGCCAAGCAGCAAGAATGCACAATGGGCTTTGCTAGGATAGCGGGCTTCCCCATGGTGCAGGGTGCCATTGATTGCACGCATGTGGCTTTGCGGGCACTGCAAGAGAATGCCAAGGATTTCCGCAACTGAAAGGGCTTCCATTCCTTAAACGTCCAGTTGGTCTGTGACCACAGACAGCTGATACTCGCTGTCAAAGCCCACTTTGCTGGCAGCAGCCACGATGCCTTCATCCTGTGCCAGACTTCTGTGGCAGACATTTTCCAGGCACCGCATCACCCTTTTCGGAGACAAGGGATATCCTCTGTGCACCTGGCTGATGACACCGCTCTGTTCGCCCAGCACCCCTGCTGAGCTACGATACAACGAGAGCCATCAAGCTACCAGGAACATCGTTGAGCACACAATCGGTGTGATCAAGCAACGGTTCCGCTGTCTGGACCATTCTGGAGGAGCCCTGCAGTACTCGCCTGAGCGAGTCTCCCACTTCATTGTTGTGTGCTGCATGCTGCATAACCTTGCAATCCTCAGGACCCAGCCAATGCCACCAGGCATTGGAGCACCAGCAGAGGAGGAGGAGGAAGAGGAGGAGGAAGATGAGGAGGATGATCATCAGCAGCACCAAGGCGGGAGGGAGGCACAAAGTGGAAGGGCCGTCTGTCAAAGGCTCATAGCAAGTCACTTCTAGGCCCCCTCTGAGGAAATGGCTTCTGCCATTCAAACAACCTGAATGAAACCATCCCGCAACCCCTAAGCCGGTCAAGGCAACAATGATTGCAAAGACCAAACATGTACATTTTGAATACAGACACTTCTTTATTTCACAAACTCTGTGTGTCTCATTTCCACATGACAAAGTAATAGAAAGAAACACAAAAAAAGCAGTCATTCACATAACTGGCTCTCACAACCTGGAGACAAGGTCCAAAACAGTTACAAAAATTTGACCACGAACCTCGGCCTTCAATAAAACAATGAAAAACATTTTGTCACACCTCCTACTTTTTGCCCTTCGAGGGTGATCTGCTTCCCTTGTGAAATTCCCCCCTTCCCACCCTGCAGCTCCTCCGTAATGGGACCCCAGTGGCTGGAGCAAGGCTGGGGGAAGGCTGCTGAGTGTCAGAAACTCAAACTGCAGATGCCCTTGAAGGACGGCCTGGACCAGCTTTGGGCCTGGAGGGCCCGGCTGCTGACTGCACCAACTCTGCATGGGCAGCAGCAGTCTGTCCTACAGGTGGTGGCAACAGCAGTGGAGAAGTGCCAGTGGTGGCAGCAGGAATGCTGTCATCTTGAGAGAGGACAGCAACTCTCTGCTCGACCGACACACTGGCACTCCCATGGGACAGCACTGCAGCATGCAGAGCAATCTGATGGAGCACAGATTGCTGGCCTGCTGTGGCATGGTGAGAGCCCCGGGGAAATGTGCCCGATCCAGCGAGGGTGGCAGCAGTCAGTGCTCGCGTGGCCTCAATCTGTGTCTGCATGAGACCAGCCACTGACTGCATTGCAGCACTTAGCATTTGCGTGGCAGCCGCCTGTGCTACAGCGAAGTGCTCCATACTCCTTGCCAGTGATTCAATGGATTCGGGCAACCTTGCTACTGCAGCCATGAGCTCAGTGTGCCTGTGCTCCGCCTGGGCGCTTATTTCAGCGAGGACCCACTCCTCCTCTGCGTCCAGTGCAGCAGGACTCAAAGCCATACTCTCCCTCCGGGGAGAAGGCCCCCGAGCTTCCCTACCCCCATCGCGTTGCTGCAGCCCGCTGGGTCCTGGAGCTTCACCCTCATCAGACCATTCCCCCCTGCTCTCCTCCAGGGAAGGCATGTTCCCAGTGTGGGCATGGGCTGCCTCGGTAAAGGGTGGTGCTGATGGTCCAGCTTCCTCTTCCTCCTCGCCTTCAGCTTCACTCCCACTGGCAGCTTGAGGGCCCGTCCCCTCACCTGGTGAATCACCATCTGAAAGCAGGGAGGTACAAGAGTGGCTTTAGCGTGAGGACAGGGTGACAGCAAGTGAGGCATGTGTGCAGCGATTTAGTGATTTGGATTGAAAGTGTCAAAGGCTGCTGTTGTGAGGAACAAGTGGAAGGAGAGAGGACAAAAAGGTGATGACCTTACCATTGCTGTCCAGAATGGGGTCGGCGTCTCCAGTGGCGACAGGACTAATCACCCGGCTTGCCACAATCCTGTGGACGCGATCCTCAAGATCGCTGAGGGGTTGCATCTGAGGCCGCCCTCCACCAGTCCGTTGCTGCTGTCTCCTATTATGAGACAGCTTGGCCTGCAAGAAAAAGGGCAGTGTCTGAGTAAATATGCAGCCATTATCTTGCCTAAAATGCCTCCCATGGTTGAATAGTCCTTACTGTATGCAGCCATGGTCTTGCCTGAAATGCCTCCCATGGTTGAATAGCCCTTACTGTATGCAGCCATGGTCTTGCCTGAAATGCCTCCCATGGTTGAATAGCCCTTACTGTATGCAAAGTATGGCATGTGCATGTGTGTTTGATGAAAGGGCCATAGGTGTTGGATGAGTGTTGGGCATTGGGGCTTTCAAGACCCTCTGGCCATAAGGTGAGGTTGAGATGGAGGGATGAAGAGGTTTTGAAAAAAAGGCACTCACCCTGACGACCCGAGTGAGGCCGTTGAACTTTTTCCTACATTGAAGATGGGTCCTAGGCACCATGCTGCTTGAGGACACTCTCTGAGACACCTCCCTCCACACTCTTCTGTACTCGCGTGGCAAAGGCCTCCTGCCACTCTCTGGGTACAGAATGGATCTTCGGCGCTCCACCCCGCGAACCAAAGCCTCCAAGGCCTGCTCACAGAAGCGCTGTGCTCGCTCCCTGGCCCTTTCCATAGTGTCTGGCTGTTAGATTTAGCCACAGGTCTGCCCAGGCCGAGATTCAAGGCTCCAATTAACAGGGTGTGGCTGCAGAGCAAGATCGACCCTCCCCTTTAAGAACTGACCGGCGCCAGTGTCTCTGTGTTCAATCGCTAACTGACAGCACCTGCGCTGCGCCCACCCTCTGAGGTAGCGCCTCGCTCCTCGGCCTTAGCGCCTTAAGAGAGGTGTGTAGCGCCTGATTTAGCGCTCCAATCACCTCCAGGGGCGATAAAAGCCAAGTTTGCTGTCGGAGGCGATAATTAGCGCCAGGCGCTAAACTTTGCGCACCGCCAGTAATGGCGCCCCATATGGGGCGATACCGAATTTTTCCCCCCTGGTGTCTCACACATCACAAGTGAGCAAGAGCAGACGGTGGAGACAGGGACAGCAGTGGAGAGTCCTCGCCGGAGGGCACAGGACGCTCCCAGCTCTGCTCAGCTGCATACAGACACTGAGCCTCAGGGGCCATCGAGAAAGAGGGTGATCTTGGAGGAGCAGCAACAAATGCGTGAGGCCTTGGCAGCTTTTGCAGCCATGATGTGTGCAACTGTACAGAGAATGGAGGAGTCCATCTCCAACATGATCACCACCATCTCGCAGGTGATGGCGACGATGTGCTGTTCCATGGAAAGGATGGCCACCTGCATGGAGCAGCTAATGCGCCAGTCCAACGAGAACATGCTTGCTGTGAACAACAGATTTTAGACTCTCATTGACCTCATCTCGAGAAGGGATACTAACGTAGACTTGGGCCTTCATCTCCCCTCTGCTGTGCAGCAAGGTGCTCTCCAGTTCCTTGCTAGCAGGGAAGCGCAGGTGGCCCAAGAGAGGGATGATGGTGAGAGGGGGTTCTGCTCAAAGTGCTCCCACTTCTCCCCCATTGCCTCCCCCTCAGTCAGAGCCCCAGATGCTTCCTCGGATCCCAATGGCCCTGTCTGCCCCTGCACAGTTGCAGGAGGAGCAGTCTTTGGTGGGGCCCTTACGGGTTCCAAAACCCAGAGGACATCCACCAAAAGTGTCAAAGCAGTCGCAGCAGGGAAGTGAGCAGCGTGCCTCTACCTCTGCTGAAACCACAGGGGTTGCACCTTGTAGAAGCACTTGGAAAAGAAAAAAGCACAATCGTAGATGCACAAGGGTAGGCACATGGGTGCTTACCAAAACGTTTGTGTCAAGTTTCAGTTCTATTTATGACAAACATAAATTTATTTCTTTGCACTACTTTCCCATCTTGTCCATTTTTGCCTGCTACTTGTGAAGTGGCTTTGACACTTGGAGTGAATGTTGAGATAATACTGAACCTCGAGCAATGGGGGTTTGGTTGACAGGAATGGTTTGGTCATTGTAGGACAGCTTTGTGGTGTTGTTGGGGGTGGGGAGGTGTTGGGGGGGGTAGTTGGTACAGCATCTGGGAGCCATATGGGTGCATTGGTGCAAGTTACATAAGAACATAAGAAATAGGAGCAGGAGTAGGCCAATCGGCCCCTTGAGCCTGCTCCGCCATTCAATAAGATCATGGCTGATCTGATCTTAACCGCCAATCCGCTATCACAGAACCATCTCCTGAATCTAACAGAATTAGACACACAAAATAGGAGCAGGATCAGGCTACACGGCCCCTGGGCCCGCTCCGCTACCCACAGGGCCATGACCGATCCGAACCTAGACTCATGTCCAAATTCCTGCCCGCTCCCCGTAACCTTTAATTCCATTTACTTCTAGGAAACTGTCTATTTCTGTTTTAAATTTATGTAATGATGTAGCTTCTACAGCTTTTTGGGGCAGCATATTCCATGGACCTACCACCCTCTGAGTGAAGTAGTTCCTCCTCATCTCAGTTTTGAAAGAGCAGCCCCTTATTTTAAGACTATGCCCCCTAGTTCTAGTTTCACCCATCATCGGGAACATCTTCCCCGCATCCACCCGATCCAACCCCTTCACAATCTTATATGTTTCAATAAGATCGCCTCTCATTCTTCTGAACTCCAATGAGTAGAGTCCCAATCTACTCAACCTCTCCTCATATGTCCATCCCCTCATCCCCGGGATTAACCGAGTGAACCTTCTTTGTACTGACTCGAGAGCAAGTATGTCCTTTCTTAAGTATGGACACCAAAACTGTACGCAGTATTCCAGGTGCGGTCTCACCAATACCTTGTACAACTGAAGCAATACCTCCCTATTTTTATATTCTATCCCCCTAGCAATGAAAGCCAACATTCCATTGGCCTTCTTAATCACTTGCTGCACCTGCATACTAACCTTTTGAGTTTCGTGCACCAGGACCCCCAGATCCCTTTGTACTTCAGTACTTTCCAGTTTCTTGCCATTAAGATAATAACTTGCCCTACGATTTTTCCTGCCAAAGTGCATAACCTCACACTTTCCAGTATTGTATTCCATCTGCCAAATCTCTGCCCACTTACTTAGCCTGTCTATGTCCCCTTGCAGGTTTTTTATGTCCTCCTCACTCACTACTTTCCCTCCCATCTTAGTATCATCTGCAAACTTTGATATGTTACACTCGGTCCCCTCCTCCAAATCGTTAATATAGATTGTAAAGAGTTGGGGACCCAGCACTGACCCCTGCGGAACACCACGAGTTACTGATTGCCAGTCTGAGAATGAACCATTTATCCCAACTCTCTGCCTTCTGTTAGATAGTCAATCCTCTATCCATGCCAGAATATTACCCCCAATCCCGTGATTTTTTATCTTAAGCAATAATCTTTTGTGTGGCACCTTGTCAAATGCCTTTTGGAAGTCTAAATACACTACGTCCACTGGTTCCCCTTTATCCACCCTATACGTTACTTCCTCAAAGAACTCCAGCAAATTTGTCAAACATGACTTCCCCTTCATAAAACCATGCTGACTTTGTCCTATTAAATTATGATTATCCAAATGTCCTGTTACTGTCTCCTTAATAATGGACTCCAAAATTTTACCTACCACAGATGTTAGGCTAACCGGTCTATAGTTTCCAGCCTTCTGTCTACTGCCCTTTTTAAATAAGGGTGTTACATTAGCAGTTTTCCAGTCTGCCGGGACCTTTGCCGAGTCCAGGGAGTTTTGGAAAATTATTACCAATGCATCCACAATCCCTACCGCCACTTCCCTCAAGACCCTAGGATGTAAGCCATCAGGTCCAGGTGATTTATCCGCCTTGAGTCCCATTATTTTACCAAGTACCACTTCCTTAGTGATTTTGATCGTGTTTAGCTCCTCCCCCCCTTTAGCCCCCTGTTTGTCCAGTGTTGGGATATTCTTAGTGTCTTCTACTGTAAAGACTGATGTAAAATATTCATTCAGTGTTTTTGCCATCTCCATATTTCCCACCATTAATTTCCCGGTCTCATCCTCTAAGGGACCAACATTTACTTTAGCCACCCTTTTTCTTTTTATATAACTATAAAAACTCTTACTATCTGTTTTTATATTTTTTGCTAATTTACTTTCATAATCTATCTTCCCTTTCTTAATCAATCTTTTTGTTATTTTTTGCTGTCTTTTAAAGTTTTCCCAATCCTCTATCCTCCCACTAGATTTGGCTACCTTATATGCCCTTGTTTTTAGTCGAATACTATCCTTAATTTCTTTACTTAGCCACGGATGGCTGTCTTTTCTTTTACACCCTTTTCTTCTCAGTGGAATATATTTTTTTTGGAAGTTGTAAAATAACTCCTTAAATGTACACCACTGATCATGTATCGTCTTACCCTTTTATCTATTTTCCCAATCCACTCTACTCAATTCCGCTCTCATACCTTCATAGTCTCCTTTATTCAAGCTTAGCATGCTTGTTTGAGATCCAACCTTCTCACCCTCTAATTGAATATGGAATTCAACCATGTTATGGTCACTCATTCCAAGGGGATCCTTTACTAGGACATTTTTAATTAATCCCATCTCGTTACACAGGACCAGATCTAAGTTTGCTTGCCCCCGGTCGGTTCAGTTACATACTGCTCAAGAAACCCATCCCTAATACACTCAATGAACTCATCCTCAAGGCAGCCCTGCCCAATTTGATTTGTCCAATTAATATGATAGTTAAAATCCCCCATAATTATAGATGTTCCCTTATTACAAGCCTCAACTATTTCCTGACTGATACTCTGTCCAACAGAGTTGCCACTGTTCGGAGGCCAAAAGACTACGCCCACTAGTGTTTTGTTCCCCTTATTATTCCTTACCTCCACCCAAACTGTTTCATTATCCTGATCTTTTGACCCAATATCATTTCTCTGTATTACAGTGATTCCTTCCTTTATTAACATAGCCACCCCACCTCCCCTTCCTTCCTGCCTGTCCTTCCTGATCGTTAACTAACCTGATATGTTTAATTCCCAGGCATTGTCACCCTGCAGCCATGTTTCTGTAATGGCCACAAGATCATACCCATATGTAGTTATTTGTGCCATTAACTCATCTATTTTGTTACGAATGCTACGTGCATTCAGATAGAGAACTTTCAAAGATGTTTCGTGACACTTAGTTCCTGCTTTTGCCCTTTTTATTACTTTATCTTTTACTCCATACCTTCTGCCCCTTCCTGACACGCTCTGGTTTTTAATTTCCCCACTGCTACCTAAGTCTATGACCTTCTCTGTTGTCATTTTTATTATTTGCTCTCTAGGAACCTCCCCCCCACTAGTTAGTTTAAAGCCCTCTCTACAGCCCTAGTTATATGATCCGCCAGGACTCTAGTCCCAGCACTGGCCAAGTGAAGCCCGTCCCAACGGAACAGCTCCCTCCTGCCCCAGTACTGGTGCCAGTGTCCCAGGAAGCAAAACCCATTTCTCCCACACCAGTCTTTGAGCCACGCATTTAACTCTCTAATTTTATTTGTCCTAGCCAAATTCGCTCATGGCTCAGGTAATAATCCAGAGATTATTACCCTTGTGGTTCTGCTTTTTAATTTGGCCCCTAGCTGCTCAAACTCCCTCAGCAGAACCTCCTTCCTTGTCCTATCTATGTCGTTGGTACCAACATGGACCACGACAACTGGATCCTCCCCCTCCCACTCCAAGTTTCTCTCCAGTCCAAAGGAGATGTCCTTAACCCTGGCACCGGGCAGGCAACACAGCCTTCGGGACTCTCGCTCTCGGCTGCAAAGAACTCTATCTATCCCCCTAACGATACTATCCCCTATGACTACAACATTTCTTTTAACTCCCCCCACTTGAATGGCCCCCCGCTCCACGGTGCTGTGGCCAGGTTGCTCATCCTCCCTGCAGTCCCTGCTCCTGTCCCCACAGGGAGTAAGAGCCTCAAACCTGTTGGACAAGTGCAAGGGCTGCGGCTCCTCCAACACTACCTCCTGGATCCCCGTACCTGCCTCACTTCTAGTCACACCATCCTGACCCTGGCCACGGACTACATCTGAATTAATTAATCTAATTGGTGTGACTACCTCGTGATACACAGAGTCCAGGTAACTCTCCCCCTCCCTGATGTGTCTCAGTGTTTGAAGCTCGGACTCCAGCTCTTCAACACGGAGCCGGAGTTCCTCGAGCAGCCAACACTTACTGCAAATGTGATCACCGTGAGCATCAATGGTGTTCACCAGCTCCCACATATTGCAGCAGCAACACATCGCCTGATCTCCCATTCTATGTAATTAATTAAATTTATTAATATTATTCTTAAATATCCTCTGCCCCGATTCTAGATGGTGAATATCACACCTTAGAAACTATAAACCAAAGAGATTTAAGCTTAAAAAGGGAGAAATACTTACCAACCAATCACTTACCCGCTTTCTGGTCATGTCACACTTGGATTACTTTTTACCTCTCTCCTTCCAGACTGGAGACTGGTAGGCCTTACCTGGTCTCTGGGACTTTTATAGCCCCGCTCTGTCGCTCAAGATTCCCGCCGACGCTGTGAGGCCTTACCTGGTCTCTGGGACTTTTATAGCCCCGCTCTGCCGCTCGAGATTCCCGCCGACGCTCTGAGGCCTTACCTGGTCTCTGGGACTTAAATAAATTGGGTCATTATGAGGCCATCCCGGGCCTCCCGGGCAGCAATGTGTGCCGCTGCTGATGCCATCTCCACCTCAGGTTCCTCCTGCTCCTCATCCTCCTCCAAAGAGGCTGTGCGCTCTGCGCCTTGCCCCTTCTGCAGCTCCAGTCCTCGCTGCTGCACTATGTTGTGCAGCATGCAGCATACAATGATGATTCTAGAGACGCTGGCTGGTACGTACTGATGGCTCCTCCAAATCTGTCAAGTCATCTGAAGCGCATCTTCAGCATGCCGATTGCTATGACACATCTGGTGGACATGTGGCTGTCATTATAGCGTTCCTCGGCCTCATTGCTTGGCCTCCTCAATGGTGTCATCAACCACGTCTTCAGTGGATAGCCCTTGTCTCCAAGCAGCCAGCCAGTAAGTCTGTTTGGAGGTGCGAAGAGCTGAGGAAGGGTGGACTGGCGCAGCTCGAGAGAGTCATGACAGCTGCCAGGGAATCTGGCGCACACATGCATGATGATCTTTTTATGGTTGCAGACAAGCTGCACATTGAGGGAGTGGAAACCCTTACAGTTCACAAACACTCCTGGGTGATAATAGGGTGCCTTCATGGCCACATGTGTGCAGTCGATGACGCTCTGCACCCGTGGGAAGCCAGCCAGAGCTGCAAAGCTGAGCGCCCGCTCAGTAACACTGGCTTCATCAGTGGCAAAGTTTATATAAGTGGCTGACTTGTGAAACATGGCATCAGTCACCTGGGTGATGCATCTGTGGACGACCGACTGCGAGATGCTGCAAATGTTTGCTGCAGATCCCTGGAAGGAGCCTGAGGCAAAGAAGTTGAGGGTGGTGGTGACTTTGACAGCCACTGGTAGGGGCGTGTCCACTAGGACCTCTGGCAGCAGGTCTTGTTCCAGCAAGCTACAAATGTCTGCGATGACCTGGCACGATAGCCTGAGCCTCCTGAAGCACTGTTACTCAGTCATGTCCAGGAAGCTCATCCTCTGTCTGTATACCCTGTGTTGGGGGTATCGCTTCCGGTGCGGTGCAACCCTGCGCTGACCCCCTCTCTCTTGTGGAGCATCAAGTCAGTAAGGAGAAGACAGCTGGTGTTGTTGCTGCTGCTGCTGGTGTTGTTGGTGCTGAGGATCATCTTGATCCGATTCTGAGGTCCAAGGTGAGACAGCATAAGCGGCACCCATGCTGATGTAATAGATGTCAGGTAAAGCACAGATCAGAGGCACAGTCCTCCAATGTATTGAGAGTGACTAGCAATGTGACTAGCATGCCACAGACCTGCTCGTTTACAGACCCTTAACCTCCTTTTTAATGTCAGGTTTGAACTTTTACTGGTTGTGCATGGGATTCGCACACCTCAGGAACCTCGCCTGTGAAGCACGCTGCCTGACCTGCTGAGCGTTTCCAGCATTTTCTGTTGTTATTTCAGATTTCCAGCATCTGCAGTATTTTGCTATTGTGCAAGGGAAGGCAGAATCTCAGCAGCCATGTGCGAGTTCATTAAGTGACAGCCGGCAAGAGCACATAAATAGTCACACCTTACACCTGCTTACTTGGCTCATACTGACACCATTTTGTGCAGAGATTTAGCTTTCAGGAGTTTGCAGGTGATTTCTGTAACCTTGGAAACCCCAGCTGTTTACGTCATTTCCTCGGGGTTTCCATTGCTGCTCGGCTGAAGTAATGGTAGGAGATCAGGGAACCCCCACGGAAATTCTATCCCAGTATGTTTTTAAAGAAGGTGTTAGAATTTGTTCATCAATCATCGTTAAAACAAAACTTTTAAATTGTTAAGATTTGTGCGTAAATTCTAGTTACTACATCAGCAATACAATTACATTGCCTGCTCCACATCATAGGAACAGGGGTTAATGGCTCAGAATAGCAGCACTCAACACTCAAGAATTTGGATTTTCCTTAAAAAAAAGTTGTGTTGCGTAATATCCCAACGCAGCACCCCCCTCAACCCAATAATGAATATTTGACAGCAGACATTTATCTGGGAGTGACTGCTTAGATGTGAAGTGGAAATGTCTGGATCTACTTAAAATCCCACTCTGACAGACCACAACCTTGAAGACCATCAACAGGCCAATTCACATTAAGTATTGTGAAGTGAGAAATGGAGACTTGTATTAAGTTCTAGCCCTGAGGACTTTTCAAAAGTTCTGAAATTGCTTTATTATTCCCTAGTATACTTTTGAAATGATTTAATCTATGACATGATCCAAAAATGTGTTTGGCACCACTGTAACATAGTGGCCTGATCTAGAAAGAGTTTGCAAGTGAAAATCATGCAGGATTATATTTCTGATTTCCTTAACTCTTTTAGAGGCAGCTGATCTTTGGGATCCAAAAGAGACAGGGATAAAACTAGACTTCAGCCTTGGTTTTGCTAGCGCTCAGAGGACGGGTTCGGAGCTGTTAAATTCAAAATAATTGATGGCAGGTTGGGAACCTTCTGCGAACCCGCCTCCATGTAAGTTTCCAAGGTGTGGGGTCTACGATTTCAGAACTGACCTGACACCAAGCAACGGGTAAGGCATTTAAGATACTTAACTGCTTGTTAAGTGCTTGTTAACTGTTATGTTGCCAGCCTTTTTCTATTGCTGTCTCCCCATTGCTGTGAATAGGTGACAGCTGCAAAAGTGGTATGAAAGCTACCATTTCACAGCTATTTACTTTCTAATGTCAGAAGCTTGAGCCTGCAGGACTTGGAAGACACTTTTGAGCACTTCCTCATCTCCACTGGTTGTCTAGATCAATCTTTACCCTTGATTGTCAGAAAAGTGCATTTACGCTGCTGGCAGGGATAATGTGACATACTTTATCATTTTCTATGTTATGAGGACAATTATGAAATAGATTAAAAATTTACTGTAAATAATATCCTGGTCATTCACATGTGGCAGCCTGTTGCTTTACAATAGGCATTGTCTCACTAGAGTGTCCATCAGTCTACCTTCTGGAAGATAGGAATATTGCATGTGGCGGCACGTGCCAGATTACACTATTCAGTTCACATAACAAATGGTTTAATTGGTGCGATTCCTGAGTTATGTTGTTGTATGTCTGTATATGGGCAGTAAAGCTAAACTCCTGATACTAAAGGATAGTGGGTTCTGCTTACAGGAGAGATGAATGACGATGATCTTGAGAGAATATTTGGTGCAGGCTTGAAATTTGTAACAGGCAATTAGCATCTTCCACCTTACAGAAGCCTCTCCACTTGGCTATACTTTCCATCAATCCCAAACCATCATAGCAGTGGCATGGCCCTCATTGCCAAATCACCCCTCACTCCTCTGGTATATTCTATTCCTTAGATTCTGCCATCCCTCATTCCTTTCATGCCTCATGCCTCACCCTCTCTAACTTCCATGGCTTTTTTTGCCCAAGGTCTCAAACTTCAACAAGGCTTTCTCTGATTACTTCCTTGATTCGTTTCCATCCACAGCCCTTTACCCTCCTCAAATCCCACCATTCTTACCCATGAAAACGTTTTCCCAGCTCCCTTATAAGCTTAGTTTCAAATTCTTCACTCCATTGCCTTTTGCTCTCCACTCTTCATGACACCTATACCATGGTTGACTTGCTTAAATACTTCTTCGCCTTTGCCTTCAGTACTCTTGTTCACAGCAAATCAATCAGTCTTCTACCCCTGTAATTCTACCATGGAACAACCCTCATCTCTGCTCTCTCAAGTCAGAGGGGCATAAAGTTGAATGTACCTGGTACATAACTAGCCAAGTCATTCATCGGCAGATCTGGTTTGCACACATGAAGCTATGCTGTGCTTTGCCTACCTCAGCCAGAACCACTTACTACTCTGGAATTATCCTGGAGGGCAAGACAACACTAGGCTCTTTTATATTTTCATAACCAACCACTTCCTTAAACCCTTGTTCACTACCCCCTCCATCCTCACTTCAAACACCAAGTGCAAAGAGCACATGGATTACTTCATCTCTGAGATTAGGCCCATCCAGTCACCTCCTCTATGTTCTCCCATTACTCTTATCCATGTCGCCACTTTCTCGCAGTATCCTAGCCACTCCAACCCACCTCCCATCTTTCGGTAGTCTGACTGATACAGTGAGAGTCAGAAGTGATAGTGAGAGCCACAAAAGACATACTAGGACCAGAGGAGATAGAGCAAGAGCCAGAAAAATGAGAACACAGAACAGAAGAAGTTAAGCAGGATCAGAAGAGATAGAGTGGGAGCCAGGTGAGACATGGTGGGAGGCAGGAATGACACAGTGAGGCAGAGCAGAAGCAAACCAGTCATTCTAAAGTCGCTGGCTTTCACCCTTCAATCCAATTATATTGAATGCAGCAGTGTAGGAATTTTCTTCAGCTCAGTTGGCCTAATGCAACGGAAAATTTCTCTGATCCTTGAAAGTTGCCAACCAGCTGCAGAGAGTGCCTGTTAGGATGTGGCATTCCTATTGCACAAGTCAGGCAGCTCTTTCCTGGGACTCTGAATTGAAACCTATGGAAATTTACAGAGCCTGTGATATGAGGATTGAAGAACATCTCTGCCGAACTCGTACAGCAAACATAGTCAGCATTGACTTTTCAAAACACTCGCTAGGGAATCTCAGGACTCCTACTCTTGTGAGACTTCTGCTGCCAAGCACTATGAAGGAATACCCAAGATTCCAAGAACTAATAAGGCAATTCATTTTAAACAGAACGGGTGATTTTTTTTATCGTGGCAAATTCACATTTTTGTTTTGGAAATTTGCAGAAAAACTGAATTTGCAACAAGATAGCCATCCCTCTCAGTGATCCCATGCATACAAGCTGGTGATAGACAGTACTTTGGGGAATGCAATAATGGTGTAGCATTATTACTGTCTCGGCCATTGTTGCTCTGCTGTACCATGTAAATGAATGAACCTACTACCTCTATGGTAGGTGTCAGCCGTGGCTCAGTGAGTCGCACTCCCACCTCTGGTTCAGAAGGTTGTGGGTTCAAGTCCTGCTTTGTAACTCCAGTGCAGTACTGAGGGGGAGGTGCTGTCTTTTGGATGAGGTGTTAAAGCGGGGCCCTATCTGCCCTCTCAGGTGGGTGTAAAAGATCCCATGGCACTATTTGTAAAAGAGCAGGGGAGTTCTCCCTAGTGTCTTGGCCAATATTTGTCCCTCAACAACACCTAAAAACAGATTGGGAGATTGGCGCCATAAGCTTGTCCTCTCTCGACAAACATATCAACGCATACAGCACAGCAGTTTCTGGGTGAAAGATTCCTGATATGTGGAATTTTGACTCCATTGTTTTCTGTTTATATTTTATTTTATGATAATGTTTCTAATTTATAATGTTTGGGAACATTGAATTATTGAAGCAAATCCAGTGTCCACTTGAAATGAGAAAAGAGGTCATTTTAACACAACCGCCTGGTGGGACACTGATGGAATCAGATCGGTCGCATGCTTTATACCCGCCCGATTCTACTTCCTATCGATGGGGGTATAAAACCAGCAGCCAATCTGATCCCGACAGCTTGCTGCTGGGTAGGCTAGGTTCAAATTACCCCAATAACTTTTAACTACTTGCTTTCCCCCAAAAAACGAAAGCTAAGTTGTATTAAAGTTACTCATTAGCCATCCCTTTGATGTCTGAAATGCTAAACCTTTGTGTCAAAGCAAAGTTGACCAGGTTCTATGAGTCATGAGAAAACTCTGGGAAGATAGCAGCCATATTGGAGGTCAATCTCTTGCAGATTCATGGGCCAGAAGTGCTTTCTATTTTGGAAGACCTCATTGTGTGCGGGTGGTCCAAGAACTCATATGTGCACAGTTGATTAGCCCCAGGACATTCAAAAACTCTTTTCATGCTTGACTTGATGCTGCTGCAGTGCAATTCTCAGAAAACAGATAGAACAATTTCTGTCAAATAATGCAGCCAGTCCTTGTGTCGCACACTGAGATATAAATGGCTAACTTATCCCTCCTATATCTGGGGCTGGGAAATATTGAAGCAATAGCCTCAGTGGGAAAATGACTTTAACTAATATTGGCATTGCACAACTCCAGGCAATGTTGTTCTGAAGATCATTGTTTAGTATATTACAGAGAGCCAGTACTGTCTGCTTACTTATGCAGTACCTCTGTATTAATTGAATTGACTCATTTTGAGCAGCCTTTTCCTAGGATATTGATTTTTCAAGTATGATAACATACATGGACCCAATGTTCCCTAAAATTTTTTGGGGGTTTGCATGGCCCCTTTAACTGGCTGGGCGGCCCATTCAAATTTTCGCGCATACACGGTTTTTTCCATTTAAAAGACATTGAGCGGCCTGCGCAGGACCTCAGACCGTTGCGTGGCCATGTGGTTACTTATACAACAACAGTCACCACATTTCAAATAATTCATTGTAGGTCTACCACTTTAAGATGTTTCTGGAAAATGTGATAAGGTGCTATATAAATGCAAGCTTTTTCCTTCTTTTGGTATTTATATAAATTGACATAGATTACTCTCTTACAAAAGTTCCTGTAATTCTATTATCAATGAAATAGTTTTAGGATTACACCCCACATAACTGGCACATCCATTTTAATGTTTAAATGAGGGGATGCAAAAGAATCTCAGCAACCAGATAATATTTCTGCTAAAGTTTACAAATAACCCAAACTTGCAAAAGCTCCTTAAATGAAATTGTTGGGAAATGGGTGAAAACTGTAATTTTACTGAGTCGCAAAAGTTTGGTGAAATGGCTGACTTTCAAAAGGGGGAAAAGTGGTATATGACATATGTAATGTATATACCTTTAAGGGCGGAACTATGTTTTAGAGTTCATGTACACTGCAGTACCGGCAGTGACCACACCTGTATATAACACTGAGTAGTAATCTGTACAGATCAGTTGCAGTGTGAGCCACGTTGAGTAAACACCTGTTGTACCGTTCTCCGCAGTCTGTGTCTTATTATACACGGACGCAACATTGGCGACGAGGCAGGTTCGAACCTACCTGCAACTCTGCATCACCTCCCGGGGATTCGTTCCTGGAGATCAGTGGATTGGAGGTCAAGGCCAGAGACTCGGGCGTCGACCACGGGCAACCGCCCAGTCATCCAGCAGAGACTTGAGAATTGCGGGGGAGGCTGTCGAGAGCCAGGCTTGGCTTTCCAGTCGACGTGGTCCAGCGAAACGGGCTGGCAACAGGTAGTGCGCAGACCCTTCCCGGACAGCGGCGGGCTAGAGCCCGACCGAGCAGCACAGCAAAGGGCCGAGCAGCGTCGGCGGGGGAGAGAGAGAGAGGGCAGAGCGCATAGGGTGCAGCCGGTGTTCAGGGGCCGAGCAGCGTCGGACAGAGGGAGAGAGAGATGCGCAGAAACCCGCGAGGCACCGCCATTGCCATGAGGACCGCCGAGAGCGGTGTTGGCAGCAGCGCAGGAGAAGCGCGCGAAACCTACAGGGTGCCGCCATTGCCACGAGAACCACCGGGAGCGGCGTCGGCAGCAGCGGGGGAGGAAGGAAAGCACGGGAGATGCCATTTTAAGCCATTGGGAGACGCCATTTTAAACCACACCCAAAATGCCGAAGAGTGGCAGTATCACCGCATTTGACAATGAAGTCAAAGATTGGACTACATATGTCGAACGAACAGAGGTGTACTTCAAGGCAAATGGGGTGTCAGATGACAAGAAAGCGTCAGTATTGTTAAATTTAATGGGTGCAAAGACGTATGGTTTATTACAAAATCTAGTAACCCCAACGAAGCCAATGGAAAAGAGTTTTGAAGACATAGTAACGATACTAAAGGAACATTTAAACCCCACACCGCTGCTGATAGCAGAAAGATTCAAGTTTCACAAACGGAACCAGCATAAGGATGAAAGCAATGCTGATTATTTAACAGAACTGCGCAAACTATCGAAACACTGCCAGTTTGGAGCGGGACTGGCAGATACCTTAAGGGACAAGTTTGTGTGTGGGCTTCAAAGTGAAGGAACCCAGAAACGGCTTTTATCTGAAAAGGACCTTACGCTGGAAAAGGCTTTCAGCATTGCGGTATCATATGAAGCAGCAGCACGGGGCGCTGCAGAGATACAACAGAGACCGCAAGAATATGGCACAAACGAAATGTCATATGGAACAGAGAAGTGCTATCGCTCTGGCAGAACAACACACGACCAGAATGATTGCTGGTTCAAAGACAAAGTGTGCAGACAGTGTGGAAAAGTAGGACACATAGCACGAGTCTGCAGGTCGGGAAAGAAAACCAGCAATAAGAAACCGACCAAAGGAAAGTACAAGAAGGTACATAAGATAACGGAGAATAGTTCAGATGAACAAAAGAGTGATAACGACTCCGAAAGCAGGGAACTGAGTTGTCTGAAACTACATAATGTGATCACAACGGAGGATCACCGAACCATTTGGGTCACTCTCAAGATAGCAGGAGTCCAGGTAAAGATGGAATTGGACACAGGATCAGCCCTAACAGTCATAAACCGATGGGACTACGAGCGGCTATTCTCACACATACCCTTGAGAGACACAAAAATTATTTTGAAGACGTACACGGGGCAAAAAGTCTACCCCAAAGGAAAAATAAGGGTGACCGTTATATATAACGGTAAGGAAACACCAAAACTAGACTTGTATGTATTGCAAGATGGAGGACCACCATTACTGGGACGTGAATGGATCTGGAAAATACAACTGGATTGGCATTCCATACAGGCACTGACTGTGGCTGACAAAAAGGATGACGACGTCACACCTGGGCGACTGTCAAAGATCCTAACTGACGCGAAAGAAGTGTTCCAGCAAGGACTCGGAACACTAAAAGGCATGACAGCGATGATTAAAATTGAAGAAAACACAAGCCCAAAATTTTTTAAGGCCAGACCGGTACCTTATGCGATCCGCCCAGCCGTCGAAGCAGAGCTGGAGAGTCTGGAACGTTCAGGTGTACTGTCCAAGGTAGACTGGAGCGAGTGGGCTACACCCATCGTCCCTGTGATGAAAAAGTCGTTGAGCAGCACGCCTGGGGAACCAAGGAAGGTTCGCATTTGTGGGGACTTTAAGGTAACAGTGAACCCAGTCCTTCACACCGTACAATATCCACTTCCACGGATTGAAGATATTTTCGCCTCGCTATCTGGAGGGAAATGCTTCACTAAGATTCATCTGGCCCAGGCGTATCTGCAAATGGAGGTAGAAGAAGCATCAAAAAAATACCTCACAATCAACACCCATAAAGGTCTCTACCAATACAACCGGCTGGTATTCGGGGTAGCATCAGCTCCGGCTATTTGGCAGAGGGCAATGGAACAAGTCCTGCAAGGGATCCCAGGGACCCAGTGTTATTTGGATGACATCCTGGTCACGGGTGAAAATGACAGTGATCACCTTGCCAACCTGGAGCAGGTGCTCACTAGATTGCAGGAATATGGGCTCCGAGCTAACCGCTCCAAATGCGAGTTTTTTAGAAAACAGATCTCGTATTGTGGCCACGTTATTGATAAAGAAGGGTTACATAAGTCCCCAGAGAAGATTGAGGCAGTAGTCAAGGCTCCAGCACCGGAAAATGTGTCACAACTGAGGTCGTTCCTCGGGCTGGTAAACTACTACCATAAGTTCTTGCCAAATTTGTCCACAATACTACACCCACTGAACACCCTACTGCAAACTGGGGTGCCATGGAAGTGGAGTGACGAATGTAAATGAGCTTTCCAGAAGAGCAAAACACTAATCACATCGAAAGAGGTATTGGCCCATTACAACCCAGCATTACCAATTCGGTTGGCATGTGATGCGTCACCCTACGGCATTGGAGCGGTGCTGTCGCACAAATTCTCGGACGGCTCAGAGAGGCCAATAGCCTTTGCGTCATGATCACTAACCTCAGCCGAGCGTAACTACGCCCAGATTGACAGGGAGGCCCTCATCCTAGTGTGGGGAGTGAAAAAGTTCAATCACTATCTGCACGGGCAGAAATTCACCTTGATGACTGATCACCAGCCTCTTGTCTCTATTTTTAATCCGAAGAAGGACGTTCCGGTGATGACTGCGCAACGATTACAAAGATGGTCACTTTTTCTAGGGGCGCACCACTATGAGATTGAATATAAGGGCAAGAAACAGCATGGAAATGCTGATGGGCTATCACGCCTGCCACTGCCTACTGCAGAGGAAGCACCAGCAGTGGATCCTGTCGAAATATTCCATTCGACTATAGTTGAATACCTACCGGTAACTAATGCTTGTATCGAAAAGGAAACCCGAAATGACCCGACACTGTCTCGGGTATATGATTTGACGGTGAAGGGATGGCCAGCACATGCCGACTCACTGTTGCCAGCATTCTCGACAAGGAGAGAACAGCTGTCAGTGTGCCGAGGGACCTTGATGTGTGGATCCCGAGTGGTAATTCCACCCAAGTTAAGGGATAGAGTGCTCAATGAGCTTCATGACGGTCATCTGGGAGGGGTAAAAATGAAAAGCCTAGCCAGGGCTTATGTGTGGTGGCCGGGAATCGATAAACAAATCGAGGACCTGACCAAGAGCTGCTCAGGATGCCAGAAAGTCCAAAATGCACCACCACAGGCCCCTCTACACCCATGGGAGTGGCCCTCATCTCCATGGCAACGGGTGCACATTGATTTTGCTGGTCCATTCATGGACTCAATGTTTTTAATAGCTGTGGATGCGCACTCGAAATGGCCTGAGGTCATCAAAATGTCCTCCACCACCACGGAGAAAACTATTGCAGTCCTACGGACCATTTTTGCCAGGAATGGCTTGCCAGAACAGGTTTGCTCTGACAACGGACCACAGTTTGTGTCCGAAGAGTTCCGGAGGTTCTTGAAAAAGAATGGGGTAAGGCATTACACATCCGCCCCGTATCATCCAGCCACAAATGGATTGGCTGAGAGGTTTGTACAAACCTTTAAGAAGGCAATAAAGGCTATGTACAATGACAACATTCCGCTGCAGCACAAGGTGGACAATTTCCTATTCGCTTACCGGAATGCGACACATGCAGTCACCAACCAGGCCCCATCCATGATGTTCTTTAACCGAAGGTTAAGATCTCGCCTGGATTTGCTCAGACCAAACGTACGAAGAGATGTTGAGAGTAAGCAATTCCAGCACATCCATGAGAAGCCAACAAGGAGCTTCAATGTAGGGCAACCAGTCTTGGCCCGCGACTACCGAACAGAAAAATGGCAGCCAGGAACGATATGCACACGGCAGGGCCCACTAATGTACACACTGGACGTTGGAGAGAGCATCGTGAGACGCCATGCTGACCAGATCCTAGAGTCACAGGAACAAGTCAACCCCATGCCTCGTCCATACGTACCTGGTGATGAACCCAACGTACAGGTCGCATCTACCCCAGAAACAGTAGCATTGGAAGCTGATGAACCAACCGACGACAGGGGGCCAGAATCGCCTCCGCAAGAGCAAGACACTCGGGAAAGGCACTATCCAGAAAGGATCAGGAAGCCTCCCCAAAGACTGAATATATAAATAGACTATTTTCAGCTAATGTTGCATGTTAAAAGTGTTAATTGTAATTCGTTTGATATTTAATTGTTAAATGAGTGTTATGGTACTGTTAATCTAAAAGGGGAGGAATTGTAATGTATATACCTTTAAGGGGGGAACTATGTTTTACAGCTCATGTATACTGCAGTACCGGCAGTGACCACACCTGTATATAACACTGAGTAGTAATCTGTACAGATCAGTTGCAGTGTGAGCCATGTTGAGTAAACACCTGTTGTACCGTTCTCCGCAGCCTGTGTCTTATTATACACGGACGCAACAATATACATGCTCATGCAAGTAAAGTTTGAACTCCAAGACAAACACAAATTAACCTAAAGAATATAAAGAAGCCTGTAAAAAGAAAAAAAAACCCACATGGTCCATGAACCTGACTTCTTCCACATCTATGAAGGTAATAATGTGAAGCTCTGCTCCCAGCATGCAGCCTTGCTAGCAGTGACCATGGGTCAGAAGATCAAGACTGCAATGTTGTAGGCCCACCTCCTCTACCGCACTCACTGTTAGCAAGGCTCCACACTGGAAGTGGAGCCTCACAAGTTTGCCCCATGTCTAACCTGACATGCACCAATATTGAGGGTCTCCTGGAAATGTTCTGCAAAACTTCCCCTGACTCCAAAAAGTAATGGAACCATAGAAAAATGATAGAGGTTTACAGTACTGAAGGAGGCCTTTTGGCCCATCATGCCTGTGTAGCTCTAAAAGATATTCTTCTTCTGTTCATCTTGGTGCCCGGGAGAAGGTGGTATCAGAGTCCAGTAACCAGCTGCAACCAAACATCTCATAGATACCTGCATCATCTGCTCCTATTGTGGTAAGCACCAGCTTCGATATATGGGGCTGAAATTCTGCAGGGGTTCCACTGGTCTCCTGCCATAACTCCAGCAGGAGACTGATGGAACCCCCCAGGAAAAAAGGAAACAGCTGGTTTCCCTTCGGAGTTATGGCAGAAGTCCCACAAGGAAAGTTTAGGCACTGACACAGGCTCCCCCCCAACATGATCGTGAATCCCTCCCAAAACCCCTTCCCTGCAACATACCTGAGTGCCTGATTCCTGCCTGAGTTAAAATCGGGGCTGTTGTGTTACCTGGCTCTCAATGTTATGACGCTGATTAAACTAACATAATGTTAGGTTGGTACAGTCTCACACCCAATGCAGGTGCAGGCCCAAGTCTGCCCATTTCGGAAACCTCAGAAATCCTGGAACAGTGTAAAGGACATGGAGACCTGACGTAACAGGTTTTTACCTTTTTCCGCTCCGCAGCCCTGGGAAATGTGAGAACCCAAGTGCTGAAGAGAGGATTATAGGAGCCCCTGTCACTTTCAGTGTTCCTTTGGACTCCTTTCTTCTCCTTTGTTCATCTGGGTGGGACTGCCCTCGGCTGGTTCCATTCCTATCTATCCAGTTGTAGCCAGAGAATCTCCTACAATGGCTTCTCTTCCCACTGCCACACCATTCCCTCTGGAGTCCCCCAAGGATCTATCCTTGGCCCCCTCCGATTTCTCATCTACTTGCTGCCCCTCGGCAACACCATCCAAAAACACAATGTCAGGTTCCACATGTACGCCGATGACACCCAGCTCTACCTCACCACCACCTCTCTCGATCCCTCCACTGCCTCTAAATTGTCAGACTGCTTCTCCAACATCCAGTCCTGGATGAGCAGAAATTTCCTCCAATTAAATTCTTCTTCTCAGGCAGTCCCTCGGAACCAAGGATGACTTGCTTCCACACTAAAAATGAGTTCCCAGGTGACTGATGAGTCCAATGCGGGACCTACAGTCTCTGTCACAGGTGGAGCAGACGGTGGGTGGGGCGCTTGGGTTGACGTGTGCTCCTTCCGCTGTTTGCGCTTGGCTTCCGCTTTCTCCCGACGAAGAGACTCGAGGTGTTCGGCGCCTTCCCGGATGCTTCTCCTCCACTTTGTGCGGTCTTGGGCCAGGGATTCCCAGGTGTCGGTGGGAATGTTGCACTTTTGCAAGGAGGCTTTGAGGGTGTTCTTGAAGCGTTTCCTCTGCCCACCTGGGGCTCTCTTGCCGTGTCAGAGCTCCAAGGAGATCACTTGCTTTGGGAGTCTCGTATCAGGCATGTGGATGATGTGACCCGTCCATCGGAGCTGATCGAGCGTGGTCAAGGCTTCGATGCTGGGGATGTTGGCCTGAGCGAGAACACTGACGTTGGTGTGCCTATCCTGCCAATGGATTTTCAGGATCTTGCGGAGGCAGCGTTGGTGGTACCTCTCCAGTGCTTTGAGGTGCCTGCTGTACATGGTCCATGGTCTATTGGAAAGACCGAAGCCATTGTCTTCAGTCCCTGCCACAAACTCCGCTCCCTAGCCACTGATTCCAACCCTCTCCCTGGCCACTGTCTGAGGCTGAACCACACTGTTCGCAACCTTAGTCTATATTCGACCCTGAGCTGAGCTTCCGACCCCATATCCTCTCAATTGCCAAGACCACCCACCTTTGTAACATCACCCGTTTCTGCTCCACCTCGGCTCATCTGCTGCTGAAACCCTCATTCATGCCACTGTAATCTCTAGAGTCGACTATTCCAATGTTCTCCTGGCTAGCCTCCCACCTTTCATCCTCCATAAACTTGAGCTCATCCAAAGCTCTGCTGCCCGTATCCGAACTCGCAGCAAGTCTCGTTCACCCATCACCCCTGTGCTTTCTGACCTATATTGGCCCCTGGTCCAGCAATCCCTCAAATTTAAAATGCTCCTCCTTATTTTCAAATCCCTCCATGGCCTCGCCCTCCCTATCTCTGTAACCTACAACAGCCCTACAACACTCCGAATCTCTGTGCTCCTCCAACTCTGACCTTTTGCGCATCTCAGATTTTCTTTGCTCAACCATTGGTGGCCGTGCCTTCAGCTGCCAATGCCCTACGCTCTGGAATTCCCTCCCTAAACCTCTCCACCTCGCTACCTCTCTCTCCTCCTTTAAGACGCTCCTTAAATCCGACCTCATTGGCCAAGCTTTTGCTAACCTGTCCTAATATCGCCTTTTGTGGATTGGTGTCAAATTTTGTTTGATAATCGCTCCTATGAAGTGCCTTGGGACATTTTATTACGTTAAAGGCACTATAAAATGCAAGTTGTTATTTTACATCTCTCCTCCTTGTAAAGAGGTCTCATGTATTGACCTACACAAGGCTACACAAACATAAGGTTACGTTGAACAGGCTACTATTTAGGATCCTGGTACAGGATTTGGTAAATTTGGTCTGGCAGCTTCAGATGAAGTAATTTTAGTTTACCTTTTACTATAGCTGAGGGAATACTCACGATCATGCTCACATTTATTACTGATTGAAACACTTTCAACATTAAATATTATGAATTTATAATTTCACTGCTAAGTGAAATTTGTTTGCATTTGACTCCAGAAAATGCTCTGCTTTGATTTGCTTACCATGTCCAAATCCTCTTGCGATTATGTCTTGGGCCTTTCATGGGATTACTATTTTCACAGAAATCACAGAAACCTCACAGTGCAGATAGAGGCCATTTCAGCCCATCGAGCCTGCACCGACACATATCCCACCCGATCCCCGTAACCCCTACACCAACACATATCCCACCCTATCCCCGTAACCCCACGTATTTAATCCCCCTAACACTAAGGGTCAATTTTATCATAGCCAATCAACCTAACCTGCACATCTTTGGACTGTGGGAGGAAACCAGAGCACCCGGAGGAAACCCACGCAAACACGGGGAGAATGTGCAAACTCCACACAGACAGTCACCCGAGGCCGGATTCGAACCCGGGTCCCTGGCGCTGTGAGGCAACAGTGCTAACCACTATGCCACCGTATTTGCATATTAAATGCAGCATGTATTTAGCCAGCTTCCAAGTTAGCCCAACAAGACTGGGGATAGTAGAATCATAGAATCATAGAAATTTACAGCACAAAAGAAGGCCATTCGGCCCATTGTATCTGTGCCAGTCAAAAAAGAGCTATGCAGCCTAATCTCACTTTCCAGCTCTTGGTCCATAGCCTTGCAGGTTAGGGCACTTCAAGTGCATAGCCAAGTAGTTTTTAAATGAGCTGACGGCTTCTGCCTCTACCACCCTTTCAGGCAGTGAGTTCCAGACACCCACTACCCTCTGGGTGAAAATAGTTCTCCTCAACTCCCCTCTAATCCTTCTACCAATTACTTTAAATCTATACCCCTGGTTCCACTCTATCCAGGTCCCTCATAAATTTATACACTTCAATTAAATTTCACCTCAGCCTCCTCTGCTCCAAAGAAACCAACCCCAGCCTATTCAATCTTTCCTCATAACCAAAATACTCCATTCCTGGCAACATCCTCGTAAATCTCCTTTGTACCCTTTCTAGTGCAATCACATCTTTCCTGTAATGTGGTGACTAGAACTGCACGTAGTACTCTAGCTGTGGCCACTGTAGTGCTTTATACAGTTCTAGCATAACCTCCCTACTGCTATGTTCTATGCCTTGGCTAATAAAGGAAAAGTATCCCGTATACCTTCTTAACCACCTTAACTACTTGTCCTGCTTCCTTCAGAGATCTGTGGACATGCATTCTAAGGTCCCTCTGTTCCCCTACACTTCTCAGTATCCTACCATTTATTGTGTATTCCCTTGCCTTGTTAGCCCTCCCCAAATGCATTACCTCACACTTCTCCGAATTGAATTCCATTTGCCACTTTTCTGCCCACCTGACCAATCCATTGATATCTTCCTGCAGTCTACAGCTTTCTTCCTCACTATCAACCACACGGCCAATTTTTGTATTGTAATTTTGAAGAAACTGTGCAAAATGGCACAGGGATGTTTTGGCCATTTTCATGTGAATCAATCTCTGATCAGAAATCCTTATTGACAGCCTGTACTGTGTGTGCGATTCTTCTTGTTTCCTGAAGATGGCAGCATCTCCCCAGTACAATGAAGTTTTGCCTGAAATACAAGGAGAGACAGACTGAAAGGTTACCTGATGCATTCAAATGATTTCTACCAACTGGAAGCACCGATAGTTTTCCCATGTTTTGGTTTCTGAGGAAACAAAGCATTTACATAATAGCATAAAGTCCCACTGTTCAAGATTACTGTGAAGTTGCACCGTTGAAGGCAAAAAGAAGCACATACAATTTACATCAATTTATGTTCCAGTACTCCATCTGAGGCTTTGCCAAGACTTGCCTTGCTGCATATGTTACAGTTTAAGATTAACAAGAGTCCCATGGTATGAGAACATGTAAACCTCAATCCAGAACCAACAAAAATTGTACATATTCCTGGATGACTCAAAGCTACGGCTCCAGTGATTGTCAAGTAGGAAATTCAAGTAATACTAGACTGAGATGAATCAGAAATGATGACACTGATACCTACAGAGAAAAAGACCTCAAAATTTGATGGTGCAGCTTGATGGATTGCTGTCCCCCACCCTGATCACTGACGCCCCCATACCTTTCCCTGCCCTCCCCCCACCCCCCCACTGATTGCTGTGCTTCCCCTTCCAGGGCTGGGACGGCAACGCAGAGGCCAGAGATTGAAATTCTTGTCACTTGCGAGCTGCAGCTCACCGGTGAGGAGAATTTCAATGGTGTGGAGATGCCGGTGTTGGACTGGGGTGGACAAATGTAAGAAATCACACAACACCAGTTTATAGTCCAACAGCTTTATTTGAAATCACAAGCTTTCGGAGTGCTGCTCCTTCGTCAGGTGAAGTGGAGAGATGCATAAAGACACAGCTTATATAGTCAGTGAATAATGTCAGATGTTTACAGGTAATCTTTCTAACTGCCATTTATCACACCTCGGCAGAGAGATAATCACAGCAATCAAAGGTGTAAATGGTGTCCAAACAGGTCAGTCAGGAAAACATTACATCAAAGAACAGAATTTCAATGAGGCCCGATGCACAATATTGACATTGGGCCTCATTTTAAAGAAGCTAGCGATCTGTGGGCACCAATCGGGCGTCTCGACGTAGTTCACCGGTAGGATACCGATGCATTCTGGCTGGCTCCCAACGACGAGCCGGCTCACAGATAGGCAAAGCAGACATGGCTGTGCCTGAGCTGGCAGCGGCCCGCGGTATCTTTGTAGAGGGCAGGAGGAGCACATCTGCAACCGCTGCACTTGCAGTACAGATTATGGATACGCGACCTGAAATTTGTCCCCCATCGTTCATTTTACACCCAAGAAAGAGGTGAAGTGTAGGTATATTTCTCCCCTTTGAATTTCAAAATATCTCCATGCCACCACAATCTTAGCCCAATACTTCAGTGCAGTACTAAGGGAGGGCTGCACTGTCAGAGGTGCCGTCTTTCAGATGTGACATTAATCCCAGACGCCAACTGCCCTCTCGAGTGACGTAAATGATCCCACGACACTATCTGAAGAAGAGCAGAGGAGTTTTCCTGGTGTCCTGGCCAACAACTAGCACTTCTAAAACAAATTGTATGGCCATTTATCTCATTGCTGTTTGTGGGACCTTGCTGTGCACATATAGACTGCCGTGTTTGCAACATTACAACAGTGATTACACTTCAAAAGTACTTCATTGACTGTAACTGTTTTTGTTATATCCCGAGGTTGTGAAAGGTGCGATATAATTGCAAGTTCATTCTTTCTTAAAATTCAGCTGTCCACTGTTCAGGTTCACTCAGGAAGAATGGCCAAATCATGCAACGTACCTCCAATCCATGAAACTGTGCCCAAACATGAATATTGCTTTCAGGAACAGAAGCGTAGAGAGAAAAAAATAAAACAAACCAAAAATAAACAAATATGCAGAAAGCAATTGCTACAGATGTTGGTCACATGATCCAAAAAAGTGTGCATGATTTGAAAGCTGCAGAGTTCATTAGGTACTCAGCTCAATGGGCTCATTTATTACAATCCAGTTGTTTGGGACACAGGAAAGGACAGTCTAATAAAACAAGCACACTAAAATACAATGAGCTGTGAGTAATTCTGTTATTATGGAACCAGAATCATGAGAAGATTTGACCACACACACACAAAAGTGATATTTTGGCTTTGTCAGCAAGACACTGCAAACTAGTAAACACCCATCAATCTAAATCTCCCCTCTACCTAAATTGCCAGATGTCACAGCTGTAAGATGCACATTAAAAAAAACTATTGAAATAGAGAAACACTGAGGGTGATAGTGGATAGTAGCAGCCTGCTGGCACCAACTGGGCACAGGGAACGATCCCTGTGGAACGGGTAGGCTTAAGGCAGACTCGATATTAGAATCATAGAATCATAGAATGGTTACAGCACAGAAAGAGGCCATTCGGCCTGTCGAGCCCGTGCCAGCTCTCTGCAAGAGCACTTCAGCTAGTCCCACTCCCCCGCCCTTTCTCTGTAGCCCTGCAAATTTTTTCCCTCAGGTACTTATCCAACTCCCTTTTGAAAGCCACAATTGAATCTGCCTCCACCACCCTTTCAGGCAATGCATTCCAGATCCTAACCACTCGCTGCATAAAATAGTTTTTCCTCATGTCGCCTTTGGTTCTTCTGCCAATCACCTTAAATCTGTGTCCTCTGGTTCTCGACCCTTCTGCCAATAGGAACTGTTTCTCTCTATCTACTCTGTCTAGACCCCTCATGATTTTGAACACCTCTATCAGATCTCCTCTCAAACTTCTCTGCTCAAAGGAGAACAACCCCAACTTCTCTAATCTATCCACGTAACTGAAGTCCCTCATCCCTGGAATCATTCTTGTAAATCTTTTCTGCACCCTCTCTAAGGCCTTCACATCCTTCCTATAGTGCAGTGCCCAGAATTGGACACAATACTCCAGTTGAGACCAAACCAGTGTTTTATAAAGGTTCATCATAAATTCCTTGCTTTTGTACTTTATGCCTCTATTTATGAAGTCCAGGATCCCATATGCTTTTTTAACCGCATTCTCAACCTGCCCTGCCACCTTCAATGATTTGTGCACATATACTCCCAGGTCTCTCTGTTCATACCCCCTTTAGAATTGTACCCTTTAGTTTATATTGCCTCTCCTCATTCTTCCTATCAAAATGTATCACTTGGCACTTTTCTGCGTAAAATTTCATCTGCCATGTGTCCGCCCATTCCACCAGCCTATCTGTGTCTTCTTGAAGACTATCACTATCCTCCTCACTGTTCACTATACTTCCAAGTTTTGTGTCATCTGCAAATTTTGAAATTGTGCCCTGTACACACAAGTCTGTCATTAAAGTATATTAAGAAAAGCAGTGGCCCTAGAACCGACCCCTGGGGAACACCACTGTATACCTTTCCCCAGTCCGAACAACAACCGTTCACCACTACTCTCTGTTTCCTGTCACTTAGCCAATTTCTCATCCATGCTGCCACTGTCCCTTTTATTCCATGGGCTTCAAATTTGCTGGCAAGCCTACTATGTGGCACTTTGTCGAACGCCTTTTGGAAATCCATGTACACTTAAATAAAGGAGACTACGATGGTATGAGGTGCGAGTTGGGTAGGATTGATTGGGGAATGTCACTCAAAGGGTTGACGGTGGATGGGCAATGGCAAACATTCAAAGATCGCATGGATGAACTACAGAATTTGTTCATCCCAGTTTGGCATAAAAACTGACTGTAAAAGCTTTTATAGATATGTGAAGAGAAAAAGATTGGTGAAGTCAAGCGTAGGTCCCTTGCAGTCAGAATCAGGGGAATTTATAATGGGGAACAAAGAAATGGTTGACCAATTAAATACATACTTTGGTTCTGTCTTCACAAAGGAGGACACAATTAACTTCCCAAAGATGTTGGGTAACATAGGGTCCAATGAAAGGGAGGAACTGATAGAAATCAGTATTTGTAGGGAAATGGTGTTAGGGAAATTGATGGGATTGAGGGCCGATAAATCCCCAGGGCCTGATAATCTACATCCTAGGGTACTTAAGGAAGTGGCCCTAGAAATAGTAGATGCATTGCTGGTCATCTTCCAAAATTCAATAGACTCTGGAACAGTGCCCATGGATTGACGGGTAGCTAATGTTACCCCACTGTTCAAAAAGGGGGGTAGAGAGAAAACGGGGAATTACATCGGTAGTGGGGAAAATGCTAGAGTCCATTATAAAGGATGTAATAGCAGAGCACTTGGAAAAAAGTGACTGGATCAGACAAAGTCAACATGGATTTACAAAAGGTAAATCGTGCTTGACTAATCTACTGGAATTTTTTGAGGATGTAACTGGTAAAATAGATAAGGGAGAACCAGTGGATGTGGTGTATTTGGATTTTCAGAAGGCTTTCGATAAGGTCCCACATAAGAGATTAGCGTGTAAAATTAAGGCACATGGGATTGGGGGCAAGGTATTGACTTGGATAGAGAACTGGTTGGCAGACAGAAAGCAAAGTGTTGGAATAAACGGCTCTTTTTCCGAGTGGCAGGCAGTGACTAGTGGGGTACCGCAGGGATCGGTCCTTGGACCCCAGCTATTCACAATATATTAATGATCTGGATGAGGGAACTAGATGTAATATCTCCAAGTTTGCAGATGACCCAAAGCTGTGTGGGCATGTGTGCTGTGAGGAGGATGCCGAAAAACT
Source organism: Somniosus microcephalus (assembly GCF_052327205.1). Taxonomy (NCBI): domain Eukaryota; kingdom Metazoa; phylum Chordata; class Chondrichthyes; order Squaliformes; family Somniosidae; genus Somniosus; species Somniosus microcephalus. Next base: position 203,144,382 of record NC_140987.1, read on the forward strand.
CCAGTATGATTTGGACAGGTTAGGTGATTGGGCAGAAGTATGGCAGATGCAATATAACGTGGATAAATGCAAGGTTATCCACTTTGGTGTCAAAAACATGAAGGCAGATTATTATCTGAATGGCAATAGATTGGGAGAAGGGGAAGTGCAACAAGACCTGGGTGTCCTTGTGCACCAGTCGCTGAAAGTAAGCATGCAGGTGCAGCAGGCGGTTAAGAAGGCAAATGGTATGTTGGCCTTCTTAGCGAGAGGGTTTGATTACAGGAACAAGGATGTCTTGCTGCAGTTGTACAGGGCCTTGGTGAAACCACACCTTGAGTATTGTGTGCAGTTTTGGTCACTTTATACGAGGAAGGATGCTCTTGTCATGGAAGGAGTGCAGCGAAGCTTCACCAGGCTGATACCTGGGATGGCAGGAATGACATATGAGGAGAGATTGGGTCGATTGGGCTTGTACTCGCTGGAGTTTAGAAGAATGAGAGGGGATCCCATCGAAACTTATAAAATTCTAACAGGACTAGACAGACTAGATGCTGGAAGGATGTTCCCAATGTTCGGGGAGTCCCGAACCAGGGGTCACAGTCTAAGGATAAGGGGTAAGCCATTTAGGACAGAGATGAGGAGGAATTTCTTCACCCAAAGAGTGGTGAACCTGTGGAATTCTCTACCAAAAAAGGCAGTAGAGGCCAATTCATTAAATATATTCAAGAAAGAGTTGGATATATTTCTTAAGGCTAAAGGGATCAAGGGATATGGAGAGAAGGCAGGAACAGGGTACTGAATTTAGATGATCAGCCATGATCTCATTGAATGGCGGAGCAGGCTCGAGGTGCCGAATGGCCTACTCCTGCTCCTATCTTCTATGTTTCTATGTTTCTATGGTTCTACATTAACCGCATTACCCTCATCAACACTCTCTGTTACCTCATCAAAAAACTCAATCAAGTTTGTTAAACACGATTTGCCTTTAACAAATCCATGCTGGCTTTCCTTAATTAATCCACACTTGTCCAAGTGACTGTTAATATTGTCCCAGCCTGGGACATTTGAATTTGACTGGCGAGCTGCAGACACCTGCTGCGCAACCCCAGGCAGCGTCCCGGCAAAGCGGATTTCAATTTTGGGCCGCTGCATTGCTGGCAGCTTTCCTCAGGTAGGTCCTGAGAAGAGGGTTGGGGGGTGAGGGGGGCAACTGTCAGGCAATGGAGAGCAGAAGTCTTCCTCCTGGCAACACCTTCAGGTAAGTATTTTTTTTAAAACGTATCTTTTTGGTGGCAGCCTCCAGCGGCCCCGCTCTCGACTGCTGGTTAGGCTACATGTCGACTTGATTATCCAGAATGCAGCAGGCCCGGTGCCGGCTGCGTTCAGGGCAACCCAATTTTCAGAAGGTGTCCTGAAACCGACCTCCAACCCCATATTTGAAAAGAGCCTAACGCCTGTTTCACACGTGGATGCTGGACGCCTATCCTTCAGTCTTTGCCAATATGGCAGGGGGGGGTGCGGGGACACTTCCGGTCTGAAATGTGCATGCGCACGCCGTCCGTCCTATCGGATGCTTAAAACGGGAGCGGAGTCATTAATTTCTAGGCCCTAGTCTTTTGTTTTGGTAATCAGAGCAAATCATCCTTATTTTGCCGTTGTTAATTACCAATCAAACTTCTGGACTTTTATCATTAACTAGCTGAAGTGCCCGGCGGTGCCGAGGCTTTTTCGAGGGCATGTTGTTGTTGGAAGAGAGAGAGAGAGAGCGACGGGGGGGGGGGGGGGAGGGAGAGAGAGAGTGAGAGAGCGCGACTGGGGGGGAAGAGAGAGAGAGACTGGGGGGAAGAGAGGGCGGGTGGGGGGAAGAGAGGGTGGGGGGGAAGAGAG